>NC_134719.1:13377857-13684642 GCF_049634645.1 Pelodiscus sinensis
AATAATTGATAAAATAATAATTTATACGTAGAAGTCCTTTAATAAAAGTTTAAAAGATATTTAGTAATCGTTTGCCTGTTTCTGCATCTCCCTGGGACTAACCACATTTCCGAACCTTTTACTTTAAACCACATTGCTGAATTTACGACAATAATTATTTGATGGCTATTTCTTGAATTATGTCTACAATGCCAAGATTAATGACTTTCCCATTCTAGTTTCACCTGAGAATGAATTTGGAACTTATACCAACACGCTAAAGATCTCCAATTAATACTGCCAGTAACTATATCACACAAGAGGTTTGTTATAGCAAAGTATTTGAACTCAATTAATCTATCAATTAATTGTGTTGTACATGATATATAAATTATTAAAAAACTCATATAGCTACTAAAAAAACTTAAATAACAAATGGTCCTGCAGCATCTTAGAGACTAAAAAAAATGTAGATGGTATCATGAGCTTTCGTGAGCAAGATCATTTCTTGTTTAAGTTTTTTCAGTTACAGACTAACATGGCTACCCTTTGAGACTCATATAGCTACTGTGGGGGAAAACATAAATAAATCTAATCCCCATAAAAAAATAACCCCTGACAGTGATCCCTTCTGATTTCACATTAAATAAAATCTACATTTATTTTTCCAGGGACCAGCATGCATCACAGCCATTTACTAACTACACAGGAAAATCAATAAAAATAAAGAACATTATGAAAACCTGGACTATCTTAGTACAGTGGGGCACTTTAATTGCTCTGGTAGTAGATCATAATGTGAATTCACCTGTTTTTCATTGTTTACACAACATCCATCATTTTAATGTCCAAAAATTAGACTCAACTTCACATCAGCTATTATAATGATACTCATGGCACTGTATTATTATTGACCTTGGACCTTTTGTACTTTTATGAGACTGAAAATAAATTTGATTAAATACAGTTAACTGTCTGCTATAAATATTCAAATCATAAAAAGAACTAACATTATAAACTACAGTTCTAACCTGGATATGAATCTGTAAAAACTGCATCCTGAATGTGGCAAAAGACCGCCTTAGCTTAACCAGGAGATCTTGCATGATCTAAAAATCAAAAAGGAGTCGTATAAAAAGTGGAAAGTAGGTCCCATTACAAAGGATGAATATAAGCAACAACACAGGTATGCAGTAGGGATGTAAGCAACTTATCACCCCTCCCCCCCACCACCACCCTTGCTACCTCTATCAGGAGGGGGAACAGGAGCCAGTGCTGGGGGGAGCCGGATTAAAAGCTGGTTCCCCCCAACACAGTCTCCACGAGGGGCAGAATCGGGGGCAGCAGAGACCAGGAGCGATATGGGAATGAGCTGATTCCTGGCTCATGCTGGATCTCCCTGCTGTGCACCAGTCTTTTAATGTATTAAGAGCCGATGGGCTGGGAGCTAACCAGGTGCATCTACCCCACTTCTCGACAAATCAACATGTCAATGGAAAATCCATCAACTAGTTGATTAGTTGATTAAACTAAATTTAACATCCCTAACATTCAGGGACATGATCTGAAAGGCAAAGGCACAAAATGAGCTCCATCTAGCTAGAGCAGGGGTGGCCAACCCATTCCAGACGAAGAGCCACAATAGCAGCTGAGACAGCGTGAAGAGCCGGGGCAAGGTTGATGAGCCAAAAAAAAGTGCTGGTACATCCGTGGTTTTGGGGGGAGAGGGGGATTGTTTGTTTTTGTTTGGTTAACAACTTTTCTCTGGGTCTTTGTGGCCCTGCCCCCCCCTTTTTTTGGGGGGGGGGGTCTCAACAACTTTGTCCCGCCTCTTCACACTGTCTCCACTGCTATTGTGGCTCACAAAAAAAGCACTGGAAAGGGGTGAAAGGTGCAAGCTCTGGGAGGGAATTTGGGTGCAGGAGGAAGTAGAGAAGATGATGCTGGCTCAGGGAGGGGGCTCCAGGCTGGAGAGTTTTGGGGTCAGGTGGAAGGTTGGGGTGCTGAGCAAGCTGCAGGCTTGTGGCTGTGAGGGTGCAGGAATTTGGGCTGAGGTACATGAGGGGCTCAGGGCAGGGAGGCTGGGAGTATGATGGGCTCAGTGGACAGGTTTGCAGTGTGTGGATGGTGCAGGAGTGTTGTGGCAGAAGACTGGGGATGTGAGGGTGCAGGAGTTTTGGGGATGTGACAGGCTCAGGACAGAGGGTTCCAGTGTATGATAGGCTCAGGTTTGAGGTCTGGGAGTGCAAGGGTGTTATGATGCGACAGCCAGATGAGGACTTGGCCCCAATTGGGGGCTTGTTGGCCAGGCATCATTTTTAAATAAAATATTATGTCAAACACAAAGGCTGCGTCTAGACTGGCATGATTTTGCAGAAATACTTTTAACGGAAAAGTTTTTCTGTTAAAAGTATTTCTGCAAAAGAGCGTCTAGATTGGCAAGGATGCTTTTGCACAAAAAGTGCTTTTGCGCAAAAGCATCCGTGGCCAGTCTAGACGTGATTTTGCACAAGAAAGCCCCAATTGCCATTTTAGCCATCGGGACTTTTTAACGCAAAACAGTTCTTCCCTGTCTACGCTGGCCCTCTTGCGCAAGTATTCTTGTGCAAGAGGGCTTTTTCCCAAGCGGGAGCATGAAAGTATTTGCACAAGAAGCACTGATTTTGTATATTACAAAGTCAGTGCTCTTGCGCAAATTCAAGCGGCCAGTGTAGACAGCTGGCAAGTTTTTGCGCAAAAGCAGGCACTTTTGCACAAAATCTTGCCAGTCTAGATGCACCCAGAATGTTTCAGTGTTGTCTTTATTTATGAGAGGGAGTGGGGAACCTGTTGAGTCAGGGGTTCCCTGACGCACAGAAAAGTCAGTCAGGGCCACACAAGTGAGATGCCAAAAAAAACCCCTCCAAAACCCTCCAAGCCTCACTAATGTGGCCCCAACTGTGCTGGCGGGGGCAGGGGACAGAATGCTGGGGCAGGGTGCTCGTGGGGAGGGGGGGGGGGGGGTTGGCCAGGAGGAGGGGACAGAGACAGCTGGGGCCAGTACCTGGAGATCCCGGGTCTCAGGAAGTGTGCTGGCTGCTCTTCCCCACCCCTCCCCCACGCACCCCCCCTGCTCTAATGCAATCCCCTTCCCCAAAGCCAGGCACACCCCCTCCACCCAATCCTTCTCCCCTTCCCCAGAGCCAGGCACACACCCCCAACCCAGTTCTCCTCCCTTTTCCCAGAGCCAGGCACACACCCCCAACCCAGTTCTCCTCCCCTTTCCCAGAGCCAGGCACACACCCCCAACCCAGTTCTCCTCCCTTTTCCCAGAGCCAGGCACACACCCCCAACCCAATCCCCTGCCAAAGCCAGGCATGGCCCCCCTCTATACCAATTCCTCCGCCCCCCCCCCCCCCCCCGCTCTAACCTAATTCTCAGGTCCTGGAGGCGGAGCCACCACTACAGCCACATGCGTCTCCCTCCAGGTGCTGGGGTGCGTGCGCTGAATGGCCGACCTTGAGACATGCTGGCTGGGAAGCCATGCGCACCCCTTTTGCCCCCAAACCCAATCCTCCTCCCTTCCCTTCCCTCCCCTCCCCAGACTAGAGCCAGGCACCCCTCTCCCCCACTCTAACCTAATTCTCGGGTCCCATAGTCGCCGCTACAGCCATGCAACTCCCTCCAGGCGCTGGGGTGCTTAATGATGCTTAATGCCTTCTTTGTTTTAGTTTTCATCAAGAAGTTTAATGATGAAGGGCTGCCTAACATAGTGAATTCTAACGAAATGGGGTACGTTTAGAAGATCAAATTTTAAAAAACACTTTAAAAATTACTTAGAAAAGTTAGATGCCTTCAAGTCACCAGGGCCTGATGACATGCATCCTAGAATACTCAAGGAGCTGATAGAGGAGGTATCTGAGCCATTAGCTATCATCTTTGGAAAATCATGTGATTCAGGAGAGAGCCCAAAAGACTAGAAAAGGGCTAATATAGTGCCCATTTATAAAAAGGGAAATAAGAACAACACAGGAAACTACAGACCAGTCAGTTTAACTTCTGTGCCAGGAAAGATAATGGAGCAAGTAATTAAGGAATTCTTCTGCAAATATCTGGAAGAAAATAAGGTGATAGGTAACAACCAGCATGGATTTGTAAAGAACAAATCATGTCAAACCAATCTGATAGCTTTCTTTGATAGGATAACAAGTCTTGTGGATAATGGAGAAGCGGTGGATGTGGTATACCTAGACTTTAGTAAGGCATTGGACGTGGTCTCACATGACCTTATCAATAAATTAGGTAAACTCAACTTAGATAGAGCTACTATAAAGTAGGTGCATAACTGGCTGGATAACTTGTTCTCTGGGAGTAGTTATTAATGGTTCACAGTCATGCTGGAAGGGCATAGTGAGTGGGGTTCCGCAGGGATCTATTTTGGGACTGGTTCTGTTTAATATCTTCATCAACTATTTAGATGATGGCATAGAGAGCACGCTTATTAAGTTTGCAGATGATACCAAGCTAGGAGGGGTTGAAACTGCTCTGGAGAATAGGGTCATAATTCAAAATGATCTGGACAAATTTGAGGAATGGTCTGAGGTAAATAGAATGAAGTTTAATAAGGACAAATGCAAAGTATTCCACTTATGAAGGAACAATCCATTTCACACATACAGAATGGGAAGCCTATGCGCATGTGGATTGCATCTCAAAACTGTTCTATCTGCAGTCTTCCTAACTGCCAGGAGCACAATTTTAACTGGTCATCTGAAAATCAAGCTCTTTCCCCCTCCCTCACTTGAGAATGACAGCAACAGCGAATCTGGAAGTGGATGTTTTGGACCCATTTGGAGGTTGGATTCCTGGGTGCTGTGCCATCCCTTCAGAGCTCAAGTGTTTCAGTGTCTACACTGCTCTGCAAGGGGGATGGTTACCCCAACTCTGTACTTTGTCTGGGGGGACCAGAGGATCTGGCCTACCAGGACAGGGTGGTGGGAAGCCCAAGAGAGCAAGAAGGTGAGTGTCAGTGATAAACAGCGATAAGCATGATAAACACACCGGGGAACAATCGCAAGGGGGCTTCTGAGACCGCATCACAATAATCTTTAAACAAAGATTAATCTTTAATTTCTGGAGACTCCAGGATTATCCTGGAGAATTGGTAACACTAATCTGGACATGCAAATGTAATGTAATTACTGGAGGTGGGTATATGCTGACATAACATAAATCAACTTAATTTTGCAGTACAGACTTGCCTTTTGGCTCCTAAACGTCTTAAGTCACTTTGGAAAAGGAGAGCTGAAGAAATGTGATGATGGCCAGCAGTTTAACTATTATAAACTGTCAGTGTCAAATACAGAAATGAGTGTGGTAACTTTCAAATGAAGTTTCTTAATTAAAATTGATATGGGCCCCAAACTGGTGGATTCTGAATCTGCATACAAATTTGGAAACTTGGTTCACCTCCATTCATTTATATGTCACTGTGTAAGTTAAGTTGCACAAGGCGATTTTCCTTGTACAGTATTAACTGGGATCCTTAAGCAATGCAAGCCAGTTCCCAAAAGGGATCATTAAGTCATTTGTAATTCCAAGAGACTGAAATAAATATTTCATATTTGATTCATGGTCCATAAATATTTACACAGTGAGATTTCTCCATGTACTACAAGACCACAAGCGGTTCACATTTTTATCAAGGATGACTAATAAAAACTTACAATTCCCTACCCCAAGGTTACTAATACTCAAGACTTATTCACTACTCAGCCAACCAAGTCAATCAAATTATGCAATGAGAAGAACAGCCAGTTTCTAAGTAGTGTAATCTGAATAATTAATAAATGGCCGCACCCTTGCTGTAGAATGTCCAATATGCAGGGAAGTAACCAACAAGACACTTTTAATAAGTCTTGTGAAATCTCTTCAGGGTACCATTTAAAACTCCAGCAAGGTGTCACTAGGTCTGTAAAACCAGAGTCACTAACAGTACAACTAGTAGATAACAACCAACAAAGGGACTGAGATTAGGGCTGGCGGTGGGAGATGGCAGCAGTATAATCCTTTCTAACAACATACGGCGCAGTATCAGCTTATGAGACAGAGTGAGATCAAGGGATGAGTATTGCTGAGGTCAAACTGAAAGGCGAGTCCCTGGGTTGCTTAGACTCATGATAGAATATGCAGTAAAGAGCAACAGACCAGTCACGCTGAAGTCAGTTAAAATCCCTCACGTGTGCTTGTAGCTGGGAATATGTACAGGTAGCATTTTTACAGCCCATCTAACCTTGGAGGTTTATAATAATGCTAAATAAAGATTATCACTATCAATTGAATAAAAGACAAAATTAGTACTTCATTTTTTTAATGGTCTGGTTTCCTGAATTCATCAAGGTGACAGTGTTGGTGTAAGTAATTCAACTACCAGTTCATGTTATCTTACAGTTTTGCAGCTGTGGTGTATTGCATGTGCTATCCTAAATAAGCAGAACTTTCACATCAGCCTCTAGGAGGGTTTTATATATCATATCTTAATAATAGTCACTCTGAGCAAAGAGATGTGAGAATGATAGATAGGTTTATAGCAAGAGAAACATTGTCACCATGATCCTTAATGAAGATTATTTCAATTTACCTTTCCCGTAAGAGAATGAGTTTGCGTGACTATAGAACCACACAAAACAGCTGTCCAGATACATAAACAGGGTCTCATAAATTCTGCAATTTTGCAGGAACAGAATTTGACATTGTAGAACTCCTCCTTTCCACTATAGGAATCCTGTTTCTTGAGGCTAGATACAACTCCTGCCTATATATTTCTCCATCTAAGCCCTGCAGATTACAACTTTCATTCCCCATCTCCCAGTGAGATAATACAATGGTCAATCCAGAAGATGAATTTTTTAAGAAATCTTTATGTAACTGTGACAATCAGGGTCCAAACACCGCATGTGGTAAACAGAGGGTTAGGACCACAGCTAAATGTATGCAGTATTATTGCTCTATAAAAGTGAATCGAGTAAGATATATGAAAACTGGTAACACACTGGTCATGAGTATCACCGTGCGTTGTGTGTAGGAATTGTGTGCTGGAAATATGTTCTTAGCATATTTTTTGGAGGCAGCAGAGTGCCAGCCCTAGGCAAAAGAATATGAATTCACCTCTCTGCCTGGTTTTATTACAAGAAGAGAACAATGAAGGTACATTTACATCTAAGATAAACAAAGCAATCAAGCTAACAAATGAAGGAGGGAACAGGCTGGTGAGCATAGCAGCAGGACACAGAGTCTGAACTCTCAAAATATCTTTCTGGTCGATGAGACAAAGAAAATGGACTTCAGGAAATATGAGAGGAGCAAAAGGACATTCTAGCTGTCCATCACTTAGGAAATAAAGGGGACAGTACTGATCCTGTGAACACTGGCTCTTCCTACTGGAAGAGCTGTAAGGCTTTTAGCTTGATGTAAATAAGAAAATACAGACTGCATCTTGTTAAAGTTAAATCTTGGCCACTATAAAGTGTGTTTAATTTTGTTTTGTTTGTAACTATTTTCAGTCTCTTTTTCTTTTCTTTAATTTCATTTAAATCTATGTTCTTAAACAATAATCTTATCTTAGTTTTACAATACACCATCTCAGTGCTGTTAAACAGAAGTAAAGACTAAGTCCTTAACTAACCTATCAGGCTGATGTGTGTATTCTCTCTTTGCAGGCAGTAAACGTAATACTTTCTGGACCTATCCACTGGTGGGGGCTGAACACTGCCCAAAAATCTCTCTGGGGAACTCCAGAGCTACAGTTCTTTGATTGTTACCTACAAGGCCAGGTTAAGACTAGCAGAGACTTGAGGAGTTTGCTGGTGAGGTGACCAGACTGGTGTGGCAGGAAGGAGACATAAGAGTTTAAGCTCCAGCAAAGTTCTTCCTTGCTGAGGCCGAGAGGTAATACTGTGGCTTACTGTTCTAATATTTTGATGAGCGTGTTCCATATACAAATTTGCAGACCTACTGCCTACTCCACAGAAGTCAATGGGAGCCCACACACAGACTTCAGTCACCTTTGCAGAAGGACTACTGTCAAAGTCTCTATGTACAGAATATAGCTGAGGGTGCACACTGAACCTTTCTTCCAATTTCCCTTTTTCTACTTACCAGCCAGAGCCACAGAATGTAAATTTGATCCGACAGTGTCTATATCCCTTTAATAATCTGAAGAAAACAAATAAAACCTAAAAGGCCCTGTAGAAATGCAAAGTGGCACTTTGTTTTATATCTAAGGCAAATTATTCAAAAGAAAACATGTGGGAGATATATTTGAAAGCATTACAAAATATTAAGAGATCTCAAGAGTGAACAGCACTCAGAAACCTTTTCCAACCATTAACTAATCTGAAGACTTCTTTGTAACAATATCACTAACCTGATTCACAATTGCAGAGTCAGCACAACAACAAGTGTCTCAAATTGAAAGCGCACTACTCTATCTACCAACTAATATCTAACCCAGTTTATAATAAATAGCCATAAAATAATAATAAAATAGCCATAAAAATTAAAAGATGTTTTGTCTATACAGGCAGTCCCCGGGTTACGTACAAGATAGGGACTGTAGGTTTGTTCTTAAGTTGAATTTGTATGTAAGTCGGAACTGGTACATATTGTAGGGAAAACTCTAGCCAAACATTTCTCCAGAGCTCAGTTTTATTCTCCCACACCTCACTTCCCTCAGTCCTTTATTCTCAAGCTGAGGTGTCTGCTGAGAAAAGGCGCTCCGTGTCTCCCTGGTCTGCTGCGGGGGGCACTAGCTTCACGTCTCCCTGGTCTGCTGGGGGGAAGCAGCTAGTGCGGGGTTGCCTCACCCCGTTTGTAAGTCGGGATCCGATGTAAGTCGGATCCATGTAACCTGGGGACTGCCTGTAAATGAACAAATAAAAGTGCTGCCCTCAGGTCTGGTTGTCTAGCCTGTTTTGATTGTCAACTTTTTATTTATAGACTACTTGTGTATACAGGGGTAGCAAGAAGAGATTTTGACTTCTTGATACTACTGTAATGCAGCTGAATCTACATATTTGAGAGAATTTGTCTGTCTGTCGGTTCAAGAATTCCTCTAAAGGATAAGATCTAGGAGCTCTTGTCACTTTACTGAATTTGAGGGAAGCAGCCAGATCACTGCTGCACCCACAGGTGGGGGAGTTGGCCCCAGAAATGGTATAAAAGGGGACCATGTGAGGTGTTGAATAGAAGCTCACTGTCTGCTAATCCTGTGTACGTTGTTCATGTGATTGTATAATGCCTGTGTATGAAATTATAAGCATGTACTTTGTATGGATACTTGAATATTTCCCTGCGTGTGGTTGAGCACTGGGCAGAGCCCAGCCTATGGACATGCTAATTAGCGAGGCCCTGTGGGACAATTGCACTCAATGGGCCAAGGACACACCTAAAGAATGAGGGCTGACATCTGAGGGCTGCCAGCAGGGAACACAGGGATAGGCCACTGGCCAGGTGACCTATTGCAGCCAAGAAGAGACCAGGAAGGATGTATAAAGAGGGCATGTGGTCGACGCCATCTTGGTCTTCAGCTCAGCACTTCATCCCAGAGGCAGCAATGCAGGGATCGAAGAGCCAGAAAGACCTGTGGACCCATCCTGATTCTAGGATGCTCAACAAAGACTTTTAAACCAGCAACTGTGACATCTCTGCTAGAGCCTGCATCGAGAACTGGGAGATTCGATGCATGTAATGTACTATTCTTTAACAACCTTACTCTCATGCTTTTCTTTATTGTAATAATAAACCTTTAGATGTTAGATGCTAAAGGATTGGCTCAGCGTGATTTGTGGGTAAGGTCCAAAGGGTAAATTGACCAGAGATCTGTGGCTGGTTTCTTGGGACCGGACAGAACTTGTTCGGGGTAGGTGGGATTGGGTGCTAGGACCCCCCACCTGTGTATGAGGCCCGGGGCCATCGGGGCACAGATATTGCTGGGGTGCCGGAGGGGTTTTGCTCGTGAGGCTTCAGGCAGGCTGCTGAAGCGCTCTGTGTGACTGGTCTGTGGCCTGTTTGGAGAGGTCACCAATCTGGGGGCTGAAAGGAGCCCCAGATTTGAGCAATTCGCCCTGAGCGGTCGCCCTCAGCTGTGCCCAGACACAGCCTGGTCCGTCACAGCTCTAAATTCAATATACAGCTTCCTCTTATCATAGCTTAAATAATGTAAGGGTTTGGTTTTCCCAGTAAAATGGGATGTGCCTGGAATGGGATTGCTTCTCATAAAACCAAACAGAATCACAGACAAGTGACAGGGGCTGGCTGGCAGGCATGCCCCCTCCCGTCCTGGACAGACTTAGCCCCGAGCCTCCTACCCCTGAGGTGACTTTTAAGGAAGGGGGGAGAGGAGGAGGAAGTCCCCCTCCCCCCTGCCTGATTTATTTGGGGACATTACTGGCTGTTGCCCTGTGTCCAGGGCTGAGGGGAAAGTGCACAGTTTGCTGTATTCCTCACTCTGACAGGGGGCAGATGAACCTGGATCTGCCATAGTTGTGAAGAGCCATGCACCCCTCCCCCTCCTGTGCCCGTTGGAACTGCAGAGGCCATGGTGAGGCTCTTCTGAGATTGCCCTGGGAGAGAGGCCAGCCTGAATAATGAACCCCTCATCCCCATCCCCATCTCATAGCAATGATTTAAATGAACTACGTACATTTTCATTTTATTTTCCAAAAAACAAAAATGAACTGAGTTCAATATAGAAGCAACACCAGTGAAATCTTCTAGTACATAATATTTAGAGCAACGACAACAATCGCCTGAATTCACAGTTATGGCTGAAACCAGGGCCCACTGCTAAAATATGCAAAAGTAACAAAAAAGGCTTAACTTAGCCCAGGGTACCACTCATGTGCTTTTGCTCCTATGTCGGTCCCTAACTGAACTCTCCCAGTATATTCAGGGAGAACAACATGGCCGATTCCACGGACCTCAGGTGCAGTGACATAAAAAGAGGGTGTCAGGCAGTTCCTGAGCTAGAATGATCCTATATCATTTAAAACTTTTAACTACTATATTAATAAATTCTTTTTATAGCACCTTAAGTGCACACATGGAATAGGCAGTCAATGAATTGCAGCATGTGGGCATCATGAACTCCTGCAAATGAGAAAGCCCAACATAAACAGCACTGCAAGCCCAGGACAATAAATTGCACTTGCATTTTATGTTCCTCTTTACACATTGCTGACACGCTTTGTCCAGGATCACCTTGTGTGAGGTAATAAGGCAAGAAAAACCAACAATTTTTACAGGTCCCTCAGATTTTCATTTTGTTTCATTTCAATATTTCCCACAGACAAGTGTAATTTCAAATGACATCCTCTTTTCATTTTTGGATGAATTTCCATATTTCAACAAGAAAATTGTTTAGTTGAAAAATTTCAGCTATTTCTGCAGATGAGAACAACATGGCAAAAACTCTTGTATTGGCATAATTAAACTACTGTTAATACCAGCTATTTATAGTAACGTTTTTGCCTAATAAATCAAGTTAAAAACTAAGCTGTCTACTTATTATCGCCAATTAAGTCATTACCAGTATCAATCACAGAGTGTTTATAAACCCATACTCAGTTTTATTTATGCTTTCTCTCCACTGGGAACAGGGATGTGAATGAGTAAACCTCACCGCTAACGGCTGCCTTGCAGGGGGATGTGTGGAAGTGGCAGCGTGGGGGGCTACCGACTCCTAGCCCACGTGAGCTCGCAGGCAGGGGCGGCCTGTCCATATAGGCGAACTAGGTGGTCGCCTAGGGTGCCAAGTTAAATGGGGCACCAAATGGTGGCGCAATATCATTCAGGGGTTTGGAGGTGGGGGTGCCGATTGCGTGGCTCGCCTAGGGCACCAGTTGCTGGCAGCTAGTCTAGGACCGCCTGTCTCAGGCTGGAGTCAGCAGGCTCACATAGGGCAGAAGCCCTCTCCCCACCCCCGCTTCCAACCAGCGTGAGCCTGCTAATGGCTGGGGGCCGGCAGCCCCTCTGCCGATTCTACCCAGTGCAAACTGTGAGCCGGCAACCTCCCACCACCACTTGAGTTTGCCTGCAGCACAGGAGCCACTCCAGCCGTGGCTGAGGGTAAGAGGAACTGCTGCAGCCCACAGGGCTGGAAACCCCTCTCTCTCTCCCCTTCCCCTGCCTGCCCCAGTTTAATCGGTTAAACTTAAATGTAACTGGTTAACTAATTAAATAGCATTATACATCCCTAACTGGGAGTCATAAAAAAGCAGTTCTGAAATATCCACATCTATGAGAAATCCAAAATGTCCTAAGGAACCCTTACTTTGATGGTCACCATGTACCACCTCTGATTAAAATATATATAATATGCACACAATTGCTATTCTAATTTTGATACTGATGTTATTCACCTTTTTCTTTTTTGAAGAAAAAAGCTATGCAATACCCAAAATGGGTTGGCAACATCAGCTTCATAAGCATGTTTTCATTATTTTCACCTCATTAACGATACTACTTTACACTGCTGCATGACTTTCCATCTGAGGATCTCCATGAGCCTTATAAACACTAATTAATTATGCTTCACAATACTCCTTTGAGATCCAGAAATGTTATCACTAGGATAGAGATTGGAAAACTGAGCCAAAGATAAGATTCTGTGGTGTAGCCAAAACCACAGAGATAACCTATGGTAGAACTGAGAGGACAACTCAGCCCCTATGCCCTAATTCCAAACCCACATGTTGATTTTAAATGAACAATATACCTACTGAAAGTCTGTCCTCTAAAGATCTGGAGTTTACAGGTACATACTTGCTCAATGTAATATTGTAGGTTGTCTTTTCTGCAACAGATTATCCTATGAAAGATACACATCTCTGCTTTCAAATAGAAGCAGTTGTGGTAAAACAAACTGACTCACTGGAGATGTGTTAGAGCTGTGTTTAAAAAGCAAAGACTTATTTCTTGGGAACAGTCACTTCCATTGGATAACTGAGCTCACTGACTACAAACATAACTTCAGGTTGTGCACTTGCTACCCCCCTCTGATGTCAGTTAATGAACCTGAAAAACACAAATTTTTCCAAATGTCCATCATGTCACACTGTGCTAGGTTAGGGCTCATTTGCTGAGATATACATGGTGTGACATGAACCAATGAAAAATAATGAACAAATCAAGTTTCTTTTCACTTTCACGACCTAGGATTTGAACAGCTAATACATAACCTGAATTTTATACATAGCCTGTCCAAAAAACCTATTCTACTGTGACCCCAGCAGTTTGTTGGCTGTTTTTCAAGCCGACAGACTTATACACTCAATACAGAAAATGATTAATTCTGGAGACATTCTACTGCTGTACAATGATCACTTTTCAGCCACTCCTCCATGACGGAGAGAAGGGAGACTCCTACTAGAGCTGATCAAATAAGATACAACCTATTTTGTGAAAACTCTCATCAGTAATGGCAATGAGTCATGCTCACTCGCTTCTGCAAGGATCAGACAACACAGTGTTCATAAGTATTCAGCCACTGAAGACTAGCGACAATGTTTGTGAATCTGGAAATTGGCATAAATTATAACACAAATGACTACTCATCCAAAAACTCAATCCCCACAAGAATTATTTATTTTCAGAAGTTTCACCAACTGATTTATGGAGCAGAAGCAAAACCACATGACTTAAATTACCAATCTGAAACTACAAATAGCATAATTACCGTCTGTAAACAACCAATATGCCAAAATGTGTTTGCCTGGACCATATTTGGTGAATATTAGCAAACAGATTAGAAAAAGTGGAATTCATTGCCAAGAGAAAATAAGTATTATTTGCCATGGATAATTTGACCTGCTCTATTTTCAGCGGTACATCTTAGCAATGGAGTGGTTCTCTTTACATCTACATCACAGTTTTTCCAGCGGTGGGCTCCGCCTCCCCCTTCTGGGGGTGTGAGGACCTGACATGACGTAGAACAATCCTGAATCTTTTCTGCTTTCCAAGGAGCAGGAGCTAGCATCCCCAGTGCCTCTCCACAGGCAGAAGCAGTGGCTGCAGCTGGCCCACAAGGGGAGACCCATAAGGGGGACTGGAGAGTAAGCCAACCCCCACTATGTCTGTTACCTCCATGCCCCCACCTGTCCCTGCACACATCCCAGACTCTGGGTCAGTGCCAACAGGCAGCAGCATAGGGAGCAAGGTCCAGACAGCAGCAGCAGAGTCGAGGAAGCAGCTAGAGCCAGTGAGCAAGAGCGTGCTGCCTGGTACGGGTCACAGAGAAAGAGGAGCTGCCTAAGGCTACTTGAGGGAACAGTAGGCTGGAAGAGTCAGAGCAAGGAAGCTGGAAGGAGTCAAGCAAAGGGGCTTGGAGACAAAGCTGGGGTAGGAGCACACATGGGATATGACCCTCCCAATAGGACAATAGGGAAAAAAGTTTGGGAACTTATCTACATATGCAAAGCTCCAATATTAGTTCCAAAGCTAAACCGCAATGTTTAATGTTTTTATATTAAATTAAATTAATAATCTTATTTAAGCATTTAGACCAAATAGTTCAAGAGTTCTCATAACAACATTTCCTTCTCTTCCAAACAAAACAATATAGTTAAAGGTGCTTAATGATCTTCCAAATCTGGCTAAGATTTTGTCAATCAGCCCCAAATAGTAGGCCATCTATCCTGAAAGAATGTGTAGGGGAGCAAAGCATCCACAAAAGGCCCATACATAAGCTAACACCAGATGAATCACCAAAAAGTCAAAACATCTCTCTGAAGAGCACAGAACACACTAAAAAGTCCACAGTACCAAACCCCTCCGGGGCTAAACTTGAGCAACTGAAAAACAAAAAATAGCAGGATTTGTACTTTCTCCTAATCTCTCTCATAAGAAGTACAATTATTTGAAGTGGTAATGGTATGTGTTTGGTTTTTTTTTTAATTTGAGCATTTCATATTGAGCCTCAAATATAAATATAAAGAAAGTGAAATTGAGGCTGTTGTCAGGTCACTGGGGATGCATCTACACCTGAGTCTCTATCTGTGGCGAGTGTGGGTACCAAGGTCTTTTTTAATGAGTTGGTGTTACCATTTGCTTTCAAGTTATGCCCACTACCAATTACTGTTTTACAGTCAGAACCTAGCACCAATTACTGTTCTGCACCTGGGCCTATTGCCCAATTAGTGTTTTGCGCTCTCAGCCCTGTTCATGACAAGTTCTGTGAGCAGGGGCCTGCCTCTTGTTCACAGCTTAGCTTTGCTTTATGTTAGCCATGTTTTGTCCATTTTTAGCTAGGCCTCAGACCAGGCTTGGGCTACACAGGCTTTTGTTTTAGGCCCTCATATTACTAGAGGCTAATCTTACCCTTGTAGAACAAAATAGAAGGAAAGAAGTGCCATGCATGTCATCTCTGCTTCAAGCTCATCCTTTAAAAAATAAACAGTAAAAACTCTATTGAAATTTGTGGGCTAGTCAGGAACCTTATTCACATTGGTGAGCACTCACTCAGGTAATCCCATCTCAATAGCGCTACAAAGAGAAATGAGTATGCACCATTATGAATAAAGGCTCCATACCTGAACCTAAATTTTAGCTGTGAGATAGGATGTAGAATTATTCTAATGTGTATTATATTTCTTTGTTATTTGTTTTCTCCTTCCATTCAGTTATAGTCCTCATAGCACATTACATGCAAAATTTGGAGAAACGTATCTTGAATATGGTCAATAACACAGTCAACACAACTCCCTTCACCTTAAGTACCCTGGTCTCACTAAAGGATGCTTGTGTGTTTTATGCAGATCTTTGCCTTAATAAGATTCAAACTATGAGGACAAGCAGGGCATTTAACCTCTTTTGCCCAGTTCAAGATGATGCAAACCAAACATTTAGTAAAAGAATTGTTTGCCAACAACAGATTATCTAGTAGAATAAGAACACTTTTTGCTAAAAATGGTTAAATCAATACTTTTGAAGTAAAGAATTTCAATTTTCTATTTTGCATAATGAAACAAATACAATATGCTTGTAAAGTAGGAAACTAATAAAGCATATTATGTTTATGTGATATTGTTAATAAAGCGATATTTTGAATGCACAAACAACCAGATTTGATGCTTCCTCAGCAGACAAAACTCTGTTGAAGTTAACATAAGTTTCACCAGCACCAGGATCACAGAATTAAGCATACTTTATGATAAATCAGAGTGTGGAAGATAAATGGTCTTTCATTAAATAAAAAGAGAAGCGGACTTACTACCTTTCTTTTTGGAGTCTTTCTTTGCGCTG
Organism: Pelodiscus sinensis; assembly: GCF_049634645.1. Taxonomy (NCBI): domain Eukaryota; kingdom Metazoa; phylum Chordata; order Testudines; family Trionychidae; genus Pelodiscus; species Pelodiscus sinensis. The sequence goes on from NC_134719.1 coordinate 13,394,115, forward strand.
GTTTTAACAGCCACAGGAAGTTCTGTCTCAGTTGACATCCTATTATATCCTTAGTCCTCTTCACACAGATCCAGTATCTCGGTCAGGCTCATTTAGAACAGCTCTCCAAGAGTATAACTTAGCCTTTCAGATACTATAACGCAGACAGCTCATCTCACTCACTCCTTTTGAGTGCTGCAAACAAACAAACAAACAAAAACAGTAACAGTCATTTTCTAAGTGAAAAAGAGAAAAAAATTGTCAACGAAATCTAAAATGCTTTCAAGGAGAACAGCGGGAGATACGGAGAGAAGTCACAGATAACTAACAACATAACTTCTAGTTTTAAAATGTCATGTTTCCAAAATAAAAATGTATTACTTGAGTTTATAGATACTGAGTTTTGAGTTTTATCTTTTTCTGAGTGCCCTACCTACAGTCATGTTCTCTTGAGCATAAACAGAAAAATAAAATGTATGAGTCAGATTCGTATACCCTTACATATGTTGAGTAGCATCTTATTCCACTGGTAGAGTCTGTTGAAGACAATGAGATTTTTCAAATAAGATGCTAACCCATGTGCTTCTATGTTAAAAAAAACATGATAATTGTTACAACTCAGATAGCAATTTCCCCTTCAAAGCACTTTACAATCACTAGCTAATTATTGACTCTAATAATTCAAATGTGATAGTATTATCTCAAATGGGGCAAAGAGAGGATACAACCTGCTCTCAGTGAGGTGTGGTGTGCAATTCAACTGCCATAGGAACAATCCAGAGAATAATTCACAGCTCCTCTTCTGCTCCTCCATTGTTCTTGCGGAAGGAGTAAATTACTTCACCTCTTTTCATGAAGTCCCTTATTCATCAGGTGCACCTGACCACCTACTGTGAACTCAGTTTCCTCCCATCACCACTCTCTTAGCCCATTAGCTCTGCCATTCTCAACCTTTTTAACACTGATTCCACACTGCAAGAGAACTCCCCCCACTCACTTTTAGTCTTATAGAAAGAGGGGTGGTTGTGATCCTGCTGGAACTGTTCATCACAATCTCACACACACACTCCTTGAATGAGGACCCTGTATTAAACCACGCCGGTTCTCTGAAATGTGTACATATTATGGTATACAGTTGACAATGTGATTGGGTTGATCAGCAGGCTAGATCAATATCTTGGCAGTGACATGACTGAATGTACTTCCGGACAGACCTTAAGTTGGCGGAATTGAAGTGGGTCATAGACAACTAGGGTCCAAAGGTTGGGCAACATTTGCTAGCTAACTCAGTAAGGGTATGTCTACACTACCACCCTAGTTCGAACTAGGGCGGTAATGTAGGCAACCGGAGTTGCAAATGAAGCCCGGGATTTGAATTACCTGCGCTTCATTTGCATCTTGCCGGGCGCCGCCATTTTTAAATGTCCGCTAGTGCGGACTCCGTGCCGCGCGGCTACACGTGGCACGGAGTCCACACTAGCGGACATTTAAAAATGGCGGCGCCCGGCAAGATGCAAATGAAGCCCGGGAAATTCAAATCCCGGGCTTCATTTGCAATTCCGGTTGCCTACATTACCGCCCTAGTTTGAACTAGGGTGGTAGTGTAGACATACCCTCCATGTTTTCTGCAGGTTACTTAACAGCAACTGCTTGACTGCTCTCCCTAGCTGGAAAAGGGGAAATAGCAATTGTGACAATGTGGGAGCAGCAGCAACTGAGAAACTACTGGTTTCCCATAATTAATGGGGATCCTTAGGGGTCCATTTTGGACTGGTTTTGCATGGAAAAATCAAAGATGACTAAAAAGGGCTATATGCACAGAAGGGAAAAATATTACCATAAACCAAAACACATTTCCACCCATAGTACCTTAGTAAAGGTAATAAAGTATGTTCTCAAAATACACTGAAGATTCCACATGAATCTTCTATATAACTTTTCTTTCTAACAAGCCTTAAAATCCTGTTTGTGTCGACATAAAAAGGTGAATAAATGGGCTATGTGCCACCTTTACTCAGGTTGAATAGTACCTTACTTTGTCAATGATCCAATTTTCTTCAGTGGCACTACTAATGAATTAAGGAACGATTAAGCTGGAATAAAGTTGACATAACCTGGCCCTGAAATGGGACTGACAATTCAGTAATTTGCGATTTCATTTTTGGAGATGGGGCTAGCGTTCCACGGTATTGAACAAATACGTAGTGAGACAACCCTTGCTCTGACAAACCGATAGCCTGAGTAGGTAAGATAAACACAGGCTGGCAGACAGTAAGAACTATTGTGCTACGCTACAGATGGGGAACTGAGGCACAGAGAGATAAGCACAGAGGAAGTCAAGGCCACACAAGAAGTCTTTTGCAAAGCCAAGATTTGAATTCAGTTTCTTTCCTGTCTCTCAGACCAGGTCTACAGTACAGGAGAAATTCAACTTAAGATATACAACAAGAATACTGTAGGGGGAGTTGACGTACCTTGAATCTAATTTCTGCCATGGTCCCACTACAGGAGATCAATGAGAGACTTCCCTTACTCCTCACTACCCTGGTACCAGGGTAGACAGAGATGTCATCAGTGTTTGATTTAGCTGGTCTTTACTAATCCACTAAATCGAGCCTTGGAAGATTGATCTCCACGGCTAAGTACAGACAAGGCCTCAATGATAAGACAGTCCTTCGAGTAGGTCAATACTGCAATCAGACACCTGTGCCTGGCCAGTACCAGCTGACACGAGTTCACAAGGCTCAGGCAAGGGGCTGTTTAATTGTGATATACACATTCAGCCTCAGGCTAGACTGGGATGGGCATTAATTTTTGCAGGAGGGTAACTTCACCAATTTTGGTAGTGGTCACAGATTGGCTCCACCCCTGGAAAGGGCAGGGCCTAGGGAGGAAGGTCCGGGACCTCTGGCTGAAGAGACAGCTCCCTCTAGATGCCGCGCTCCCACTGCCCCACACCAGCGGGGGGAGAAAACTTTGCGCACTCCCCCACCCATAGGCTAATCGGGGTTTGGGGATGGGGAAGAGTGCAAAGTCTCTCACCTCTCCCCACCCCTACCCTGCCAGGGGTGCCTAGAGGGAACCGCCAGGCGTTTTTAACAGCTGGCGGCTTCCTCTAGGACTCTAGGCACCGCACGCCCCTGGCGAGAGGAGGGAGCTACTAGTCTCTTTGAACAGAGAACAACTAAGTGCACTCCCTGGCTTGTAGGTCTTGATTGGCCCGGGGGCAGGAGCACAGCAGGGCGGGCCTGAGGGGCAGGACACGGCACGGCTGTATCTTGCCCACCCCTGGGCTAGACCCTGGGATCCCAGAGCCAGACTGTAGTGTAAGCATGCCTTCCTCTCTAAATAGAACTTTCCTTTCTCCCATTCTTCCACAAGGCTTTATAAAGGACACACATATTTGGAATTTCTGTATTGCACTGCCTGGTAAAAAGAAAACAGAGCAACTGTTGAGAAACATAAAAGAATACAGATTTATTTTTAAGTGTTATGTTTACTCCTCTACTTATGCAAACAACCCTCCCCCCCACACATACATTCTATTGGAAAAGTTCCTGCAAAAGGTAGTCCAGAAGGTTGGTGGGGGACACAAAACAATGCAAAGAAGGAAAGGCAGTTAGCTGCTGAGGCATGAAGAATGCCAAGATCCATTTGGAATCCTGGCTCCTCATACAAGAGATTTCCCGTGGAATGTCTGCTCCCTCTCCCAGGCCTTCCTCCTAGAACACAGATCACCAACCAGTCGATCGGGATCTACTGATAGATCCTGGAGCCTCTGACAGGTGATCCTGACTGGTTTGGCCGGGAGGTTATCAGGCTCAGCACTTTAGCTGCACCCCCCAGACTGCTGTGCATCTCCTGCCCTTTGCCTTGGAGCAGTCCCCTCAAGAGTCTCTGCTTTCTGTGCAATGCAAGGGAGAGAGAAGAGGGATGCTGATGTCAAGCTCCTCCCCTCCCCAAATCCTATCTCCACAAAGTAGAGAGGGGGCACAGCAGGATTTGGGATGGAGGGAGTTTGCTGTCTGCTTTTGGGTGTGGTGCAGAGCTAGGGCAAGAGTGAGCCTGCCTTTGCCCCATTCCACCACCACCCAAAAGCCACCTGAGGTCAGCAGTGTCCAGATGGTGCCCACATCCTGAAACCCTGCCCAGTCATGAACCCAGCCCCTCCTGCACCCCAGGCTCCTGCCCTATCCCTGAGCACCCCTGTATCTAACCACCCTCCCAGAGCCTGCACCTAGAATCTCCTCTGGCACCCCAACTGCCTGCCCCATGCTCAGCTCAGAGCCCCTCTCAGGCTATGTCTACACTGGCAGGTTCTTGCGCAAGAATGGATGTTCTTCCGCAGAGTGTCCACACTGCCCGCCCGCTCTTGCGCAAGAAGACTGACAGTAAAGCGTGGGAAGAGAGGGATTCTTGCGCAAGAGCTACACTCTTTTCTAACAAGTGTAAGCTTTCTTGCACAAGACCTCTTATGCAAGAGGGCAGTGTGGACACGCGGCAGGGGTTTCTTACCCTATGGCTAAAATGGCCACCAGAGCTTTCTTGCGCAAGAGAGCGTCCACGCTGCCATGGATGTTCTTGCACAAAAGAACATGGCAATGTGGACATGTTCTTGTGCAAGAGTTCTTGCACAAGAACCCACCAGGTTAGACATAGCCTCACACTCGAAATTCCTTAATCCAAGACCAGAGCCTGCAAAACCCTCTTCTCAGCCTGGGAGGGAAGAAGGGTGGGGGGGGGGGGGAAGGATGATGGAGTGAGCAGGGGCAGGGCCTCGTAGAAGGGTCACGAAGGAGGTGGGGCCAGGGTATTTATATTTGAGGTAGATCTTGGATTACACTTAATTTCAAAAAGTGATCTTGTGCTTAAAAAGGTTGGAGACCACTACCATAGAATATCTGCTCCCACCGCACTCCTCATCAGGTACCATATCCCCTTATCCACATGGCCACCTCAGTCACTATGCTCCCTGCACTGCTGGTGGACTAAAGCTCAGAGGGACAGCAGCGAACATCAGTGATTTGTGGCCTGGAGAATGGCTGGTGATTTCTGCGAAGAGCGAGCACTCCATAGCACCACCTCCCCTTTCTGGTTGGTCTCTTTCTCAGGTTGTCACCACACAAAAAGGCTGCCTATGGTTAGCTGGCAAAGGGTTCCATTCCCTGAACCTGGTTTCTTTCTTATGAGCTCCTTGAAGACATTTCTTCATGAATGGTGTGTGTTTGTTCCCCTGCACACAGCAGAGAGGCGCATCTAGTCCACAGAGTTCTGGAGAACACTGTGCAAACAAACTCATCGTTATTAAGAAATTCAGTTCTTTACAATTTAGGAGATTAAAGCTCTTCAAAACTTGGAATAAATTTGACAGTTTAAATTACTTTTCACGGCAAAGGCTCTGAAGCCACTTGCACTTTAAATCCAAGCGCTTTTAACATTTTGAAATGCTTCAATAACATTACATTCGACGCACTATCTGAAGTGATTTAATATTCTTGAAGTGTGTCAGGGTTTTTTTTTTCTTTAATGAGCTCTTCAAATCTGTTCGTGAATTATATAACATGCAAGGATAGCTGTTCAAAGTCAACCGAACTGATTTAAAAATATAAAGTTCATTGCTCCTCCCCTAGAAACTCTGAATGAGTAAGTAAAACATGCAAACAAAAAAGAATCGCTACACAGTGGTGATGGCTGTTAAAACAACATCCTTAGATAACTTTGAACCCCAAAGGGACTTTAATTTCCCTGTTTTAGTTAAGGAAAAGAAAAAAAAAGATTAAATAAGTGATCATTTGCTTGGATAAGAGGGCATTCTTGGAATAGAATTTTTCATCCATTACATTCCACTAATCAAGCAGAGGGGACATTGTTCTTGTTTATTATTGTGACACATTATTTTCTTAAAATTTTCAGCTTAACAGCACTTATTTTAAGTGATAAGAATAATGAAACCTATTGTTAGAGTGCCTGTTTTTTCTCCTCAGGATTTGGGTTTATATATTTTACCATGAAGTTAAAAGAACATAATACATCCTGAAAGATGCACTAAGAACTACTTTACTGGATAAACGACAAAAGATGAATACCTAACAGACCTCAAAGCAAAGAAAACTTTATGGAAGGCCAAAAAGAACCCACACTGTTAGAATTAAGCAAGCTTTGATACCATAAAAAGCCATGCTAATGAACTATAGACATCTTATCTATTTTAGGTGGAATAACCTAAACGATACTGCTTGGACTGCAGTAAAATAAGCTACAGTAGTACCTCAGTGGCATAAACTCTAGACTTACAAACTGACCAGTCAACACCACACCTGATTTGGAACCTGAAATATGAAATCAGGCAGCAGCAAAGACAAGTAAATAAATACATACATACATAAAGTACTGTGTTAAATGTAAAATAAAATAAAATAAAATAAAATAAAATAAAATAAAATAAAATAAAATAAAGAGAAAACAGCATTTTCCTTCTGCATAGTAAAGTTTCAAAGCTGCATTAAGTCAGTGTTCAGTTGCAAATTTTTGAAAGCACCATCACAACGTTTTGTTCAGAGTTACGGACATTTCAAAGTTTCGAGCAACCTCTATTATTGAGATGTCCGTAACTCGAAAGCTTAACAGTATGGGTACGTCTGCACAGCCTCCTTACTTCGAAAAAAGCTACATAATTTGCACTGTGCAAATTGCATAGCTTATTCTGAGGTAATTTTGAAATAAAATGCTATTCAGAAACATTCCTTAACCCTCATGCAATGAGGTTTACAGGGACATTGGAATTCCGAGGCCATTATATTTCGATACAGCAGGCTTGCTCTTAAGACACAGAATAACTATTTCAAAATAGCTCTGCAGTGTAGACTATATGACCACTTCTTACCAGAACTTTCATGGAGAAAAGGTGTGTATCTCATGAAGCCATCCTACTAAGCAGTATTTTAAATAAACAAACATCTATTTTTTGAAAGGTTTACATATTAATTTACTTAAAATTCTAATCAGGCCACATCCTCTTGCTTTGATACACACTCAAAATAAAACAATCAATGTCTGTGTAAAAACAAACTGATGCACCTAAATATCTGTAAATTCCAAACTAAACTATAGGGGCAAAATGAGTTCATTACACTAATGTCTCCTCCTCACTCAAACTGTAGGTTTTTGTGTAAAGCTGTGTTAGTAAACTTCATACACGGTCCATATTTCAGCTGTTTATTATCCAGATCAGAATGGCAGTCAAGCTGTTCTTCGCAGCAACAGCTTTTATTGTCTCCTCCAATCTAGGTCACTGTTAATAAATACCATAGGCTTCCAACTGTGGGAAGTACTGCAGCGTGTGTTTCATCAACGAGACGCTATTTCCTATAAGCCACTCTTACACTGCTCTTCCTTTGTATATTAAAGACATGCAATTTTGTTAGCCTCATTTTTTTTTTCAATCCCATGGTCTCTTACATTTATTACAACTATCACCTTCCTGCTTGTGCCTCACCACTGCCTCAGTTATTATGATGTGTCATGCATGCTTCTGATTTTGCTAAAGGAGAGTCATGTGTCTTCACTTTAACAAAATACTAACAATTATTATTCCCTCATTAAGTGACTGCAACAGTACTACAATCAACGAATTTTGAAATTAATTAGCTTCTAATTCTGAGAGAAGTACTGAGCCTGTATCCTGTATTGTTCTTACAACAGCATAAATACCTAAAGTCTTAATGAAGGAATTTTTTGAACTCTACTGTTAACAGAGTAGCAGAAGTTGCATATTTTCTAACTGTAAAATTGATGAAATGCATCATCCTTTGTTTTCTTCCTGCACTTAGAAAAATCAAAATGATCTCCTTTAAATTTTTTTTTTCACCTGCAAACTACTGGACTCAGTGCAGAAATTAGTAGGTGATTTCTCCGGCCTGTGTTCTGCAAGTGGTCAGACAAGATAATCAGAATAGTCTTCTCTGGATCTAAAGTATATGACTATTGTGCAAGGATTCACAATTCCATTTCCACATCTGCACAAAAGCTGTTTCCTGCCTATCTATTAGAAGGCCCCTCCCCACAAAATCCTTTGAAAGGGTTTGTAACTAAGGTGGGCATCACTCAGACCTTCTGCTTCTCCCCATACGCAAAACAGTGTGTAGCTTCCTCATAGCTTCTTCAGGGGAGGAAGCCCAGTTTCCCTCCTTGCTTTACCAAATACAGGCAGTCCCTGACTTACGCGGATCTGACTTATGTCGGATCTGCACTTACGAACGGGGCTTTCTCGCCCCAGAGGTCGAGGTGGCGGATTGCTACCTGCGAGTTCCGGGGCGAGAAAGCCCCGTTCGTACGCTGCTCCGGTGCCCCTGGTCTGCTGGAGACCGTCTCCAGCAGACCAGGGGCACCGGGCGGGTTCCCGCGCTTCTGAGGCTTTGCCAGAGCAAAGCCTCAGAAGCGCAGGGAACCGCCGCTGGTGCCGCTTCAGTCCCGGTGCCTGTGGTCTGCTGGGGACCGTCCCCAGCAGACCACAGGCACCAGGACTGAAGCGGCAGCCGCGGTGGGGTCCCGCGCCTCTGAGACTTTGCCAGAGCAAAGCCTCAGAGGCGCGGCACCCCGCTGCCGCTGCAGCTCTGCTCCTCGTGTCACTGGTCTGCTGGGGGGGGGGGCGCAGCTCCCCCCAGCAGACCAGGCTTTTGTTTTGGACCCTGGGGCAGAGCAGATGGGGTGCTGCTGGGTTGGTCCAGTAGCACCGAGGAGCGGCGCTACTGGAGCAACCCAGCAGCACCCCAACTGCTCTGCCCCAGGCGTCCCCAAGTCAGCTTCTGCTGAAACTGACCAGCGCTGACTACAGGAAGCCCGAGGCAGAGTTGCTCTGCCCCGGGCTTCCTAGAATCAGCTGCTGATCAGTTTCAGCAGCAGCTGACTTGGGGACGCCTGGGGTTCTTAAGTTGATTCTGTATGTAAGTCAGAACTGGCGGTCAGTTTCAGCAGCGGCTGAATCTGGACACCAGTTCCGACTTACATACAGATTCAACTTAAGAACAAACCTACAGTCCCTATCTTGTACGTAACCCGGGGACTGCCTGTACCCAAACTACTGTCTTAAGCCTCTGCTTTGCTTCCCAATCAGTTTCCTTCTCAAAGGTGCCCCATTTGGTCCTCCACAAGGTAATGCCATACAACCAGTTCTAGTGGTCTTAAATGAAGTGTGGTTGGAGACTGATAAAAGGTGGGGGGGGGGGGAGGGAGATAGGAGAAAAAGCCTTGCTAGACAAGCACAGATCTTACTCTATTAAAGCATGGAACCACTATGAAAACTCATGCAAATTTGATGGTTGCCAGAGCCACAATTTGTGGAGCAAATGGCACATGCTCTTCATTCTTCCAAAACCCCTTCATACTGCCCTAAAGCTCTTTTCTGACAGAGAGTCCTGTAGAGTCCCTTAGCAGTTGTTAACCAGAAGATGATGCATTGAATTCCACCCAGCCCACTTCTGAAGATGGTTTGCCAGTTTTATGAGGAGTAGATGCATGTAAAAAGCACTAATCTTGTAGAAGATGTACTCCAGAGGCCCAGAAGTGGAAATTTAGGGCCTCATCCCAGTCCCCCCTAAAGTCAATGGAAATCTTACCATTAACTTTAACCAAGCGCATCAATAAGAAGACCTAGAAAAGAAGGAAGACTTGGAAAGGCAAGAGCTTTTGATTCAGACAGAGGGTGGTAGAAACATGGCAGTGATGACAAAAGGAGGCAATGAGATGATGGAAGGAAAAGATGACAAAGGAAGAAAAAAGGACTGAATATGGAGAGGCCTGCATTCGGGATACAAATGTTGTAAATATGATATAAAAAAAGCAAAGACGGCATAAAACTTTGGCTTGTCTGCAAAAGAGAATGACGAAGGTTGAACTGCAGCACATAACTAGCCTCTTTCTCCAGTTTTGTCATTTGCCTAATTCTAGACAGCGATGCTGCTGCTATAGTATTTCAGTATTGAAAGAATTTTACTTAAACATTATTTCTTTATTGATGCTTAAAAGATATAGCACACACAATTAAAGGGAAACTTGTAATGTGATGTTACAACCGGAAATCCGATAAACAATTTGTTCCCTTCACAAGAAAAACACACAAAAATCAAAGTCTTAGGAAAAGGGTGGGGAACTTTTTTGTGGGCAGGGGCCACTGACCGACAGAAAAATCAGTCAGGCAGAGGTGAGTGGGAGCTAGAATGTCAGCGCAGGCTCCCCAGTGTTGAGGGGAATGAGCTCTGAGCCTAGGAGGCTGGATCCAGGCAAGCCAGGGACCACATCTGGCCCCTGAGCCTTGGGTTCTCCACCCCGTCTTAGGAAGTCAAAGGTATACTTTGAACAGAAAACGCTCCTGTAACTTGTTGCACCTTACCTCATCTGATTTCCTCCCTCACTTTTCTGATACACTGTGGCAACCTAGGACACCCTTTATTTAGTGTTATTATTTATTGATTTGTTTTTCTTATTTCAGTGGTTATTTTTCTTCTAACATTTTTAAAATGCTTTCTATGCTCCATCCCCAAAATGTTCTGCCCCATCCTCTGATCTAAAGAGAATACATTTGTATTATGCTGTCATTACCAAGTCTGTGATAAGACATAATTATCTTTCACAGATGGATCATTCTTACTTAGCCTTCCAATATCACAGAATTACTTTCTTAGCAATCAGGAGTCATTAAAAATAATCCAATTCACTTATTCTCTTGAGATTCTAAATATTCTATACACACCTCTTACATTAAGATTTATTAAAATAAAACAGCTACAGGAAGGTTCATATAACTGAGACTAATAACAAATTATATTAAATGCATTGTAGATTATAATGCTACATTATTCTAGTGCCAAGACAGATTTGCAGGCAAGTAATCCAGATCCACAATTGTTTTAAATTGGTGTAGCCCCATTAAAGTCAGGTAGCTATGTGGATATAGTGCCAGTTGAAAATCTGGCCAAAATGTTGCTTTATGAAGCAGGATCTATAAACTACCCCAACAATAAGATGTTTCTTACTATTCCAATGACTGCAACAATAATTTTCAAAATTCCTTCTGGAAATTGTTCTTCACACTATAAAATTTCACACATTTCTTCACTAGTATTTTGTGGAAATATTAAATTAATGAATGAAAAAAAAATCTGTTAGAAAAATGATTCAGTGCAATTAAAATGTTTATATCAATTTCATCAAAATTTTCAACAGGAAATTATAAAAATGTTTCACGTCAATCAGATAGCAACTCTGAATTCTGAATTTATCATTTCTAACACAATTAACCTTTCCAAAAAGGTAGAAACAAAGTATTTTCTTTTTGCAAGAAAAATTGGAGATTTCGACTTTCTGATCCAAATGGGACGCAGCTGTCTTTTGAAACCTGAGAATTTCCCCTGGAACAGATGTTCTGATTTTTGACCATCTCTATAGTTAAGGAATTCACTGAAAGGGTGACAAATGGAGTAACCATTTCTCAGGGGGAGGGGAGGTTTTGGCAATAAAATCGAAAAACACTAAAAAACAAATCTCCAACATAATTTCAATAAAGGTTATTTAAAAATTCCAACACTCAGAACACAGGAATTGCCAATCTGGATCGGACCCAAGGTCCCTGTTCTCTAACATTCTGTCTCCAATTATGGCCAGCACAAGATGCATTATATAAAGTTGCAAGGCCTGACAGAAAGCAAATGTAAGACAATCTGTTCCTCACATTAGATTTCATCCTAGTCTCTTCTAGTTAGAGATAGGCTGAAGACCTTGAAACATTAGGTTTAACTTCCCTTCTTACATTGTTGTTATTAATTCTAACAACTCTGGATATTCTTATTATCCTTCCTTATAAATATCCAAACCCTTTTTGAACCCCACTATTTGAAAATCTAGGATCACAGCATTGGTTTCCACTCAGGTGGATACACAGGCTACTCACTGGACTTGAATCACAATGACATGGGGTTCAGAATAGGTTTGTTTTCTAAGTACATGGCCACTGGGGAAGAGGGGGAGGGGAAAACTGGGTACGTACTAAGGTTGCTAGCCCGTGCTAAAGCTCATTCCAACACATCAGCTACTCCTTGTTTTTAAAGTTACAGACTACCCCTCTGAGACTTTTTACTCTATTATTGTTATCCATGCTCCCTAAATTGAAGCTAGCACCAGTGTGCCTACTCATGTCACTAGTATTAATGCAAAACCGCAATACATCTGGACTTTAATATGTCCAGACAGCACTAGGGAAAAAAATGCTAATTTCTGTTTTCAGTATAAGAAAACTAACCAACCAGACACAAATAAATGCACAACTAATATATACATTTCACAAATATAGGACCTGACTCTGATCTCGCACAAAACTGTTGTTTAACTCCATTAAAACCAACACAGTCACACTAGTATAAAAACATGAAGTTATATAAGCTCATTACAGAGTAACCCCATTGATTTTAATAGAGGCACCTCAGTATAATTTGGTACAAGTCAGTGGAGTTACATTCACGTGTAGGCATGATCAAAGCCCTGTAACTCTAATCTTCAAAAGTGTAATTCTAAAGCCACACCCAAAAAAAGAAAATTTGTACATTACCAAAGCTACGTATTTGGGATTTATTTTTTGCAAAGCTGAAGAAGAAATTTTCATTTGGCAACCTCTCAACACCGTGAAGAAATGGAAGACTAGGAAAGTACAAAGAACAAAGTACACAGCCGGGATCCCAGCATACTATAATTAGAGCTGTTAAATGATTACTAAAGTGAGATGGTATAATCATCATGATGGAGGAAAGTGCTAAGTATCCAGTCAGCAGCATCTTCAAGGAAAAGGGAAAAGCAATGTTTGGGACTCTACCTTTTTACTTACATAAATATTCATAAAAGTCAGCTTTTCAATTGGCTAAGAGCGTTTAGGAATTTAAAGTGTCGTGTCACAGGTCCTGGACAGCCCTCCCCCATTTTGCAGTGGCAAAGTAAGTTGAAGCAAATGTAAATGTATTAACTTCCTCCCTCTGAATAACATCTGAGTGCAGCTGCCTATATACAATACACTATTTTAAGATAATTTTCTCAACATTACCAGCGAGACAGAACTAAAGATCTGTTTCTCATTCACTTTGGGTGAAATACGGCCCCATGAAGAAGGCCAACACAATGCCTGGGCAAAGTCTTACTTCAGTCCCATTTTAAAACAGGATTTGACATGATGTCTCAGCAGAGTGAGAATTTCACACTAAATTTCTCAAATTAGTTTTAGCTTTGCTCAGATGGACCTAAAATTTAGCTTATAAATTGTGCCCTTAGCATTGCTGAATATTCCATTTCCTTCCAGCAAAGAAAACAAACATTCATAATGTCAACAGTAAAAAATCATGCCATGCTGTTTACGAACCACTGCTTTTCTCTGTGTGTTCCCATTCAGCCAAGTATCAGGAAAGCTAATCAGCGGTTCCCTGTAAACAGATTGATGACTGATTACCACAAACCCAAGCACTTATTTCTTACACTGATGCACAGGTTCCCAGAGCAAAGGGTAAGATACAAAAGGTTTTCTAGGTATGCATGAAATATTCTGACTGGGTTTATGCTCATTCTATGCAATATAAATAAATACACATATTGTGAATATTACAGCAACTGAAATCTACTCTGCTTGAAGAAAAATTTACTGTAATGCTTAAATATTCACCAAAAGCAGTTTTTCAGTCTCTAAAAAATATTACACATTGTGCTGTGCACCTTAGTTACATAGATCAGGCAGTCAAAAACAAAAACAATGCCTCATGATTTATGAAACTAACAACTTCGCACAAATTTCAAACATTTTCCCCAAAATAGCAGTTCAAGAATGGCTTTCACACCAAAAAATAGTTATTAAATTAGTATATTAATTATTTATTATTTGAAATTAGTAAGAAAATTGCTATCTGCTCGTATGTTAACTGAGGTGAAGTTTATGACAGTTATTTCTGAGTACATTGCACGCTCATTCCATGAATGTCACTTTTTTTCATCTTTGTGAATCCAATTTGTGGTAAAAGTGAAAAATGCCTGTATTGAAATCTCAGATTCCAAGCAGTTGCACAGTACAGGCAGTCCCCAGGTTACATACAAGATAGGGACTGTAGGTTTGTTCTTAAGTTGAATCTGTATGTAAGTCGGAACTGGCATCAGCCGCTGCTGAAACTGATCAGTTTCAACCGCGGCTGAATCTGGATGCCAGTTCTGACTTACATACAGATTCAACTTAAGAAACCCAGGCGTCCCCAAGTCAGCTGCTGCTGAAACTGATCAGCGGCTGATTCCAGGAAGCCTGGAGCAGAGCAACTCTGCCTCGGGCTTCCTGTAGTCAGCGCTGGTCAGTTTCAGCAGCGGCTGACTTGGGGACGCCTGGGGCAGAGCAGCTGGGGTGCTGCTGGGTTGCTCCAGTAGCGCAGCTCCTCAGCGCTACTGGACCAACCCAGCAGCACCCCAGCTGCTCTGCCCCAGGCATCCTGATTCAGCCGCTGCTGAAACTGACCAGCAGCGGCTGAATCAGGATGCCTGGGGCAGAGCAGCTGGGGTGCTGCCGGGTTGGTCCGGAGCGGCACTGCGGGACCAACCCGGCAGCCCCCAGCTGCTCTACCCCAGGGGTAGGCAAGAAAAGCCTGGTCTGCTGGGGGGGGAGGCACTAGTTGCACCCCCCCCAGCAGACTAGGGGGACAGGAGCAAAGCCGCCGAGGCCCGCCGCCTGGGCAGCTTTTCTCAGGTGTCCCTGGTCTGCTGGGGGGGTCCAGCGGCTTTGCTGGACCCCCACAGCAGACCAGGGGGACAGAAGCAAAGCCGCCCAGGTGGCGGGAGTCCCGCTGCCTGGGCGGCTTTGCTCCGGGGCAAACGAGCAAAGCCGCCCAGGCAGCGGGACTCCCGCCGCCTGGGCGGCTTTGCTCGGGTGTCCCTGGTCTGCTGGGGGTGGTCCAGCGGCTTTGCTGGACCCCCCCTCCCCCCCCAGCCGACCAGGGAGACCGGGAAAAGCTTTTCTCACCCCGGAGGACACGGGTGGCGACTTGCCGCCCGTGAGCTCCGGGGCGAGAAAAGCCCCGTTCGTAAGTGTGGATCCGACATAAGTCGGATCCGCGTAAGTCGGGGACTGCCTGTACTCTTGTTATTTATGTACAGCAGTACTGAAAATTAAACAGGTGTCTTCCAAAGAAAGAAAGACAGCACTTGTCCCAAAGTGTTTGCAATACAAAGAGATGGACCAAATTCTAATGTTGTAGAAATTTTTGCTTTGGTTATTTTGTTGTCAATTTTATTTGTGAATTTTTCACTTCTACAATTCACAGTGGAAAAACATATTGATTATGGCCTTGAATCTGCAAAAAGATGCAGATTCTATGTCCATGAAAAAAATCCCACTAATTCTCCATGTAGCTGGAAAGGTCCACTTGAGAACATATATTTGCACAATAAATGACAACCCTAGGGGCATACAGAAAGAACTCTTACTGCCATACTGAAACCTCAAAAGAGATGGATCCCCTGGATTAGTTTAGTGAAGATGTGCTAAACAGCAAGGAAGTTCAGCAAGCAGATAGACCTAACCATAGTGTCACCTAACCATACTCTTTACTTTCTAAACATTTTTAAATCACTCACATAGTCTGCAATGAAGAGCCATTCACCTCTACTTTCATGCTGCAGTTTATTTTCTCTTGGAAAGCAATTAGAGGACAAATGCCAAACTACAGACGGTATTTTTGCAGCAGCAGCATCTGGCTTCTTGGCAAATTCCTCAGGCAATTTTACTGGCCGCTTTAGAGATGCCTTTGGGTCAGTCGTAGTTCTGCCTGGCAGCTTGGTCTTCCTAGGCTCCCAATCTTTTTTATTTATCTTTACGGAACTAGTACATGTTTATCCATTTCAAAACAGTTGACCTGAAAGGACTTTATAGACTGTCCTCAGAGATCTGGTATAAATCATACAAGTAAATCTGCATATCTACCTTTGAGTCAGCAGCATCTCAGCATCCTTTGTCTAATGCATCTCCAGGAAAGAAGCAAGCTCCATGCCAGGCCATTATATTGTTCATGCTCAATGTTACAAATGTGAACGTGCTATTTAATACTACTCACAAAGTATTACTCCAAGAGACAACTTTAATCAAGTAGTCTAAAATGCTACCTGTGGCAACAGTAATGTGGTGCCTTCATTTAATACAGACTGCCCACAAACCTTAGACACTAAATTGTGTCCTTAAGACACAATCCATGGCACAAACACACACGACCCCAGTGGGAACTCTTACAGCCATGGGAGCGGCTCCTCAGCTGGTGAAAATTGTTATAGCTCTACGGAAGACATTCTGCATCAGCTGAGGAGCTGCTCTTTGTGTGCACATCTCTATTACAGCTCGGAGCGAGCCTCCCAACCCAGGTAGACAGACTAGCACTAGGGGACCTCAAAATAGAAGTGCTAAAAACAGCAGTGTGGACATTGTAGCTCTGACAGCAGCTCAGACTCTCAAGTCCATTCAGCCCCAGCAGGTGGTGGACCTGAGTTTCCACCATAGACACAATGTCTAGACTGTTGTTTTGAGTATGCTAGCGCAAGTCCTGCTACCAGGAGTCTTGTAAACAAGGGGAGGGAGGCACGCTTCCAGCTGCAGTACAGACATGCCCCATCCTCAGGCAGGCACAATGTCTTCCGGACCACAATGGAAGCTTGACTACAGAACCAGACTTCATGGATTTAGCAGATCTTTTCTGACCCTTGCTCCCTGGGGTGCCTAGTGCCAGCAGCAGCACTAGACGCACACAGTGCTTGTGTTGTGATTGTGCCCAAACTTTGTACAGTGCAATGGGAGGGGGAAAGCATCCTTTGCACCCTCAAGCCAATCAATCCCACAGTAAATAGGCTTTTGGTCAAGATACAGAAAAGTCCTAGAGAACTTACAATAGAAGAAAAAAATAGGGTGCTACAGAAATGGGTTTAAAAGGTATAGAATTTAATAGGGAATACAATTATTTCTATATTTTTAATAATCCTATGGAACCTTTTAACAGGGATATAATTCTGCATTACACTCTATAAGATCGGAGAGACACCAGTTTCAAATAAGTGCAATGGGAAATTAACAGAAGGATGCCTTCTGTTCTAGGGTTGCCAGGCATGGAGGTTTTATTGGAATGCCTGGTCAAAAAGAGATCCTGATGGCTCCACTTGGCACCAATGACTGGGCTGTTTTAAGTCTAATTGGCGGCACAGTTGGTGCCCTGCTCCAGCCTGGATTCCCATCCCACATCCAAACTCCTTTCCTCAACTCCCTATACCCCAAACCCCTGCCAAGCCCTAAGCCCTCTCCTGCAACCAAAAGCCTTCATCCCTAGCCACAACCCAGAGTCTGCACCCACAGCCAAAGCTCTCACCTCTCTGCACCCCAACCCCTTTCCCCAGCCTGGAACCTCCTCCACACTCCAAGCTTCTCATCCCCACTGTAGAGCCTGTACACACATACACAAAACCCGCCAGAGCCCTCACCCCAGCTCAGTGAAAGCGAGTGAGTGAGGGTGAGGGAAGAGTGAGTGACGGAGGTAGGGGAGATGGAGGGAGCAGGGGGATGGGATGGGGCTTGGGAAGAAGTGATTGGTTTTGTGGAATTTGAAAGTTGGCAGTCCTCTTCTTTTTCCAACACCTTTGCTGACAATGCCCCCAAAGCCAATAATTACGTGTTGTTAACTCAGTCTAGAAAAGGAAGTACAATACAAAGGCTCATATTTAAAATGATTTTTCAGTGCAACAAAGACATATATGAAGTCTAACAAGTGGTTATATATTTTGCATTTTCTTGTAGAGAAGTACAGTGAGGATAATATAGACATGATTCCGCGGAATAAATAAGACACATATGTCTGGGTCAGACAAAAAGCCAGACAGAGCTTTATCATCAGAAAAATGCAACTAAATTCCAGCAAACATTGCAGTAAGCCTGAGTTAATGTGAACCAATTAATACATCCCACTTTTAGTCAAAGTAAAACATTTTAGATTAACAGGCTCATGTGTTCTAACTTTACCTATCATTAGGGCTAGGTGAACCATTAAGTCAACTAATCTAAATTACACATCCACATGAAAGCGTTTGTATTTTCCAGAAATTAACTTCCCTGTATGAACTAAGGTCAGATTCACAGCAGGCACTAAGCCCTCACCATCATTTAAACCTTTTGGCCATCTCAATTCATGGTTTAAAATCTCTGTAGTACTGCATTGTATATGGAAAATAGGTTCGTGTTATGAATCTAAAAGCAGGTAAAACAAATAGCTGGATAAACTATAGATATCTTTATAAACAAAGGCCCTGAATTGAATGTATGGGGGCACTCTGGCAGACAGTATCCATGTGGGGCTATCTACACTATGCAGCTTTTAGCAACAAGGTGGTGTCGACACAACCCTGTTGCTAAAAGTTGGCATGTGTGAATGCTGTTTGTCAGCACTTTTGCAGACAATACGCTTCTTTAGGGTTACCAGGTGGCTTCAAAAAAAATACCGGCCACACTTGATCTCAGATGGGGGGGGGGACACCGGTCGGTAGAGGAGTGGGGCTGGCCAGGAAGATGTGGGGGGGGGGGGCAGAGGGGCGAAACCAGCTGGTGGGAAGCAGGGCTGGCGGGGGAGGGGGGGTCAGGGGCAGCGGGGCTGGCCATGGGAGATCGGGGGTGGGGACCAGCTGGCGGGAAGCAGGTCTGGCCAGGAGAGGACCGGGAGTGGAGCTGGCCAGGGAAGATCGGGAGGAGGAAGGGGGGAG
Organism: Pelodiscus sinensis; assembly: GCF_049634645.1. Lineage (NCBI taxonomy): Eukaryota > Metazoa > Chordata > Testudines > Trionychidae > Pelodiscus > Pelodiscus sinensis. The sequence continues at coordinate 13,412,883 of NC_134719.1, forward strand.
AACCAGCCAGCGGGAAGCAGGGCTGGTTGGGGGGAGCAGTGCTGGCCAGGAGAGATCGGGGGGGGGGGGGCTGGCTGGGAGAGAATTAGCTGGTGGGGAGCGGGACTGACCCGGGTGCACGTAGATCCCGGGGCGCTACCTGTCCCACGCACAGTTCCGGTGAAGCATGAGCGAGTCTGGCCCCGGGGATTCCCTCCCCCGCTCCCGTAGTTGCGTACTGCCTAGCTAGTAGATACACTCACGGAGTGTGTGTCTACCAGCCATGCAGTTTGCAACTAGGTACTGATACTCCTAATAATAATAAAATAAAACTTACCTAATTAGAAAATACCGGACATTTTATATGTCCGGTATTTTCTTCTTCTTTTTCCTGGACAGAACCCCTCAAATAACGGATTGTCCGATTCAAAACCGGACACCTGGCAACCCTACACTTCTTTAGCTCCCATGGGCAGCTTGTGCTTTTATCAGCAGGAGAGTGCTCCTGGTTGCCTCTGCAAAACTTTTGTCATTGGTGGGAGGGGGAAGGAGGACATCTTATGCACCAGTGGATGATAAATTCTGTCCATCAATTGCAAGTATAGACATAAGACTTGGAGTAAGAGATTCCCTTGCTTTGTAAAGGCTTGGTCCTGCAACATGCTCAGCATTCTGGTCCTAATCTAACAAAGAATTAAGCACTTGCTTAACTGTAGGTAATGAGTTGCCTACCTAATTTCAATGGGATTATTAACTTGCTAAATGTTAAGTATGTGGTTGAGGTTTTGTGGGATCAGAGCCAGGGTGCTCAGCTCCTTGCAGGTTCAAGCCCATAAGGAGCAAGAAATTAGTCACATTCTGAAACGGTGCAGGCTAACAGGGATGTTACAGTATAGTTGATTAACCGATTAAACTGATAAGCAAAAGCTTATAGGTTAAGGCTATAGACTACACACATTCGCCCCCCAGCCAGTAAAAAATTTTAGTAGGCTGGTCAGCAGCCTGGCTCAATCCTGGCTTGCACCAGTCTGGGACTTACCCCAGCTGTGGCTCTGCATTTAAAGTATATTAGGAGTTGGGCGGGTGCCCCCAGACAGGGGCTGCTACCACCTTGCGCTGCTGCCTCTGTATCAGAGGCAGCAACACAGGGCAACAGGCAGTCGGTCTGCAACAGGAGCTGGTTTTTAAACTGGCTCTCCTCATGGATCACCTCCCTCCTCATACCGTGATATAGAGGCAGCAGCACGGAGTGGCAGGGGGCTCTTCGGGAGTGGGGCCAGAGTACATTGGCTCCCTGGGAACTATAGATTAATCGAGTAACCAATAAGAATTCATTAGGTTAATCAACTATTCAGTTAACCAATATTTAACATCCCTACAGGCTAGGGTCAAACTGTAAGACAATCTAACCAGGATCACACTACCACTGCCTAGCCTGGAGATGAAGAGAAATGTATGACGATAAGCAGATCCACCTGACAGAACTGGGAGGATTTACTGGCCTGGCAAAAAGAACAGCTGCTCTTGCTGACACTTTAAACATAAACTTTCAAGTGGAGAGAACAGCCAAAGGTAACCCAAAACTCAGTCTGACACAATTAATGACAAATGATCAAATAAACTGCCTTGTATTTATGTCCCATGAAGGATCTCCCACAACATGCTTAAACTGATGCAGACTATATATAGGGATCACATCACTCACTTTGCAATGGGTGAAAAAAATGTAGTTGTTTAACAGCAGAGTTTCAAGTCAGAAGGTGAAAAGTTCCCCAGCCAGTTAAAGCTGGAGAGAATTTAGCAATTGCAGATTTTCATTAATCCGTTTGGAATTTGGCCAGGACAACTGGGTTAAACAACCCTATTCTGGGGCCATGGGAATTCTAATGACTACTAGTGGTGAAAACCTTGGCTTTATTTCTCATTTGCAATACCACACTTTGGCAGTAGAGTGCCCTCTAGCTAACTCATAATTAAAAGGCCACCTCCTGAGTTAACTAACACATATCTAGTAGAACTAAGGCACTCACTGAAAGCTACCTAGCCACGTACGATATTAATCAGGCCTGACCTTCTTAGCTCGTGAAATCTGACAAGACAGCAACACAATATGATAAGGCTGCCTTCATTTTCCAATTAAGCCATGTCAGATAAAGAAGCATGAAATAAAATGGTCTCCTATGACTGATTTTAATCACATAAAATTAACAGTGGGGGGTATTAATATTGGTTATGGAAGATATGCAGTGTTTATGCTACCCACTTAAGTTAATTAGGAACAATATTGACAAAATTATAGAAATCAGAGATGAGAAAGACCTAGTAGATCATTCTAACCCTTTTTTTCTCCCAAATGCAGAGTTCTTCTTGACATATACTTCATCTAGTGTAGTTTCAGGTGGTTCAAGAAATAAGACTTCCACCTCTCTATTACACATTCAAATAGACACCACTGGTAGGACTTCCTCCCCTTCCCTTCAAATTCAGCATAAATCACCCGTCATCAAATTTCAGCTCATTATTCCTAGTTAAGGGCCCTAAGAACATCTCTAACAAATTCTCACTTTCTTTATTGTTCACACCCTTCAAAATCTTGGATCCTTCACAAAAGGTATGTGTCTACACTGCAAAAAGTGTAGCTAATCTGCATTTATTAACTCAAGTTAAAATAGGAGTGAAGACAGACAGCTTTTACATCAGGTTAGCAGTTGAAATTAAAGCCTAAAGGGGAGCTTGGGGTTGAATTAGAGCTGCTATCCTGAGTTAAAAGCCACACTGCTGTGCCTTCACTGCTATTTTAACCGGAGTAAGCAAATGTGGATTAGCTAAACTGAATTCCAATGCATCTTTTACTAGCAATGTACCATACCCTTAGTCAAACTACTGTTACAAGAATGTAGTCAATCTCTGCATTCTCAAATCACGTACTTTCTTGTTTTAACTCCCTAATTTGATGACAGCTTCTTAATATTGAAATACTCAGAAATGCTTGGTATTCTAGATGCCACGTCACCAATATTAGGCAGGGACAATATCCCTTATACATGTAATCAGATGTCTGCATGTGCAACCCACATTTCATTAATTTTTAATGCTGCCACGTTATATTGTGTTCTTGTATTTGCTATCTTACACGTGTATTCAACAAATAAACTAAATTGTAAAGTATACATTTATGCCTCTTAGGGTGTGTGATGGGACTTGGTCTTCAGACTTCCCCATTAAGCAGGTAATTTCTGCCACATGGAGGCTGGGCCCCCGACAGGTAAACTGTGATTGAGTGGCAAAACAATCAGTTTGGGGCCCAACAGTCTCCTGGCAAAAGCAGGTGATACTTATTAGCAGCAATCAGGCAGCAGCTGCTGGGCGAGGCAAAGTAAACCATTAGATTAGACTATATACCTGAAGCCTCCTGGCTGGGGGCAGCAAATCAATTAAGTGGACTGGGGAATTACTTTGCCGGGGCAGGCAAGGCAAGTGAAGAACCAGTCTAAGGGCTTCCCTCATGTCCCTCTGAGCTGGGGCATAGTTCAGGCAGCTTCCTCAGTGGACGGTGGCTCAGTTTCCATGGCAATCTCCACAGCCAGCTGATAGTCCACATCCCCATGTTTCACCACTGCGGTGTGGCAGGTAAGAGCCTGCAGTGTCTCCCCTTTCCAACTGACCTACACTGCCTCCTTTTATCTGTGTTCTCTACTTGGAGCATGTGCAGCAAGTAAGGCCTGGTGGGCCCTCACTGATTGGTCTGGCAGCCCAATGCAGAGCTGGTACACCGCATCGCAGCTTTTTTCCATCAAAATATTTTGACAGAAAACTGGATTTTCAAGTAAATAAAAAGTTTCATGTAAAGTATCTGTAGTTTTTGTCTGAAAATGTTTAGGTTTCCAATAAAAAGTTGAAAATGTTCTATGGAAAAATACTCAGTTTTCCAGTTAGACTTCCATATATTATTTATTCCTCATAAAATACTAACAACAGATTATGCCAATTTTTATAATATTTAGTAACAAAATTGCTAGGAAGCTGGAATGACTCAAGGCCAAAATTTTCAAACACAAGTATCCAAAATTAGATCTCTTTAGATCTGTGGTTCTCAACTGATGATCCATGGACCACTGGTGGTCCATGGTGACTTTTTCGATGGTCCACAGGAACATTGTCCAAAGTCACATGGCGTGACTACCATAGAGAAATTTTGGGCCAGCGTGACCGGGAGTTACCCAAATCTGTCAGCACACGCAGTCTCAAAAAGGAAGTGGTCCGTGAAAATTTTTTGATTGGCCTGGTGGTCCATGGACTGAAACATGTTGAAAACCACTGCTCTAGATCTATATTTCTTTACTTATTTTGATTTATACATTCACACCATTAAAAGGGTACCTCTGGCTTCTTCTATTTTCAAAATGTCTTAATGACTCGGATGCTTCTGAATGAACCACATCTCTTAAATACAGGCAGTCCCCGAGTTACGTGGATCCGACTTATGTCGGATCCGCACTTACGAACGGGGCTTTCTCGCCCCGAAGCTCGCAGGCAGCGGGACCGCCCAGAGCGCAGCGGTCCCGCCACCTCGACCTCCGGGGTGAGAAAAGCTGCTCCGGGTGCCCCTGGTCTGCTGGGGACCATCTCCAGCAGACCAGAGGCACCGGGAGCAAAGCCGCAGCGGCAGCGGGGTCCCGCGCCTCCCCGGCTTTGCCATAGCAAAGCCTCAGAGACGCGGGACCCCTCCGCCTCCCCGGCTTTGCTCCAGGTGTCCCTGGTCTGCTGGGGACCGTCTCAGGCAGACCAGGAACACCGGGAGCAAAGCCGCAGAGGCGCGGCACCCCGCCGCCGCTGCGGCTTTGCTCCCCGTGTCCCTGGTCTGCTGAGGGGGGGGGGGGCGCATCTAGTGCGCCCCCCCCAGCAGACCAGGCTTTTGTTGTGGACCCTGGGGTAGAGCAGCTGGGGTACTGCCGGGTTGGTCCTGCAGGGACCTACCTGGCAGCCCAGCTGTTCTGTCCCAGGCTCAAGATTCAGCCACTGTTGAAACTGATCAGTGGCTGATTCCAGGAAGCTGGGGGCAGAGCAATTCTGCCTCCAGCTTCCTGTAGTCAGCCCCTAGTCAGTTTCAGCAGCAGCGGCTGAATCTGGAGCCAGTTCCGACTTACATACAAATTCAACTTAAGAACAAACCTAGAGTCCCTATCTTGTACGTAACCCAGGGACTGCCTGTACACAATTTCATAAATATGCAAGGCACCTGAACAAATTATCTGGTTTTGAAGCTGCAGGTGGATCAGCTTTTCTGAAAAAAGAAAAAAAAAAGGCAAGACATGTATTTAGGCATCTAAATTTAGAAACTCAAGTTTAAATATTTTGGTCCATATATTCATCCAGGCATTTTATTGTGCCCACAGTTTGGTGAACACCCCATCACAAATTGGGAGTTATTGTTTTTAACTCCCAATAAGCTATAGGCACAATTAAGATTACTTGGATGTCCAAATGGATAGCTATTGGAAGCAAGTCCAGCTGACACAGTGTGTGTTCACAAATTATTTATGTAGAGTAAAGACCAATTTTTAAATATAATGCACAGAAACAGATTCACATGAACAGTTAGGCTTATTTCAGAAAGTTCAATATATGCTAAATATTCTGCTGCACCAAACCTTCCAGCTTCCAACTTTGGAACAAAGTGTTCAGTATTTTAATCTGGATCCAAACTTCATGGCTCTACTATGAGCCTCAGTACTAAATACTCACAAACTTTGGGACAGATTGCAACCCTGATCTGAATTTTGCAGCACAGCTCCATCTGTACTAAAAGCATTATGGCTGGTTTTTAACTTGGGTTACTTAGGATTTGAATCTCCATTATTCCATACTGCTTATTATTTTATACTTATAAAGTCAAGGAGATATAATTTTATTGCTTATAATTCATTTTTATATTAGTCTTCTGCCACTATAACTTAATTCTGCCTTTTCAGATATGCCTTTTGCTTTTTTGAATATTTAAATAGCAAGTCTAATTATCCCCGGCTTGATTATTCCCCTCTTTTAAAATCTTTCCAGTGTCATCAACAGTTCAGTTCTTCATTATGTTTAAATTTAAGAAAGCTAATATGCATCACATTCATTAATTCCAGGATGATCTCCAATATTTCTCTTTTAAAAACAGATCTGTATCAAATTTCATCTTCAGAGACACTATTGCTAAAATGCTGAAGAATTCTAATGAGGAAAATCTAATAATATAACAAGATGTATAGCACTGAAATCAATAACAAATCCTAAATAATTGATGGTATTACATTAGGTTAAAATAGAAAAGAGTATGTTCATCAAGCCACGTAGAAATATAGTTTCTTTTAAATTCTCTAAAGCAAGTGTGCATTTTGGGCTTTATTTCCAGATTCATTAACAGTAAGCTGGGAAGGGTTGTTTTAATGTTTTACACTTCCAATTCAATAGTACTTACAGAGAGACTACCAGGCCATATAAGTAATAAGCAAGGGTATGCCTATACAGCAGAGCTAAACTCGAAATAAGCTACGCAACTTGATGCTAATTGAGTAGTATAAGTCAAAATAGCTTATTTCAAATTTGGGCACATCTACATAGAACTTTTTTAGAAACAGAACACTCTTCCACTGACTTCCCTTACTCCTCATGCAATGAGGTTTACAGAAGTCGGAGTAAGAAGCACGTTATTTTGAATTTATTTTGAAATAACAGACTTTCTGTGTAAATGTACCCCAACAGAGTTAGTAGTTCAAGCAACTGACAGCAAGTATTGTATACTTGTGGCTCCACAAAAATTTGTAGTAATATTTTTTTGGTCAAAACCATTATACTTTACAAGAGTTTTATTATTGTTTTTGATCATTACCACCAAGGAATTTTTATTTTTATTATGCATGGAACTGGAAGCATCACTTATTAAGGCTGACAGACACTTTCCATTATAAGACTCTGTTTTCAGTTGTTTATACCTTTGCCAAATTTTAACCCATTTGGGCTGAAATTTTCCATGCTGCTTGTCTGCCTCATGCTGATTTTTACTGGTAAGCTGCAGCCAAAACAGTTCAGTTGCTCCTGAGGATGATGTTAGGGAAAATACATTGCTTTGTGATGTAAAAATAATTATGGCAACTTTTCATTTGGCAAGTGCTAGCATTCCCCATTTCATAGCAGGGACCTGAAATTTGGCATGGTAGTGGCCTTTGTGTCAGGGACATACCTTTTGCCATCCCCAACTGTGGCCACACTTTAAAGTCTTTGAAAAATCTCAGTTTGCACATATGCAGTGGAGACATCACTGAAGTCTCCAGAGTCCATCCTTCCCGAACACGCACTATCCCCTCACAGCTTCTTCTAAGGGAAGAGAAGAAATAGACTGGGACACAAAGCATAGTGATGCTGGCCCAGCCCTGCTCCTTCTGCCTGAGGCCCTTCCCCTCCTGGGAGCACAGAGACATCCCCTCTCCCACACTGCCCAGAGGCCCAGTAATCCTGTCAGCTCCCCTGATGTAAGGAGACCAAGTCTGGAAGCAAGTGAGGGAAATGGAAGTAAAAGAGGGGAACAAGCAAGGAGAGGAAGCAAGTTTCAGATTACATGAGGAGATGGGCAGTGGTTCCCAACCCATGGTCCGCAGACCCCTCGTGATCTGCAACAGTACTGCAGGGGGTCCATGGAAAGTTTAAAAATAAGAATTGGGCCCGTTGTGATGGGCCCAATTCTTATTTTTCTTTTTTTTCCTCCCCCAGGGAGTGGGATGGGAGAGTCTGTGAAATGTTAATAGATTGAAAGGGGGTCTGCATACTCAAAAAATTTGGGAATCAATGAGCTAGAGCAGTGGTCCCCAACCTTTTTGTGGCCAATAGCACATTCATGTTTTCAGAAGAGTATGGCGGGCGCCAACAATTTTTCAAGGCTTATTTTGTATTTGTACAATAAATAATATGAAAAACATCATATTTAATATTACGTATTATATGAATTCATAAGATAACAAAGGTAATTTTACATGTAAAAGGTATTAATTAAATTATTCGGCCCCCTTTTGGAGAAAAAATAGAAAAAAGGCTTCAAATGCGCAAGCTGAAGGCTATTTTCATATTAAATGTGAATTGGGTAAATATGATAGAAACTTAATTTGGTTGGATAATTTTTATTTTAATTATATTGTAATTCATTTTTAAACAAAATTCTGCATTAACAAAAAGGGGGGGGATGTCCAAATGTTGAGCAAAAAAAGCACCCTCCCCCGCCAAAATCATGGCACCTTTAGATCTCACACTCCCCATCCCCACCATCTGTTGACATGTCTCCTCCCCTTGCTTCATCAGCTCCCCTGGTGCCTGCTGCCCCCCAACCTCTCACCCGCCTCTGCTGTCCTGACTCCTGCCCTTCTCACTGCCCCTTCCCCCTTTGCCCTCTTTTTCCCTGATGCCCACCCCCTCACCACCACTCTGCCCCCATTCCCCTCATGCCCCTGTGCCCTCACATATTATTTGCTCCATCCCAGCCTTCCTCATGCCCACCCCTTCTTTCAAACCTTCTCCCAGCACCTCTCCCTCCCCCTCCAGCTCCCAATGCCCTTCCCCTCTCTTCTCCCAGCATCACCCTGTCCCCCCTCCAGCTGACACCTCCCCTCCTGCCCTTTTCCTCATGGTCTGCACTTGGCCCCCGGCATTTGTCTCTCCTCCACCCTGTCCCTTAGTGCCCTTCCCCTTTCTTCTCCTGACCTGCCCCCCTCCTTTCAGCACAAGCCCCTTCCTCTCCCACCCTTTCCCCCTATTTTTCCCGCACCCCCACCTTCTGCCTTCCAGTTTGAGTCTGTGATTGGACTCGGCCCCAGCTGCTTCCATGACCCCAGACCACATGCCAGGCCTGGAGTTAGGCCTCACGGTTCTAAAATTTAAAGTCCCGGGCCGTGACGTCATGGCACGCCAGGCGTCTCCCCTCTCAGTTGTTGCACGGGCGTTTGAACACACCGCGCATGCGCTCCCTTGCATGTCTTGCGAACCTGGCATCTCCCCTCTCAGCTGTTGCGCAGAGGGGGTGCACACACCCCACTTTGGAGACAACTGTTTTAAAACACCAGTGTGGGTGCACATAAATGCCCCGGCAGGCACCATGGTGCCCGCAGGCACTGCATTGGGGACCCCTGAGCTAGGGGAAGGAAGACAGTTGGGGAGAGGTGGGACTAGCTGGTCAAACAGCCTGGTCAAGAACTACCAAGCAGAAGACTGGGACAAGGATTCGGGGAAAGGTGGAAAAGTCTGGAAGACAATGGGAGGAGGTAGATCAGGGGTGAGCAGAGATGACTAGGCCAAAGAGAAGACGACATTACTGTGGGACACTTTCCAAAAGAAAGTAAAAATTAGCACTCCGACCTCTGACCAGAGTGGTCATCACTGCAAGACAAAATTTCCCAGCAGTTATTTGAAATAAAAAATAACCTAGCTACAAAATATCAGATCACAGTGTGTGGTTTAGATTCTACATTCAAAGCCCAGAAGGGACAACTCTGAGCATCTAGTCCAGGAGTCCCAAATGCCCGGCCTGTGGGCCAGTCCAATCTGGCCCGGAGGGGGGGGTGTCTCTCAATTAGCAGCCCCCAAGCCCTGCCCCTTCCTATCATCACCCTGCCCTGTCCCCCCATGGCACTCTATCACCCAAGAATGCAGCTCTGGGGATCACACGGGAGTGGGGGGGGGGGAGGAGAGGAGGAGGGGACCGTGTGGCTAGGGGATGTGGTGCCACTGGGGGCAGAGGGCTAGAGATGTTAATTATCATTTAAAATGTTAACTGGTTAAACAGTAGGTTACTCTTGGAGCAGACCCCCTCCCCACCTAAAGCAGACCTGGCTGGGCTCACTACACCACAGGTTGCTATGGCTAGACTGGGCCACTGCATTGAGGACAGGGAACTGCTCCAGCCTGGCCTAGCTGGAGTATCCTCTGCTCATGGCACAGTGGGCCCAGCCAGGCTGGAGAACCAAGGCTACTAGTTAACCCATAAGCATTTCCTGATAAGAGTGTGTGGCAAGGTCTTTACTTAGGCCCCTTGCCCTGGGACACCTTGTGGTTCACAGATGAGCCGGAGACCCCTTCTGGTGCAGTCACCCATGTGTTTTATTGTTAACTTACCACCACCACCACCACCTTCTAGTCACACAGCTTTTCAATTGCAGCAACTTCAACCTTTCCTTCTGCCCGGGGGGGGGGGACGGACACACTCAGTCACACCCTGGCTCCCTTACATAGCCCTCTAGCTAATGAGGCCCACAGCTGCTTCTAATAGCCCTTCAGGCCTGGGCTTGCTCAGATGTTTGCCATCAGCCTTTTCAGCTGGGCTACAGTGGCAGAGCTCTGGCTTAGCCAGCAGACTGTCACAGGTGATTCTTAGTGGGTAACCAGTTAACCCTTTATATTCCTAGAGAGAGCAAGTGATGGCAGGAAGGGGCTGGATTTTGGGGGAGGAGGGGGTCAGTAATGTACAGGTTCCCCACCCCAGCCCACCGGGTGCCCCAGGCCAGATTGTGCAATTACTATGCAGGCTGGGAGTATGAGACCCCTGATTTAGTCTGACCTCCTGCACTGCCAAAGAACTTCCTCCAAAATAATTCATAGAGCAGATCTTTCAGTAAAACATCCAATCTTGATTTAAAAATTGTCAGTGATGGAGAATCACCCACTGTGACCCTTGGTAAATTGTTCCAGTGATTGATTCCTCCCATTGTTAAAAAAATTACTCTTTATTTCCAGTCTGAATTGTCTAGTTTCTTCTTCCTGCTCCTGGATCATGTTTTACCATTCTCTGTCAGACTGAGGAGCCCATTCAATATTTTTCCTGTGTACGTATTTATAGACTATGTAATCAAGTTGCCCCTTAACCTTCTGTTTGTTAAACTATATAGAATGAGCTCCATAAATCTATCAGGAAGTTTTATAATCCAATGAGGAATGTTTTCTAATCCTTGAACCATTCTCATAGCACTTTGCTGAACCCCCTCCAAAGGGGATTTCATGGGCATGCTACAGCCTGAGAACATCACAGATCCATAAGGTTCTGCTGGGAAACCGCAGTGAGTGAAATTCCAGCCACACTGAAGTCAGTTGGGTTTGGGCACAGGCTCTGATAGAGCCAAAGATATCTACACAGGGATCCAGTCCCTTTGTGACATTCTACTGTTCTCCCCAAACTGGTTGCAATGCTTCTCTCTCAGGATCTACACTGAGATTGTATGCCATACCCCTGTAATTTAACCCTAATCCCTCCAATGGGGCAGGAATTAATTTTGCAAGTGTATTTCTACTAAGAAACCCATCAAGCTCCCCAGGGAAGCATGTAAGAGGTGTCAGCTGTTATTTTCACTTATCCCCTTCTACACAGTGTGAATCTGCTGATGAGTTACTGCAGGCTCTTGTGAAAACCTTGCAAACATGACCCTTCTCCCCATCATATGGGTACAGGTGGGTTTTGTTCTTTTACTCCCACATAAGGGAGAGGAGAAACAAGCCTATGGGGACTTAAGTCCTCCCAGTGTGTTTTTACAGGTACTTAACACAATATTATCTTACAAGCAAAGTATTGCATAGATCACTGTAAGGTAGTAAATGTGGATGAAAGCAACACATTGAAAACATGGGGGAAACGGATCATCGGTTATGATACAGTAAAAGTTGTGAGTTGGTTGAGTAACTGGAAGGGGCAAAATGCATAAAGCATCACAGCCGATATGAAAGAGCTAATTATTTATTATATTTTCCAAATCTTAAAAGACTTTTGATACTAACTGGAACATTTTCTGTAATACTCTGCCTTGAAAACCACATAATAAAACATGATTGTGGCAAACATAAAAGAATACACTTAGGTCCTGATTTAATGTAACATTGCACTTTCTCCCAATAAGCTTGTCATCCAGATTTTGTTGTTATCCGTATGATAGGCTATAGAAATTCTGTTTTATAGGACTAGCATGCATTTTTTCTAACCCAATGTCTTTAGAACAGGCTGCACATGTGAAGCCAACCCATTCTTCAAAATGCCATTGATCTCCATACATTAATCACGCATAACTAAATGGATGGTAGGAGAATATCTCTTCTGAGCATCTCATTATTTTGTGAGCAGCCAGACTCTCCCATATGGGAACGCACTTTCCCCATGGAATTACGATAATAAAATCTTGTAGTCTCATACGGGAGCAAATAGCTGTATCTCTCATCTCTTTAAATATAATACATGCATTTCCTATAATGATCCACAGAATAAGCAATGCATTTGACTTTCTCTATGCTCCAGTGAATACAGGCAGTATATGACAGAGCAAAGAAAACAGCAACTGAAATACAAATCAAATGCAAAACCTGTTAATTTTCATTGTAAACCTAATTGTGCTGAATTCTCAATTTGCCTCTGATCTACATAGTTACTTCTGTTGCAAAAACAAAATTTCAGCTTCCCCCAGCCACAACCCTGTAGAAACCTGAGCTGTGGAGGACTCACCTGCCATCTCTCTGTCCCTGTGGCACTTTTGAACTCTGGAAGCTCCTCACCCTAAACAGCTCTCTGCTGCTGACTGGAGAAACATAGCAACACAGCAGGGACAGGACAAGAGAGGTTCATTATGGTGGGGAAATGGGAAGAATAGTCTTGTTATAAAATGGTGACTCCAAACCAAACCAGATTTGGAATCGCTTCTATATCTTAGAAATTTTAATGAACTCTTTATTTACGTCTATGATAAGAGCCTCTGCCATTTACAGTGGAAAACAAACAAACCAACAAAAAGCAAGCAATGAATAATCCTTTTTTCCTGACTTTTCAGTTTTTTCCACTCCTATGATTTGCAGGTAATGCTAACACATAGTAGGAAAATATTAACAAAATGCCCATCTAAACACAGCCATTATTTGACAGTCTGTATAATTACTCTGCAACCTCAATCTGTACAATACTGTATGTGTATATATTAGTTTTATGGAAAAAACAATAAAAAGTAAAGGTCTGATTTTCAGGGAATCTTTACCTCCCACTGAAGTTAATGGAACCACTCAGATTTTCTGAAAACCAGATCCTCCAGGCTTTATATTCAAAGGTACCACACATTGGCAGCTTCCATTTGCTTCAACAGTCATTGGGAGTACCTGGGGCCAGATTTTCAAAGGTTTTCATTATAGCCCTGCACTAAAATTGCAGCTAGCAGCTGCGTGAGATATGTAAAGGCACTTAAAGCAGTCTACATGCCTAGCTCTCATTAACTTCAATTGATTTCCATGGAAATAAGCATGCAGGCTGCTTCAGAATTTAAGGACCTAAATGGATTTCCAATCTGCATCTTCAAGTGCTAAAATATTTTTGAAAATAAGGCCCTTGCTATCTCACAGAACACGTGCAGAAACCCTACTGCATGGCAGTTATCCATGACAACTGCCTTCTTTGAGAGCCATGACAACCATAACTGCTCGACCAGACATAACTGACCATCATCTCAACCATCACATTTCAGAGTAACTACATGACTTGTGTCTTCCAACAAAGTAACAGCAATTGTTTCTCCACAGGGAGGTTGCAAGTGCTTTGGAGAATAGGGTCATAATTCAAAATGACCTGGACAAACTGGAGGAATGGTCTGAGGTAAATAGGATGAAATTCAATGATGACAAATGCAAAGTACTCCACTTAAGGAGGAACAATTAGTTTCACATGTATAAAATGGGAAGTGACTGTCTAGAAAAGAGCACTACAGAAAGTGATTTAGGAGTTATAGTGGACCACAAGCTAAATATAAGTCTTCAGTGTGACACTGTTGCAAACATCATTCTGGGATGTATTAACACAAATGCTGTGAGCAAGACATGAGAAGTCATTCTTCCGTTCTACTCTGTGCTGACTAGGCTTCAACTGGAATACTGTGTCCAGTTCTGGGCACCACATTTGAAGAAAGATGTGGAGAAACTGGAAATAGTAGAGAAGAGAACAAAAAAGATTAAAGGTCTAGAAAACATGACCTATGAGGGAAGACTGAAAGAACTGGGTTAGTTCACTTTGGAAAAGAGAAGACTGAGAAGGGAGACATGATAGCAGCTTTCAAGTACCTAAAAGGGTGTTACAAGCAGGAGTGAGAAAAATTAATCTCCTTAACCTCTGATGATAGGACAAGAAGCAATGGGCTTAAATTGCAGCAAGGGAGGTTTAGGTTGGACATTAAGAAAAACATCATAACTGTCAGTGTGGTTAAACCCTGGAATAAATTGCCTAAGGTGGTTGTGGACTCTCCATCATTGGAGAATAGGTCAGATAAATATCAGGGATGCAGATAGTGCTTGGTCCGGCCATGTGTTCAGGGGACTGGACCTGATGACCTCCTGACATCCCTTTCAGTTCTAGTAGTCTATGATTCTATGATATAGTTAGCATCCCTTGCCACAAACACTCATCATTGAGCCCCCTTCATGTCTCTGCTTTCCAGAGCCCTTACTATCTAACGGCAATGTGCTCTTTTTCAGTTGCTAGCTAATGCAGTTTTGAAGGTCTAGTTGATATAACGTAGATTTTTAGTAGCAATTTCATACCCTTAAACTCTCGTGTAACCTTTGTCCTAGTTTATCAGAGCAATCATTGAGCTTTGGCACTTTAAGGTTGATGGGTCTCGATGCCAGCCCTCCTTGAGCTAACTGTGTACAACAACATTCTCCAAGCACTGGCAGTCTTCATTCAAGCCAAGTGTGAAAGTTTCTAAATTAGCGTTCACAGTTTGATTCACAGACAGCAAATGTAAAATGGCGCAGGATTAATATTTTCCAAACCACACAGAGTTACAAAATAGCCCAAAGGCTATTTCAGTTCATTTGCTTTAACTGTTAGAGAAGATTCACAATACATGGAATACTCCAACAGACAGAAGCTCTAAAGGAGATTCAAAGCCTAATATTACCCTCATTAATTAAAGCACTGTATGTTTGTACAACACCCTTTGTACTTTGTCACTAGCTGTTAAAGTGGAAGTCACATGTAGGCCACTTCAGACAAGTCATCCAGTTTAGCATTTATGCTTCTTAGAGTATAATTATATTAATAAAGTATCTCACAGCACTATAATTAGAGGTTTGTGGGTATTTTTATTACAAACCACCTTTTCAGGGGGTTATAAAATCTGTAAAAAAATGGCTTTGAATTGTAAAATGTTCCACAAGGTCTGAGCCCAATAAGGATTTTTATGTTTTTGATAAATAACAATCAAACCTTGGTTTAATCACAGCATATAATCTCCTAGGCAGACCAACCCAGGGCCTGCCTTAGGAGTGGGCCACCCAGGCAACCGCACAGGATGCCGGCACTCAAGAAGGCACTGGGCAGTAGTGCAGAGGTGCATGCTGCTGCTGTAGTGTCAGAAACTGCCACTGGCTTGCATGGGAGTGCTATGTGTGAGGCGAGGCATCCCACATTTCTCTCTGCTTCCTCCTGACAGCGGAAAATGGTGGAGGGTGAGCTGTGATGGAGAGATATTGTCCCCCCCCCCATCTTATTTTTGCACCCCTGACAGGGCAGGAGAGGGAGGGAGGAAATGGGAGTGTAGAGCAATGCCAAGCACTCCTGGCACCCAGGTCACTTTCCCTAGCTAGGCTGTGCTGTGAGACAGGCATCGGGAGCTACTGCTCTCCTGCGCTCTCCTTAACACAGCCCAGGTGGGGGAAGTGACCTTGATCCATGGAACCCCGATGTCACTCCTTGCTCCTGCCTCTCACAGCTCTGAGCGCTTACACAGCAATTCCGTTATTTTGAAATAATTTCGAGATAACGGACGGCTTATTCCAACTTCTGCAACCCTCATTCCACAAGGATTAATGCCATTGCGAAATAGTTATTTCAAAATAGCTGTAGTGTGCACACTTCACTGCTGCTATTTCGAAATAGCTGCTCCCCCATTCAAAGTAATTACTCCCTAGTGCTTCCTGGGGCTCAAAATCGAGGTAGCACATCCACATTAAGGGAGCCTGCCTTAAACTAATTTCAAGGCTTCCCTGTAGCATAGACGTGCTATTTCAAAATAAGCTATTTCAGAGTAGTTGTTCCGGAATAGCTTATTCTGAAATAAGTGTGCAGCAAAGACGTTCCCTAGGAGTGCACGGAGGAGGAGCAGCATTCGAGGGGGGAGAGAAGCAGCAATGCCAGCTGCACCATGCATCCAGGTCAGTTTCCTCATGTGGGTGCAGGGAAAGGACTAGGGATGTTAGATACAGTGTGACTGTACAGTCGTGTAACTGCATGAAATCTTATCGGTTACACAACTATTCGATAGTCCCCAGGGGGTGGGGCCAGCAGCCAGCATGCTCTCGGCCTCACTCTGCGCTGCTGCCCTCTAAGAGAGGTAGCAGCACGGGGTAGCAGGTGGGAGCCAGTCTAGCTCCCTGCACAGACCGGCTGCCTGCCGCCCCGTGCTGCTACCTCTAATACAGAAGCAGCAGCATGGGGTGGCAGTAGCCCCTGTCCATGAGTGTCCAGCTCCTGGCAGACAGGGAAGAGGGGAAGGCTGCCATGGGAAGCAGAGCAGCCTCTGTCCACAGGGAGCTCGGACCCCTCCCCCCCACCGCAGACAGGGGCTGCTGCCACAGACCATACTCTGTTTGTGCTGAGCCCAGGCTGCCACACATAGAGGCTGCTTCAGGGCAGCCACCCTTGCCCCCCTCCCACACCACACTGCTGCCTCTCATAAGCCAGCTCCCCCCAGCACCAGCTCCTGCCTGGCCTCCCTTGCTGCCTGTGTAGGAGGCAGCAAGGGGTGGGGCAGGCGGGTCTGCAGAGCTGGCACACACAGAGAGGCAGCAAGGGGGTGAGGGGAGTGCATGTAGTCAATAAGATTAACTAATATGCCAAGGCTTATTGGTTAGTCGTGTAGAAGACTACATGTTCAGATCCCTAGAAGATACAGCAAAATGCAGGACGATGTAGCACTTTAAAGACTAACAAGATGGTTTATTAGGTGATGAGCTTTCGTGGGCCAGACCCACTTCCTCAGATCAAATAGTGGAAGAAAATAGTCACAACCATATATACCAAAGGATACAGGGATCAGAGCCCATTCATAGGACAGTTTGGGGGCAGTTCCCCACGCTTCAGAGGGAGGTGGGATCTGGACAACACAGAGGCTGGCCCTATTCGCCTCAGTGGCTCCTGACGTCACTTAGGAGAGGAAAGGGTAGAGCTTTGGGGGAAAAGCACTAATGGGGGTGGTATCTATGTTTTTCCCCTTAAGCAGCAGCAGTGGGAAAGCACTGATATTGAGAGCATGAATGGTTAAATGACATTTTCCAAAAGTTGCCTCTAACTACATGGCCAAACTTCTAGACACACAACATTTCTACACACAAGCGAACATTTATACACCCTCCAATAGAGCACTTAGGAGCCTGCCATCCCTGATTTGCAGACACAAATCAGTTTATACACAAACACATTGTGAAAAACAGTACGTGCCAAACCATGGGTGCATAAAATTATATTTGCAATTTCAGAGGCTAAATAAAAGCTCCACTGAAAGTGTGACTGACTGTGTCTAGGTAAATGTTGGCTTGCTTAAGCCTGAAACATGGTCCATGGAGGGCAGATTGCACAATTAAAGCTCTATGTACCGTCTATGCTATAATCAATAGGGCCAATGGGCTGGATTACGTTTGGAGTTTCCAGCCTCTACTCTTTGCTTTTTGAGGTCTAATATGAGACTTTCATTACACCTCTGATCTTGTGTCACTGAGGTCAATGGAAGTTTTGACATTTACTTCAAAAGGAGCAAGATAAGGCCCCTTATGGAGCACAGCTCTGTGTGGCTTCAAACTAAATAATATAAGAGAAAGAGAGATCACTGAGTGCCCAATCCAAGGCCAAGTGACTTCAATGGGAACATTTTAATCGTCTTTAGTGGATTTATAACATAGAGTCCCCAAAGCAAAAGCTCCCTTTAGTCAACACACATCACAGATGGGAATAAACTTCTGTTGACGTGTAAATAGTATTTATAGTAAAGTGTTTGATGATAATTTATAAAGTTGTTAATTTTTTCACATATACAGATGGAATCAAGCAGCAAAATTCAGATTCACATTTCCACACACCTTGGGCTTGGAGGTGTCAGATCTAGCACGTTATAAAAAAGAAAAATCTGAATTTTGCATGCTACTTTCATTTTTATATTAGGAAATAATTATCCACATGCAATATTCAGGCCAATATATTTTCATAATGCATTAAGCTTTATGATAGGTTTTTTAAAATGTGGGCTCAATCTTGAAACTACCTTTGTCTAGGCAGACACTTGTTCAAAGCTACAGTATACTCACTGGTGCTTCATACAACAGAATAAATCTG
Organism: Pelodiscus sinensis; assembly: GCF_049634645.1. NCBI lineage: Eukaryota > Metazoa > Chordata > Testudines > Trionychidae > Pelodiscus > Pelodiscus sinensis. Next base: position 13,431,226 of record NC_134719.1, read on the forward strand.
CCAACGAATAGACAAATTACAGGATCAGAGCTTTAATGTATATTATAGCTATAATACCATACAAAAGTTATGCTACCTAGAACATAACATAGTTTTATTAAATATTAACGGGATATCAACTTAAATTTTTCAAACAGTTTCTGATAGAATATTATTTAAATAGAATGTTTTTAAATTATTGTAAAACAATTTTATTCTCTGATCCCTTGCTGACATTTACATAGATATTTTCAGGGAGATGAAACTAACAATGACACTGATCCCTCAAGCTGCTCCAAATGGGCACACCTGTGCTACCAAATAAAGCCTCATTGACTTAGGTGGGTGGGTCTCTTCTAAGAGGGCAAAGGAGCCCAGCCACAGAGTTCATGGCATGGGAATAGGGTTTAAATTCCCAGAGATTATTTCCTGGAGGCCCCATCCCACAGTCCATAATTGGGGTTCCAGGCTTCACTTGTGGCGGGGCTCAGGGCTTTAATCCCATGGGGGTAAAGGAGGCAGTGGGATTTCGGGCTTTATCTCATGGTGGGGGTGGGGGGGGGGGGGCGGAGTGAGGGGAGACTCTGCTGAATTTGAGTCCTGCATGGGAACTTAGAAACTGACTATAAAACAATTGCTATTAAAGGCAGAACTGAGAAAATAGTGGTTTGCTGTTGTTTTGTTTATTTTTAAATACTGTTTTTGTTTTGTTTTGGGAGTTTTCTTAAGTTGTTATCTGAGGTTTAACTCCTAACTACAAGAGGTATACAAATTTCAGATAAATGTGATTTTTCGAACTGTGTGCCTTTGTATTTATTTCAGCTCATCTATTTTTTGCCTTGTCACTTTAGCGATACATATGTTTCAGAATGCAGATTCCTCTCAAAATGATCTTGCAAAATTGGAATGAATGTATCAGTTTAGATGTTGTGATACACACAGGAACTTGACAATTAATCTTGAAAATATTACTGCAAAACATGTATAATTTACATAAATATTGAAAGAAATGGTCATATCTTTCTGGTCACTGTACAGTCACTGCTGCTAACAGACCTTAGAATCACCAACCAATTCTTTAAATTCACATAAGATACGTCATATGTACATGAATATTTATACTTACAAGCTCATCTGTTTTAAAGCTTTGAATTCCATCCCACTGTACTGTAATGTAACTCATCTGTCTATTTAATTAAATATTATGTATTTCATTTTTAGATCAACCTAGAAATAGCATAATAAAAATGTGAACATTTTTAAAAATACTGATTTCAAAGGGACAGAATGGCCCATGGATAGCTAATGAGATACAGATCCTTTCACCTGTAAGTCAACAGTTTCATTTTCCCAAGGTCATCAGTGACTGGAAGTTGTTACCCCTGACAGATGTTTAATGCCTGAAATAGGTTTATGGTCTCACTCCAGGTCCTAATGAACCAATATCCACATCATAAAATAAACTGGCAATTTTAGAAGTGAGGACAATGTATTAAATGAGTATAGAATGAAGAAGTTAGATACCTCACACAGTAATGATAGATCTTTGAGATGCGTGTCTCTATGGGTGCTCCATTGCAGGGTGTGCTTGTGTCTCTGTGCTGCTGATCGGAGAACTTTGGTAGCAGTGTTTCCTTTTTTCCTACACATGCTCTATCTCCTCTCATCCCCCACCATAAGGCTGACTAGTACATGTGGGTTAACCCCATGCAGGTCCTTCTCTACTGCAAAGTCCTTGATGAGAATTCCAAAATAAAGAGGAGGATAGTGGGTTGTGGAGCACCCAGAGGGAGACACCTCTCGAAGAACCATCACTACGGAAGAAACTTCTTCTTCAGGTAGTATCTTCATAGATGCACCACTGTAGCTGACTCCCCCCCCCCCCCCCAATAGTATCCCACTCAGAGGAGAAGGGCTTCAGTTAGGTCAGTTACAGATGACAGTACTGTGGAGCGGAAGATGGCATGTGGGTAGAATCCCCAGGAATCGCATAATGTTCTGTGAAGCTATAGCCGAATGCCCAGAACACTGCACTGCAGAATTCTGAAACAGGGACAGGTTTGAGGAAGGCAACACGATGAGGAGACCAACCTCTTGCAGTGAGAGCGGCTACACGCGGCATGGAGTCCGCATTAGTGGACATTTAAAAATGGCGGCGCCCGGCTTTATGCAAATGAAGCCCGGGAAATTCAAATCCCGGGCTTCGTTTGCAACTCCGGTTGCCTACATTACCACCCTAGTTCGAACTAGGGTGGTAGTGTAGACATACCCAGAGTGGTTAAGCATTGGAATATATTGCCTAAGGAGGTTGTGGAATCTCCATCATTGGAGATTTTTAAGAGCCAGTTAGACAAACACCTGCCAGGGATGGTCTAGATGGTGATTGGTCCTGCCATGAGAGCAGGGGACTAGACTTGATGACCTATAAAGCAGGTTCCTTCCAGTTCTGACTCTATGACCATACTCTCTCATTTGGGCTAACACCCAGAACTGCAAATATGTAGATGATATATTAGTTGGAAAAAGGCCCTTAGGACTCAGAAATGTGGAAAGCAATATATCTTTAATTCACCCAATCTAAAAACATTCCCACACTAAATAATTACATTTCACTATGATGATTAAAATAGCTATTTTTACTCAAAGTCTATCTAGAGAAGTTGTTAGGCTTGTTATCAATGTGTGCATCTCCTTGTAGTGCACCAAAAATATATGCCTGAACATTTCTCTCTCAAATGAAATGTATGTGTTACCTGTCTGATGTTATTATGAAGACGAACATTTACTTGTAATAGCACCAGCCATTTTACCAGTGGTTGATAGCATTAACTGAAGAATAATCAATGGTGTTTTGAAACTCTAAAGCCTCAACAACTTATCATTAATCACATTACTGGAAAAATGTGACTGGGAAATTATTATCATTTATATATCACATCACTCTACTTTGTAAATATGGCATACAACTCCAACCCTTGTCTAAGATTCCATGACAGGTAACCTTCCAGATTGGCCATTGAAACTGTATAGTATCAGCGTAACCTGGATTTTTTATTGCAGAACACTAGTCACAGTGAATAAGATGGTCCATGCTATTGGATGTAAAGGAAGAACCAAATGACCTATTTTGCATTTGAAAGCCAAGAAGGAACAAGCATTTATATACAGTAAATGACCGTATATATTGTACAAAACCATATGAATGATATTTGGTTTTGCAATTCTGTGTTCTCATCTCTTTATTGCATCCATAAGTAGCAAGTTATATGGGCCCATGGTGCCCTAGCACCAGGAATATTCCTAGCCCAGGGCCAGACTCCAGCAAAACCCTTGCTGCTCCCACACACTCCCTGCTCTCTGCATCCTCCTGCCCCACCTGCTGCCTCCAACCAATTTAAAGTGCCATGGAGTCTCCACCTCCGCTGGTGTCAGCGGTGCAGTGGAACGAGAGCAGCCGGCATGTGCACCCCTATGGCAGGGGCGGGCGGGGAATCTCTGTGCACTGCTCCAGCTGCTGGTAAACATAAAAAAACCCTGGTGAACATGCTATCACCTAGGTGTTCAAAAAAGGCTCATAAACACATATGTCGGTAACATAAAATATCATAGCTGCACTTTACTGAGAATGGTGTTGCCAGTGCTCCTCCTCTGAGGCTCTGCCTTTCCAGTGTGTGTATGCTAGAACAGTGGTTCCTACTCAACCTTTCCCATACTTTGCACCAAGCCCACATTAACAACAGAAAAATATTGGGGCTCCCAGCTCCATCTGGCCACAAAGTGAGGGAGTTCAGAACCAACATGCTAGAACAAATAAGGGTGAGGGGATACATGGCCAGTGAATGGAAAACTAGAGAAGCACGATTTTCCAATCCCCCGAGCTTATGATAGCCCATTATAGCCATCAATACTGACCCAGGTGCAAGTTTGACTAAGAGAGACTTGAAGCAGATACATACTGGTAGCAAAGGGTACAAAAAAAGGTGTTTTTATAAACTAAACATCTTTTGAGAAGAATTTTAATAGGTAAACAACTGTCTGAACTCCTGAAAACTCCTCCTGGAGTACTATCTACTCATAGTTTTATGTTACAGTTATGGGTGTTAAAATGTGTTTATTCTGCTAAATAGGTTACCACTGAAATTTTCAGCAGTTACATGTTTTCATGCAGAGGAGGGGAGGAGACAGCCTTCAAGAGCCAGTGAGTGTGGCGAGCCGGCTTTTAAGACGGCTCCCCAGGAGCTCCGGCTCCCACCCACCCCCACCAGCACTGCTGCCTCTGTATCAGAGGCAGCAGTGCAGGGAGAGAGGGAGTCAGGTGGCCCCATGGAAGCCAGTATGGGTAGGGAGCCAGCTTGAATGCCAGCTCCCCACGTGCACTGGCTCCCACCTGCCCCCCACTCCCATGCTGCTGCCTCTAATACAGAGGCAGCAGCATGGTGGGGGGAACTGCATATAACCATGAATGTTAACCAATGAGCCCAGGCTCATCAGTTAACCATTTACACATTTATACGATTACATCCCTAATTACAGCTAGGCAATGATGTTTATATTTAGGCACCTGAATAGGCTACCAGATTTCTAAAGGTGTGGAGCATTTACAATCCCCACTGAATCAAGTGTGACACTAACAGCCCCTTTATGCCAACTGGAAAAGGGACTGCATCTTCAACTAGCATAGTGCCACTGACTTCATTGGAGCTATGCTGATTTACACAAGCTGAAGATTTTTTCCTGTGTGTATAATTACTCCAGTCACTCAGGTAAATCATGTTTCCCAGCAATGTCATAGCTCCAATGTGTACATTAATCTATTTTGCATCTGCTGAGTATCAGGACAGCCACACCAGCACAGTGAACTAAAAAGACATAAAGGAAGTAATTTGGTGTTAAAAAAGAAAAATGAATACAAATAAAAGAAGTTATGGATTTGATGTGTATGCTTGATCTCTGGATAAATAAAAATAGCAGCACATCACGCTACTACCAAACCACTATCTAAAGTTGAAGAAATTAGCTGCTGTTCAGTGGATTTCATCCTAGACAGCACTTCTTTTCAGTTTTATACCGGAACAATATAATTCAAAATAAAACTCAACTGTTTTGTGGTAAAGGTAGAAGACTATGTTGAGCTTCAGAAAAATGTGGATTTCTTTCCCTGAAATACAAACTACTTGTGTGTTCTACACCAGAAGCAGCACTGTTTTATTTCAGTGCTCTGTAAGAACTAGCAGTCTTGGTAGAAAATCAACTCCGCTTTTTGTTACTCATCATGCAGGGGCATGAGAGCATCAGCACTTGTCAGACAGCCCATAAAAACAGCATCACAAACCCTACCAACTCCTACTAGATGTTACACTTGCATGGTTTGTTGTTATTGCCAGCTGCAGCAATACCTTTTTATGAATATCAATTTATTCACTGCACAGACTTCAGAAAGCGCAATCTAAAAGCAGCCTTAACATTATCTATTTGTCTTCCATGCCAAGAAACTGCTTCCTTTCTCTCCGTCTCTGTCACTAATACATTTTTCTTATTGTGGTTCATCTTAAAAATGAATCATCATAAATTTAAAAATATGTTCCTCCAGATCTCTAGTCGACTCTGTAGTGAGAATTCATTTATTATGAGTCCACACGATGCATCAGAGCTCTGCCTTTTATTTGAACATGACATATTTCCACTTTGTCTGGATTCCACATTTGAAAATTGGTCCCATCAATTCTTCACCAGACCCAAAACTTAACTGATTTGCTCACTGAAACATTAAATGCCAACTAGAAGCCATGGAGACAAATAAAATCATTTACCAGTTTAATGTTTGGAGTTTCTTGTCTCAAGAAAAAGTAGTGCAGTTTTAAGAGCGATGAAAATACACATCTGAGATCAAAATCAATTAGCTTTAATCCTTTTGATCCTTAGCTCAAGCTGAAAGTCAAAAGACTTTTTTCTTACACTGGTTAATTTTTTGATACAATTTTGGAAAACTGTTTACTTTTCTGATTTTGAAAGGGCATAATATGCTCCACGCATTGGCCAGACTCAGTTTATGCATTGATTGTGATCAGTGATTTTCTGCATCAGTTGCTAGTGAGGTAAAACAGGCCATATACTTACATTCCCCATAATGCATCATTTTCTCTCTAAACAGTGGCAGCAAACGGGCACATCCAATACTGTATTACTTTCTTCTCTCATTCATGACGATGTCACACTCCGGCACTGTGATTCTGAAAAAGAAGCATTTCCCAGGTTCTAAGAAGAGAGGTACCCCAACCAATCCATCATGCTTTGTGTGCTAATGATAGACTCATGCATAAGAGGCACCATAAGCAGTGAGAGGCAGCAGGCATGAAAAGAAGTGAATCAACTGTCAACGGTAGTGATCTGAAGGACTGCAAGGCTGTGATTAGAATTTTCAATCAGGGCTTCCACAATTCATCATGTTACCAAGGAAGGAACATTTTTATAGGCATGTTCCTTCATCAGTCCTTTCTGCTATTAGCATAGCACATTCTCGGGCACACACACACAAAATTATCAGATTTTGTGGCCATACAATTAAAAGCACATATCTTTGAATCTTTAGGGAGACGCGAGTAAAAGACATTCCAGAGCAGTGTAACTATCGTTTCCTGTTTGCCTACACACAACTGAAACAAGACATTCTACACAAAGTAGAGAGTTTAGCTGAAATAAAGCAAAATGCATGCCTCTCTTTACACACACACCCACACACATGCCCCAGCCATGCTTCCAGATAGCTGTGTTGAAAGTACCCGCAGAATCTTTGGCCTGGCTGCTTTGGGGGGATATCAAGAAGAATACAATCTAACAGAAGTCCTTATTCAGAACTTGTTTACCCGCTTTGTGCAACTGTGAGTAATGCAAGGACAGAGCTCTTCACAAAGAAAGCACACTCAAAGCCCAACGGCACAACACTGCTTTCAGTGCCCAATGTATTCAGACCATACTTCTCAAAATAAAAAAGGGTTGCCATGCTGATTTAGAGTGTATGTAAATTCAGTAACCATTTGTACTAGGGTCTAATTTTGAGTCAATACATGGAGTACCAATGCAAACTATGTTCCATTTAGAGAAAAGAAGGATAATCTTGTGATTCAGGTAATTTGGATTAAATTTCCAGCTCTGCCACAGACTTCCTCTCTGGCCTTGGGCAAATCATTTAATCTCTTGGTGCCTAAGTTCTTCATCAGTAAAACGGAACATCATTTTCCTAGTGGCCACAAGAGTTGTAAGAATAAATTCATTAATCTGTGAAGTGTTCCAGTTTTATGATGATGGGCATCAACAGAAGATCATAATCCTGCAATAAGACATGGACTAACAGATGCTTATGTGCACATCAAGCCATGGCTTGTAGAATAGGGGTCTGTCTGAACGGATCCTACTGCAAAGACAGTATCTAAAAATCCAGATTGGCAGGAAGGTGACCAAAGGTCAGCCACTTACTAATGCATGCAAATAAAAGCATTCATTTAATCTTAAATGTTCATGTTAAATCACAAGTAACATGCATTAAAAACACTCTCTGCATACATATAATTAAAGTCTTTAAGGTCTTGCCCTCACTTTGAAACATGAAAAGACATGAGGCTTTTTTTCAAGTTTCAAGTTAGAAACAATAAAATAAAGCCGTTTATTTCAAATAGCTAATGAACCGATTTAACCTTAAAAAAAGGCTAAAAATCATTTTACTAGACAACATTTAATTTAGAAATACTGCAGCATTATTCACACAGCATACTGATGTACATGAATTAAAATGCTGACAAGTCTATTTTCCCCCTTGGTCTACATACAGAATTCATTTGAGATCCATAGATGTTAAGCATATGAACAAAGAAGAAATACTTGAAAAGATTGTCACTTGTCCCCCAACCACAACAAATACTGTTTTTGATAATATTTATTTCAGCTTACAGTCAACAGATACTCTTTAAATTGTTACTTGGACATGCCTGTGTCTTGGTTTGATTCCTGGCTGTGTTAATTTCTTAGGATACAGTAATTTGTGAAAGAATAGATTTTTATAGCTAGACATTTCAGAATTATTAACCATTAAAAGCTTTTTATGTGCTAACTTGTAAATCATTTTTACTGGCTATCATGTTAAAAACTATAATGTCTTAATTGTTTTTCCATTAAGGAAGAAATCAACAAATACTGAAAATTATCTGGCCTAGGTTCTGCAATGAACTCAATGTGATCAATCCATTTTGCTCACACTAAGCCCCACTGTAACTGAAAGAGGAGCTCTAGCTGGGCACAGGGGAGACAACCTCACAGGGTTCATTACAAGACTAAGGTCTCAGAAGGGAGAACTGTTGACATCAGCTAAAATGTCAGCCTGTCTTGCTGACATCTCTCCATGGATGTCTAGCCACCAGCTCAAGCTCAATATGGCTAAAAAGAACTCCTAATCTTTATCCGAAGCCTTCCCCTGCCACCTCCCCTCTTGATCACTGTTGATAACCCCACCTCCTGCCTGCCATTTGAGCACAGGGTATATCTTTGACTTGGTCTTCTCTCTAGGTACTCACATGTGCAAACTGTCTACGTTTTGCAGATTTTTTTGCAGAACTTCTTTAAAATACAGCCTTTCCCATCCATCCTGACTGCTAAAACTCTCGTGCAAGTTCCCATTTCACATTTCGATTATTGCAACATCCTCTGGCTTTTTGACAAATGCAATGTTACCACACTCATACCCATTCAGATTGCTGCTGCAAAGAGCACTTGTCTTAGCCAATTGTTTTGACTATCTCACCCTCTGTCTTTGAATCCCACCACTGCCCTTCCTTGAATCAAACACAAGATGCCTGTCTTGACTTTCAAGGCCCTTCAAGGCCTATGCAAACCCTTTCTACCATTCACTATCAAAATGTTGATTCTCACGTCCAGCTGCTTGCTTGTAAAATGTTGGAGAAACCCCTTTATGCTTTCTTTCATGCTGTCTATCAGACCTCATAAGCACCCATCAAGCAATCTCATTATCACTCTTCAAATCCCTCCTCAAACCCTTCCTTGGTTGTGATGCCTAAGTATAAAAACATGATTGTTTTTAAAACCTGGTGTGCTGAGACTACTGCCTAGAATACCAGTCAATACTGTCTCATTGCTTCCTTGGACTCCCTCATCTGTCTGTATCCATCTGCTGTCTGTATTACACAAGATATTGAGCTCTTTTGGAAAATAATTTTTCTTAGGTCTTTCTATTGCACCTAGCACAATGTAGTTCTGGTCCATGATTGGAGCTCCTACATGCTACAAATACACAAACAAACGTTTTTTTGCTACACATCTGCATCCTTGAAGATTTGTTCAAGAATCATGTCAACTGTTTTCTTCATACAAATCTCAAATCTAATCTTCAATCCAGACATGATGATACATGTAAAATGGACTAAACAATGAATCTCTATTTCCACTAATTGTAAAATACTACTAGTAGAGAAAACACACTATAGATCCACAAATCATCTCCTTACTCGTAATCTTCCAAGGACCTATTTTGACTTTTTCCCTTGGCATGTACATCTCTCAGTACAACTGCTGCAGACCATTTCACCCAATGCATATTCAAGCTATTTATTCAGGGAAGACAGCATTTAAAGTGTGTGGGTGTGAACTGGAGTGAAAGACTTTTGGACTTCAATACATTTTAACATAGGTTCCAGCATAGGTCACATGTAAAACAGGTTCCTTTATAGCCATAGAAGCAAATTGTAAATTTATTATGTGCTATTTAAACAGCCAGATAAATAACTGCTAATGTATATTTTATTCGGCTAGTTAAATACCATCTAATAAATGCACACGAGTATCTACAATGAGCTGATTCAGCATAAAATATCTATCTATAAACATCTAAGTTAGCCAAGCCCAGTAAGGTCACTAATACTATCTCAGCAGCATTTTCGTGTACACAGATGATAGGCTGGGTCACTACAGTGGGCCGAGTAATACGATACAGTGACGTGTTTTAAAGCAACTCTGGGTGCTGGGGAGTTGTAGGGCAGGTGAGAAAAAAGGAGACCAGGGAAACAGCTCTTTGAAATGAGCTTCATATTCCCTGCTACCCGTCCTGCATCTCTTCCCTCTCTTCCTTTCTCCTCCACTTCCCTTATTCTGACCGGTGTATGGCCACACATCCTGCTACTGTTCCTGCTGCCTCTCAGTCTGGGAGAGAGCACCTTTACACACCTGCAACAGTAAGAGTGGGATAGGCCTCAGCCACTCTGATGCTCATCAAAATAAATATGAATTAGTATTCACTTGTGTGTGCTTTTACTACCCCAAATTCAAGAGACTAGGGTCCATATCACCCCCTTGATCACTGTGATAGAATGAGGTACCCGACTATTAAATACCGCAGAAGACTCTCTCTCTCTCTCTCTCTTCCCCAGATTACCTTTGGCAATAGGCCAGAGGAGAAATTCGAGCCTCATGGATAAGCCTCCTTGTCTGGGGCTCTACAATGGACTGGTTAGCCAAGGAGTCATCTCTGAAAAGCTCCCCCTGAAATCAATGTATTTTAGGAATAGGGTTGCCAAATTGTTTCAACAAAAATACTGGACACACTTGACATTACATACAATCTACATGACATCTTATTTAGAAAATACCAGACATTTATATTTTCTCATTTATATTTTTTCAAATTTTTTCCCAAACAGAAAGCTCAAATACTGGACTGTCCAGTTCAAAACCAGATACCTGGCAACCCTATTTATGAAAAGATCCTCTAATGTATTTATGTTTTTCACGGGTGGCTGCCTTCCAGTTGTGTCTCGTGTATAACTTGTGAAACTGCTGTGATAACCACAATTCTTAAAGTTACAAGAACATCAAAATAGGCCAGACCTTATTAGGCTTGTCTAGGTAAATCACTCCTGAGACAGACTGCATCACTCTTCCAAAATGGTGACCATTTTTTAGCAAAGATTTTTAGTGCCTTCTGGAGATTTAAAATACCAGAAGGGCCTCATCTAATTTGAGAATGTCCTGAAGACTTCATGCCACTTTCAGGAGCTCAGGAGCCACATAGGACCATGAAAACAAATAATTCTCATGGCAGGAGAAAATGCCTATGAAGTTACTTTTTCTTTTGTTACAGTTTCATATAAATATCGAATAAGCATCAGTATGTACTGTTTACATTGCATGATGGGAGGAGAGACAGTTTCCACAGGTGAAAAATGGATAGTCAAAAAATGTGGCTACAATCATTAAATGGACAAAGTTATCACTTAAAAAATTAAGAGAAGTGCAGTTTTGTCCTTGTGAAACCTCCTCATGATGGCAGTGAAAACCAGTACTTGTATTTACTGCGTGACTTAAAAAAAATCAGAACAATTTCTGGCATGTAAATGACTACAGGCAGTCCCCGGGTTACGTACAAGATAGGGACTGTAGGTTTGTTCTTAAGTTGAATCTGTATGTAAGTCGGAACTGGCGTCCAGATTCAGCCGCTGCTGAAACTGACCGCCAGTTCTGACTTACATACAGATTCAGCTTAAGAACCCCAAGTCAGCTGTTGCTGAAACTGATCAGCAGCTGATTCCAGGAAACCCGGGGCAGAGCAACTGTGCCTTGGGCTTCCTGTAGTCAGCGCTGGTCAGTTTCAGCAACGGCTGACTTGGGGACATCTGGGGCAGAGCAGCGGGGGTGCTGCTGGGTTGCTCCAGTAGCACCGCTCCTCGGCACTACTGGACCAACCCAGCAGCACCCCAGCTGCTCTGCCCCAGGAGTCCTGATTCAGCCGCTGCTGAAACTGACCAGCAGCGGCTGAATCAGGACGCCTGGGGCAGAGCAGCTGGGGTGCTGCCGGGTTGGTCCAGTAGCGCCCAGAGCGGCGCTGCGGGACCAACCGGCAGCGCCCCAGCTGCTCTGCCCCAGGGTCCACAACAAAAGCCTGGTCTGCTGGGGAGGGCACACTAGCTGCGCCCCCCCCAGCAGACCAGGGACACAGGGAGCAAAGCGGCAGCGGGGGGTGCCTCGCCTCTGAGGCTTTGCTCTGGCGCGGGACCGCTTTGCTCCCGGTGCCCCTGGTTTGCTGGAGACGGTCCCCAGCAGACCAGGGGCACCGCGAGCAAACCCGCCGGGGCTGCGGCTTTGCTCCTGATGCCCCTGGTCTGCTGGAGACGGTCCCCAACAGACCAGGGGCACCAGGAGCAGCTTTTCTCGCCCCGGAGGTCGAGGTGGCTGACCGCTGCCTGTGAGCTCCGGGGCGAGAAAGCCCCGTTCGTAAGTGCGGATCCGACATTAGTCGGATCCGCGTAAGTCGGGGACTGCCTGTACTTATTAAGTGGCCATATAAAACTGTGCTAGTTGTTTCTCTATCAATTATACTTCAGCTAAGAAACATTCCAAATAGTTCAAATACAAAGAGACTTGCTCCTCCTTTACTGGTGGTGAATAGGTAAGAAGACCGTGACATATCTGTTTGCCAGCCAATATTCCAATTTACATATACCAGAAAGCAAAATATAAGGATCCTGTTTATGATTAAAACATTCCAAGCTGTAAGTATAACACAGTCCACTAATATTCCTCTGAATTTTCGGTGATTTAAATACCAGTATATTTTCTGATTTAAACATCTAGCAGACAGTCATTTTGTTCTTTCTCTTTTCTCCATCAGTATAGTCTCCATAACCGAAGTGACAAAGAATGGTGATTAAATTTTAACAATATATTAGCACTCAAAGTGATAAGCTAAGTGAATAGTTATAAACAAATAACACAGTTCACCATATCACTGTAAAATAGATTATTTGCCTTTGTGTATATTTTTGCCGAGCCAGTCAAGGTACTGGGGCTTTTTACTAATGCAATACCATTAGTACTTAATGGTGGAAAGCACAAGAGAGCAATATACAGCTTACAAATAAGAGTAAAATGTGAAAATCTTAACAATACAGGCTTATCTTCCTCATGCATTAGTTATGCAGTTTGTTCTATTATATAAGAGCCATTGTTTCCACATCTGCAAATTACTTCCTGAATCTATTAACTGCAATAGGAGAAATGCATTTTTCTGTCTTATTCCCTGGAACAAGCAGAATAAATCTGTCTAAATTGGTGAGTCTAAATCAATAACTAGACCAAGATATTTCCAGACCATAACCCTCAACCCCACTATACAGTTACAAAAAAAAAAAGGCTGGAAGATGGGGATCAGGGAGATTCAAGAACGTTGACAGTACAATCTGAATGTATATGAGGGATTAATAAAAATCTGGAAAGATTTTTTTTATACTCAAGACCTCTCCAGATATTCTGGAATGGTATTCTGCAATGTTCTGTTTGACCAAGAATAGCCTAAGCACATGAAAATTAAAACTTCAGACATATAACTGTAGGAACTACAAAACCTTCTCTGTAACTTAACTATCCAAAAACACAGATTTCTGTCACAACTCTTGCACCCTGGTTCTTTGCCCATTGCAAAAGGGCAGATGCTCTACTCATCTGGCTTTGCAATTGCACATAACAAGTTCTAACAATATCTGATAAACAACAAAATTATTTTTACTTAATTGGATCCACTCTCCCCAGTCTACCTTTCTTGGGAAAAGTTGATCATAGTTAAACAAAGTCCATAGTTAAAAAGGTCTCATAGTCCGGAGGATCATGAGAGGAAAGGACGGAAGTCCCTTTTATATGCCATTAATCCTGGAAATTAAAGACAACACCTGATCTTGCTAGTAAATGACAGACGCTAAAGTTCTCATTAATAATGCACCACTTGCTATGAAAAGCTTTTGTAAATCACATTTATATTACTGCATGATAGATATTTAAGCAACATTAAGATTTTGACACAAACAACAAAAGCAAGGAAATGAAGTCTCATACTCCAGCTTTATTTCATATCACTGCTACCTGAGCATTGAATGGTAGGTGAAAGTTCCTAATGTGGAAACTAAGGATGTTAACTAACGATTAATTCACTAGTCGAGTAGTCGATGGAATTTCCATCAACTACTTGACTAGTCAATAGGCACTTCCACATTCCTCCTTTGAAATGTACAAGAGCCGCTACAGGGGCACGTTCGCTTCACAGCTCTGTGCAGTTCTGCCGCTTTGAAGGACCCCTCTTTCCTCTCCTCCATTGCTGCCTCCACCTGATAGAGGCAGCAAGGGTGGAGGGGAGGGGGGAAATTGACTAGTCGACTCAATTATGCAACTAGTCGACTACTTCTTAACATCCTTAGTGGAAACCATTTCAGTTTTAATTGTAAAGTACTCCCACTTGTCAGGCTAGATTAGTTTTTATGTCTCCCCAACACACCGCAAATCATCTCCATGTCACTGAGTCCTGACCTGAGAGAAAACTATAGGTTGAACCTCTCTAGACTGGCACTCTCTGGTCTGGCAGCATCAATGGTCGAGCATGATTTTAGTTACCTGGATGTTCGCTTATCATGGATGTGGCCAAGTTTCCTATAGTCCCATAAAGTTTGTCTATAGTCACCAGGCCTGGCTCAGTGTCCTGTGCTGTTATTTAGCTCTAATTTACCCTAAATGTCTTCTAAGAGCCAAATAAGCAATGGAAGGATTGGTAATGCTGCTAGAAAATATTTTCCTCCCATGGTTTGGCAAATTCTCTGATTCCGCACCAGTCAGGTCCCAAGAGTGCCGGACTAGAGAGATTCAGCCTGTATCTGGGTGAAATTCTGGTTCCAATGTCTGGTGCGCTTCAAACATATTCCAGATCCCTTCAGAATCAATGAGAGAATATCCATTGACTTCAGTGGTTTCTGGATCAGGTTCTTTACATTTTATATGAAGACAACTACCTCATTTTCATTATAATGGCTTTTTGCTGACAAGCTGATATAATGTATCCTTCAAGCCATTCTCTTCTTCATTGCTCCCTGATCCACTACATCCCCTTTTCCAGTTTAAGTCACCCATGGGATTGTCTGCAACCTCTCCCACCTAGAGGAAAGGCCCTTCCCATGGAATCCTTAGCATGCTCCTTCATATTCTTCAGTTTGTTAAGCCACAGACTGTACCACTCTGGAGCACAGAATCCCTGACTTTCCCATGGCTTTCTGCTCTGTGGAGTTATTGATCCCCACAAAAACAAGCAGAATGGCAAAATGAGAAACTGTGACAGCAAAACAGTTGAGGAGTGATCTTGTATCTGGAAAAACAGGGGAAATAGTACAGAAATATAGGTGGTTTCATAATTGCATATGCTCAAAGTCCTGAATACGCATGTGTACATATGTACATATATAGCTCCCTTGAAAGTTAAGGGAAACTATGCGTGTACGTACATCAAGAGTAAAACGTAACCCCCTTGATCTAAAATGTGGCTTAAATTACCTCAGATTGCTCATTACTTGAAGTTATTATTTTCATGAGAAAGAAAGAAAGAAAGAAAGAAAGAAAGAAAGAAAGAAAGAAAGAAAGAAAGAAAGAAAGAAAGAAAGAAAGAAAGAAAGAAAGAAAGAAAGAAAGAAAGAAAGAAAGAAAGAAAGAAAGAAAGAAAGAAAGAAAGAAAGAAAGAAAGGACAACAAAATCATGCCATGATAAGACATTGGCTGTAATTTTTAAAAGTATCTTGTACACTGCAGAAAAAAAAAACCCATCACCTTGGGGCAGCATCTCAAAGCCCAGGTCAATTGACTCAACCTGGCAGCATAGCACTAAAAATAGCCAGACACACACACACGCACATATGCGCGCACACACAGTTTCCGAACCCAGGCTCTAATCTCAGCCCAAATGTCTTTATTCCTATTTTTTGGCCTTGTACATAAAGCCCTGTGAACCCAGGCTCCGAGACTTGCTGATGCACTGATGAGTTTGCTGCAGATGCCAAAGGGGACTTAGACTCCTAAACTCTCTGATGACTTTTGGAAATTTTACCCAGGAAGTAAAAAATTAACAAAGCAGTTCAGCATTTAAAAAACACTAAGAATTGTGCCCCCATAGATGGCACTCTTTTTCAGCTGTTTTCCTGCAATGCACACAGAACTCACCTCTTACACATGCAGAACTGGGGAGCAGCAACCCTGAGATACAATCCACCCTCTGCTTAGGTCCCTACAGAGGGACTCCACACACTCCACCCTCAGTGCTCTCCATGCAGTCCATCAACCATGTGTGAAGGGCAGGTCTTTCTTCAGGTCTGCAACAGAAATCAGCGGAGGTAGAGAGTATTCATCAGAAAGCATAATTTGGCCCTTAACATAAAAACAAGTAATAAAACAAGTAATAAAACCCTTTTTCAAACTGTCAACAATCACCCTCAAATCCCTGATCTTAGTGTAAGACCTTTTACTGACAAATTTCAGAGCAATTTTTATGGCTGAGTTACCAGAGCCTTTTTAATGAAAACAAGAACACTGCTTAGATCACCACTACTAGATAATTCACATTAAATAAATCTCAGAGTAAACTGTTTATATGGCTATGTATATAAATAGGGCTAGTACTGCTTCCTATTATTAAGGTAATCTGACACTTCCCATTATAAGACCCAGTTTTCAGTTGCTTATAACTTTTCAACCTAAAAGTCTGGGACACATTTTTACATGCAGGGTATTTGTCTCAGGCTAAAATTATTTTATTTAGGTGTTTGTTTTTGGACAGTTCAGTAACTTCTGAAAATGGGGATAAAGAAAAACGTGCTGTTTCGACAATGTTAAAAAATTCTGTCAACGCTTTCTTTGCACAGCTGTTGCACACCCATGCTTTGGATGCTGGGGGCTGGCCTCTGTGTCAGAAAGGTCCTTCTGCCATTGTCCATGAAAGTCCACCCAAATCTGGACAAGTTAGAAGACTTTGAAAAAGGTGTAGTTCAGACACACACAATTTTATCAGCAAAAATCTCTGAAGATTCCACACTCACTGAGCAGCCTAGAGCAGTGGTCACTAACCAGTCGATCACGATTGACTGCTTGATCGCAGCACCCCTAGGAGTCAATCGCCATGGCCAGCTGGCCAGGCAATTGCCCCTCTTTGTTCCAGTCCAGGTGGAGTGCTGTGCAGCCTAGGAGGGATGAATGCTGGGCTGGGCTGGGCTGGGCTGGATCAAAGAGGCTGCACCACGCTCCAGCTGGGCTTTGTTAACTTGCCGGCTGGGGGGGAGAAGGGGGAAGAGGTGCACGTGCATCCCCAACTCTTGTCTCCTGCTTCGGGCGGGGGCAGGGCTGGGCCTGCTCCGCAGAGGCAGGGCTGGGCAGCCAGCACATGTGGCGTGCCACGGATTGGGCTACGCTGCGCTGTTCCCCGCAGGCTGTGCACGGAGTAACATAACATAAAACATAACATAACATAACATAACATAACATAACATAACATAACATAACATAAGAACGGCCGTACTGGGTCAGACCAAAGGTCCATCTAGCCCAGTATCCTGTCTGCTGACAGTGGCCAGCACCAGGTGCCCCAGAGAGGGTGGACCGAAGACAATGATCAAGCAATTTGTCTCCTGCCATCCCTCTCCAGCCTCTGACAAACAGAGGCCAAGGACACCATTTTATCCCCTGGCTAATAGCCTTTTATGGACCTAACCTCCATGAATTTATCCAGCTTCTCTTTAAACTCTATTATAGTCCTAGCCTTCACAGTCTCCTCTGGCAAGGAGTTCCACAGGTTGACTACACGCTGTGTGAAGAAGAACTTTCTTTTATTAGTTTTAAACCTGCTACCCATTCATTTCATTTGGTGTCCTCTAGTTCTTCTATTATGGGAACTAATAAATAACTTTTCTTTATCAGCCCTCTCCACACCAGTCATGATTTTATAGACCTCTATCATATCCCCCCTCAGTCTCCTCTTTTCTAAACTGAAAAGTCCCAGTCGCTTTAACCGCTCCTCATATGGGACCCGTTCCAAACCCCTAATCATTTTAGTTGCCCTTTTCTGAACCCTTTCCAAGGCCAAAATATCTTTTTTGAGGTGAGGAGACCACATCTGTACACAGTATTCAAGATGTGGGCGTACCATAGTCAGGAAGCCCCTTCCCCAGTGCCCCGCTGTGACCAGCCAGGATGTAGCCAGCCCTGGGCAGCCCTACGCTCTGCCTGCTGCAACCCAACCCCAGCCCCGGAGCTGCTGCCTGCAGGCAAAGGGCTGGGCAGGGCAGGGAAGAGACTCTGCCCCTCCTCCTCAGCCAAGCGCTACTCCCAGGTGAGTGCAAGTCCCAGGGCTGCTGCCCTGCTGGTGAGTGTGCTGGGGGCATAGGGATGTGGGGACAGGAGAGGAGACAAAGGAGGGGGTGGGGACAGACTCAGAGGGGGGAGGGGTTGGACTCAGGGACATGGAGCAATGCAGGGGATCAGACTGGGGGTATCATGGGGCTGAGGGAAGATGTGAGGGGGATTCAATTTTACTTCGCAGAAGTTGCACTTTTCTTTACACCCACCATCTTTGCCTCCCTCCCCAACTAACTATTTGGCAGCATTCTCACCCTCTCACCTTTTCCGTGTTACTTCCTCAGCCCCCTTCCTGCCCCCAAACTCCCTCTCATATCCCCACCCCACAACCTCTCCTACTGCCAAACTCTCTTCCAGACCCCGCCCCCTCCCTCCATCCTGCACCCCACCTCCCATCCAGATCCCGCATCCATATCCCACTCACTGGCAGTCCTGTCCCGCACATTGAGCCCCTCATTTTTGTTCCCATCCCAGAGCCTAAGGGGGTCCTCAAAATCCACTAACTCTGGAACCCCAGAAAAGTAAATCTGGCCTATGGGAAGCCCTGAACCTCAGTCCTCCCTGCCCCTTCCCCTCACCCCATGAGGCTGGAGTGCCAGAAGAGTGAGGTGTCAGTTGGGGGCCACATCAGTGTGGGTTGGGGGTTTTGGGAGAAGTTTTTTTTGCTTCTCATGTGTGGTCCCCAACTGATTTTTCTGTGGGTCAGTGACCCCCAACCCAAAAAAGGTTCCCCAACCCTGCCATGAATAAAGAAAACATTGAAACCTTTTGTGTTGGACGTAATATTTTACTTTATTTAAAATGAAGTTTGATCAACTAACATGAGAAAGTTAAAATGCTTAATCTATTTAATAATTTACATTAGACCGCTCTCCCCAGCTGCAGCACTAGGAAAATGGCTCAGGTGTAATTATGTAATTAAAGGTGAATTTCCATTAGCAAAACGTTTGGAGGGCAGGGCCTCAAGAGAGGGATGGCTTCTTAGGGAAGGGATGGGGTAGATCGTGACTTGTCCGGTCATTTAAAAAGTGATCTTGGATGTAAAAAGGTTGGAGATCACTGGCCTAGAGTCTCTCTCAGTTCCTAGTGCAGACCAGACTGTACATACACAGTCCCCATAAGCAACAGACCATGCACCAACCCGCCCCCCCCCCCCCACCTCCAAGTGTATTTGGACCCCGCTACAGGGGCAAAGCTGTACTTCCCTAGGCCTGCTCTGAACTAGGATGGGTCCATGCACACCCGCTGGAATCAGGGATCCTAGGGATGTAAAAATGTAAAAAAATATTAACCATGTTATCAATCAAAATTCTATTGGTTACATGGCTAACCACAGGGTTGCCAGGCACTGGCCCCCAGCTCCACAGGGCAACCAGCTGTTGACCCCAGCTCCATGGAGTTGCCAGTTGCTGGCCTCGCCCACAATGAGGGGTAGCCCCCAGCCTGTGGCATGTTGCAAGCAGAGGACTGCTCTGATTGGGTTGGGCATCTTTTACCAGTAAGGGTGATACTTACCGGGTAACTAGTTAACCGGTTACCCAATTACATCCCTACTGTCTCCCCTGTGCTTTTAATGACCTCTTTGCTGTCACACAGGCGGTGTGGAGAAGAAAGGTATCTGATGTGAATGCAGAGGGGACAAGACTTGGCTAATGAGGAGAGAAGGAAGTAGATTGGGACAAGAAGTCTGGTGAGATTGGCTTGGCAAGAAGACTGAGACTGAGAGTGGGTAGACAGAGACTGGAACTCGTGCGTGGGTCAAGGAGAATCAGTGTAAGCTTGGGTGGTTTGGGTGCGGAGCTTGGGAGTCAGGAGGGCAATTGGAAGAGAGACAGGTTGGAAAATCAGCGTGGGGAACGCACATCTCATCTTCCTGTATTTTTGGTTCTGAGAACCAACTCTAAGGGCAGTCTGATGTGGTAGATAAGGTGCACGACAGGGACTCCAGAGACCCATTTTCTATTCCTCGGTCTTCCACAAGCCTAGTGGTGACCATGGACAAGTAACTTCTCCTTGTGATTCTGTTTCCCCATTTGTAAAATGGAAATGTTATTCACCTTTCTTTGTGAAGTGCCAATAACAATAAAAATGCCGGTTCATTATTATTATTATTCATCTCAGTTACTCTGTCAGTGCTAGTAACAGAGGTCTGTGTTGTGTTGACTTGCGCAAGTAGCCACATGCATGCATCTGAATGGTTATCATCACTGATGGAGCAGGAGACCTTTCAGGACACCACGACAGTAAATCCTAACTACTATAATCTGCATTGTAGGTTTAAAATTCCAACCCTGTCGATGACCCATACAGGTGTCAATATGGCATCACATAAAGGGAATGTCTGGTTTTTCAGTTTGCTTTTGAAAAAAACAGAAAATTATACACAAGAAATACGTTAAAACAGATCATTGAGATTACAAAGTCAAGCACTCAAAACTTAAGAATTTCCTGTCCAACCTTAATTCAGATCCCACATGTACGTACACATTCTCTAATTACATGATTATGCTATTTTTTTCTCCAAGGGACAACCCTCTATTAATTATACAGTTTCTGATTACAACTGTTCAGAGCCTGATGATGGAGAAGCTTCAAGTGGAGAAAAGTTCACAGGAAAAAGTTATGTAATTCTGAGATAGTGCATGTTCTACCTCCCAAGGAAGGTCTCATTTTGAATCTCCTCTACACTCTATTTGATTAGATTTTTTTCTAGGGGTTAGAGTTTAACAACTTCAAAGAGAGGTGCATTTTACTTACCTGCCTCATATTACTTAGTTGTATAGATCAGTCAATTTTAATATTATGGTTTAATAAGTTTTAATACCATAATCAAGGACAGGACGGACCCAAATGCATAAGCAAAAACCTAGAAAGATCCATAGCAAACCACCCAGTGGTTGCTGCTCTCACATAAGACACATGAAATCACAGAGGTCACACATAAGAAAATGGATTGCTTACAAGCCCCAAAGAACTCCATGGAGAACTAGAGCTTTTTACAGCTCAAATGAGTACATTGAAATGCTACATCCCAGGTCACACAATCCTACCTGTCTACAGGAAAGAAAGATCTGCAGAAGCACAACAGCCTTCTGAAGTTTCAAGCATTACACTCAGGCATGAGAATGACTGTGTTGTACTGAAGCATAAAATTGTATTTTAAAGCAACCTCATAAAATTCTATTTAACCAATCAGTCACCTGGGGTGAGTAACTTTGACTGTGAGTAAAATATCATTCATTTATTTGTCATAATCAACAACATTAATATATTAGGATGGGAGGGGAAAGCAAATCTGACTGACATCCCAGGAGTCATCTAATACCCAAAGTTTTGAATTTGGATGTATAAGTGATCCTCCATGCATGAACAGGTGTTAGATAATCACATCCCAACAAAATGCAAAGAAGAAAGGCATGCAAAAGCTATTACAGATATAAAGGAATTAGTTTCAGCAGAAGTTTGAAGTCTCCATTACAGTAAATTGTAACGCACAATCTCACAAGCTATTCTTTCCAAAAATGTTTGTAGTAGACAGCAAGGGTGTGAATGGCCTCTGGTATTTGTATTTCAGAACCTCTGTGATGTGTTTGTACAAAACTCATTATTAGTTTGCTTTTAGTTATATTATTGGCTATAAGGAATCATATATGGGACTGAAATGTCACAAGATCCAGGAAAACAAGTCTAGTGGCACCTTGAAGAATAAATAATTTTATTATGAAATAAGCTTTTGAGAATTGCAACTCACTGCATTAGAGGCATGAAGGGAAAGCAAAAGAAACAGGAATAGAGATGGGAGTGTTACATCAGAGCTAATTCAATCTGGGTGGTAAGTGGATGCGAATAACTAAAGTGGAAAATTACTTATGGTAATGAGTGAGACATTCCCAATCTGTACTCAGGCCAATTCCGATGGTGTCAAATTTGCATATGAATTCCAGCTCAGCAGTTTCACACTGCAGCTTGGTTTTTAAGCTTTTTTGCCTGAGGATGGTAACTTTCAAGTCAAACCGAACTGTCTCTATGCACCAGAATAAATGGATACAAATCAGCATCAAGAATGGTAACATATAAAAAAGCTATCAGATTGGTTTGACATGATTTGTCCTTTACATATCCATGCTGGCTGTTACCTATCACCTTATTTTCTTCCAGATATTTGCAGATCAATTCCTTAATTACTTGCTCCATTATCTTTCCTGGCACAGAAGTTAAACTTCTGGTCTGTAATTTTCTGGCTTGTTCTTATTTCCCTTTTTATAGATCGGCACCATATTTGCCCTTTTCCAGTCTTCTGGAATCTCTCCTGTCTTCCATGATTTTTCAAAGATGATAGCTAAAGGCTCAGATACCTTCTCTATCAGCTCCTTGTATTCTAGGTCTATTCTATTTTAAATCCAGCCGGTCTATTGTGAATACATTTATCTCCAAACTATTCTTAAACAACATCTGACTTTCTGACATGAGACTAGATCAAAATTCTTCATTTCAACTATTTAAAACCACCACAGAAGAGCAATTTTCAATTTTGATCAGTGCAAAGTAATGCAAATTAGAAAACATGAGGCAGCTGCGCCCCTGCGTGCTATGCTCACCAATGCCCCTCTCATGCGGGGGTAGGCAACCCCAGCTCTCCCCTGGCCACTGGGGATAGGCAACCACATTAGCCCAGGCCACTTCTCCCTCCGCCCACAGCTGCAACAGCCGGGGCCCTTTCTCCCTCCCCCAGCTGCACCAGCCTGGGCTCCTTCCTCTTCCCCACTCACCCAGCCACACTAGCCTGGGCCCCTTCTCCCTCCGCTTGCCCCCCAACCTTTTCCATGCCAGCCCAGGCCCCTTCTCCCTCTCTTCCCCCCTCCACACCAGCCTGGGCCCCTTCTGTCTCCCCCCCACCCAGCCATGCCAGCCTGGCAAAGCGAGGCCCAGCGCTCTCCCCACCAGCCTCCACTGAAATTTTCAGCACTTGTACATTTACGGGGTGGGGGTGGAGGGTGGGGAGAAATGGCTCTGCTTAAAAGTCACCTCCTTGTGCATACCAGCTCCTGTGGAGCCACTTCCCCCCCCCCCCCCCTTAGCCTATATCAGGGGCAGGAAGCTCCCTGGGAGCCAGTGCTTATGGACAGCCTGCTTAAAAGCCAGCTCCTTGCCAGCACCAGCTGCCGCTTGCCCCTCTGTGTTGCTGCCTTTCATACAGAGGCAGCAAGAAGGGGGAGGGAGGAAGGAGCCTTGCATGTATCTGTGAGCGTTAATCAATGAGCCCAGGCTCATCGGTTAACTGTTTAAACATGTACACTATCACATCCATAGTAAAGACCTTCATAATATGACACCTTCTCTCCTTTCTTACATTCTCTAATGAACAATGAAATGGTTAACCATATTACATGTAAAGGATTATTATTAGCAGTTGAGTGGTGCAATTCACATACTGGCAATATCATTTCAGGCTGTCTACAAACTCACGCAGATGTTGCCACACCAAAATGTGTCTCAGTTGCAATGAAGTCTTTCTCTGCAACCACAAACTATAAAGACTTACTGAAGAATAATTCAGTGGTCTGCTCATGACCAATGAGTGGTCCTTCCAGGGGGCAAGTCCCACAATGAGAAATGCAAATGTAAAGTGTTAAGAATTATTTGTAGTTCTACGCTTTCACCAATAGAAGATACCAGCAATTTCTACACTTAATTTAGTCTAAGAAAATTATGTATGAAGCTATATAAAAATACCAAAGGATAAATGTCCTGAACTGGTGTCAGTCTAAATTCTAAGGAGTTCCAGCTAGGGATGTAAAAGACTAGTAGACTAGTGATGCAATTAGTCGCTTCCCTCCCTTGCTGACTGTCAGAGAAAGGCAGCAAGTGGGGGGAGCAGAGGCTGGTGCTGGGGGGAGCCAGCTTAAAAGCGGTTCCCCCAGCACCATTTCCATGGGGGGGGGGGGTGACGGGGGAGCTATCCCCCGTACTGCAGACCGCTTGCTGGTAGTCCCCCGCGGCCCAGACGCCGACGCTGCCGGCTCCCAGAGCATCGGGAGTCGCAGCAAGAGCGCAGGCACGGAGGGGTTGGGGCCAGGAGTGGCGGGTATTAGGACCCAGGAGCAACTGGCCGGCCCTGGCACAGAGCGGGGGCGTGATGCCGACAGGCGTGTACAAGAGGGAGGAGGGACGGAAGAGAAAGGGGGGAGAGGGCAGGAACTGGGCATGCTCTCGATCCCCACAGGTGGCGAGCAAGCCCGGGAGGATGGGGGAGCACCGGACAACCCTGGGAACCGCGCCGTTGGGAGCCCTGGGGAGGAGCAGACCGACGGCAGAGGGCCAGGTCCATCTACAGCTGGAGGACAGGAGGGCCAAGCCGGCGCCGGGGAACTAACACTGTGGGACACAGGCCAGGGGACAGAGCCACCAGCCAAAAGGGAAGACTAAAGAAGGGACCCTGTAAGGGGGAAGGATGATACGGAAAGGGACAAGAGGTGGGAAAGGCACGGGGCGGGAAGCCCGAGGGCAAACCCCAAGCCACCGCTACAGGGGGAAGGGGAGGTAGAGACAAAGCAGGAAATGGCACAAGCAGGGACTAAATATCAGTCAATTGAATAGTCGAGTAACCTCATGAATTCTTATTGGTTAGTTGACTATTCTATAGTCCTGGGGGCAAGAGCGGCAACCGCACCGGGTGCCCAGCAGAAGGTAGTCCACAAGGGGAGCAGGCAGCAGTGCAGGGTGACAGCAGCTCCTGTCTGAGCTCCCGGATCTA
This sequence comes from Pelodiscus sinensis, assembly GCF_049634645.1. Taxonomy (NCBI): domain Eukaryota; kingdom Metazoa; phylum Chordata; order Testudines; family Trionychidae; genus Pelodiscus; species Pelodiscus sinensis. The sequence continues at coordinate 13,456,166 of NC_134719.1, forward strand.
GCATGAACCAGAACTGAGATGGGCTGTCTGTCTGCCTGGCCTAATACACTATAAATGCAGAGCCACAGCAGGGGTAGGTCCCAGACCCGGCTTCAGCCAGAAATGAGCCGGGCTGCTGACCAGCATGCTAAAAAATTTACTGGTGGGGATGGGAGGGAAATGCACATAGTCTATAGCACTAACCGATAAGCTTTTGCTTATCGGTTAACCGATTAATCGACTACACTGTTACATCCCTAAAGCGAAGCAACTCCACTCACACGGGTTCTGCTGTGACTCTGCTTTTGAAATGTACAACAGTCCTGGCAGGGCTCTTGTACATTTCAAAGGCTTAGGCACTGCAGGGGGCATGGGCCAGTCCTCCACTGGGCCCATGCTTCCTGAAGAGCTTCCACCTTTGAACTGTAGCCTGCCAGGTTCTTGCTACAGTTCAAAGGTGGAGGCACCCTTATTGACTAATTGAATAGTTGATGGAAATCCCATTGACTATTCAATTAGTTAATTCATCTAAATTTAACATTCCTAGTTCCAGCTGCCTGTGACTTCTTCCTTGTCGTATTTTTAGTATGATGAGAAAGGACATATACGTAACATTAATATTTTATCTTTTAATATTACTTATATTCTATAAGACATGATATAAAGCTGAACAAGATTATAGGCACAGAGAAAGAAAGGAAATTAACAAATAAAATATGCAAGGGAGGGAAGAAGAAGGTTTTCTCCTATACCCATATAATCCCTATAAACTTTTTTAAAAAAATAATTAGCACTGTTTGTTCACTCAAATCAAAAACTGCACTGACGATTCTAAGATATTTTCTAGTAGCGTTTTTTACATTGCCCATTGTGTGCTAGTCTTTTGATAATAGCAATATCTACGAATGCTATTATTAACTGTTAGCCACTGAGAATGTACTCCCGGGGTACTAATATCATCCTCCTAAGAGTGGGTGGAGAAGACTTTCCCCACTTTCTCTGTTCTTTCATATTTACAAGCCAATAATACATCTTAATGCGCAGCGCATCTCCATTGAACTGCATGTTCTGCTTTGTTCACAGCAGCCTATCTTCTTATGGGGCGTGACTGTTGGAATCATTCTAACCTCAGTAGACACCCAAAGATAAAGACACAAAGGCAGCCTTGTGTACAAACAGTGTTATTTCAGGCAACGCACACAAAATTCTTAATGAGACAATCCAATGGAAAAGATTTTGCCTCCGTCAAGCCTGAAGCACACAGGTCTGCTTTGCACAGCATCACAGACCTCTGCAACTAGATGGCAAACCTTTCCGTCCTGGCAGAACGGTTTAACAACATCAAAAGTAGAGTTAGTCCGAAATCACTCTTTTTTTTGGAAACTGTAAAATAGACTGAATGTATCACATTCTTACTCTGGCCTAATGGACTAAGTGCTAGTGATTGGAATAGAAGGGGATGATGTGAGGTTTTCTGCACAATCCTTTGACTAAATTGCACAGAAGAGCAACAAAAAAGATTAGGGGTATGAAGCAGCTTCTGTTAAAGAGAGACTAAAACGATTGGAACTGTTCAGATTCCAGAGGGGATGACCAAGGGGGATATGATATAGAGAACAAAAACATGAATGGTGTGCAGAAAGTGAAAAAGGAATTGTAATTTACCCCTTCACGTAACACGAGAACTATGGGTCCCTTAATAAAATTCATAGGCAATAGGTTTAAGGAAAACATAAAGATGTATTTCTTCACAAAACACATAGATCAGTGATTCCCAAACTTAGGATCACAGGATATGGAGCACTGGGTCTGCATACAGACCTCCACGGTGTGGACGAGGAGGGAAGGCTTCCCAGCAGCCATGCAGGGAGCTCCACAACCTGTGACCTACTACTGGGTCATGACCCAGTAGCCACGTGTGGAGTTCCCTGGCAGCCACGCTCCGCAGTGGAGGGGGGGGGGGACTCTAAAAAGTAGGGCTATAATAGTTAATTAATCGATGAGCTAAAGATTATTAGTTAATGGTATCAACTACATGCATTTAAAATGCAGAGCCGCAGCGGGGGTTGGTCCCAAACCCAGCATGAGCCGGGACTGAGCCAAACTTGCTCAGTCCCCGCTCACGCTAGTTCCAGGACCTACCCCTGCTGTTGCTCTGTATATTAAATGTATTAGGGGACAGAGAGGGGGCTCCCTGGGACTGAGGCCAGACTGCACTGGCTGCAGGCTCCACCCCCTGGGGACTACAGAATAGTCGAGTAACCCCAAAGATTTCATGTGGTTACTCAATTATTCAATTAACCAGCAGCTAACATCCCTACTTTGCAGCAGTTCTGGCTCCATGCTGAGCACTGTTGCATCGGCAAGGGCAACGAGAGCATGAGAAGGCATGTGCCCACTGCATCCCTTTTGTGTCCCGCGAGGGAGGAAGCAGTGGAGGAGTGGCTTGTGAGACATGGACGTAGAGAGGAGCCCAGAAAGGAAACGTTGTAGCTTGACAAGACCAAGCAGCCACAGGAAGTATCCGTCCTCTTGGTGCCCTCCCCAGAGTGCTCCTGGGGGCTCTAAGTCTGAAGCAGGCGCCGTTGAATGTGGGTGCGCTATTTCAAACTAATTCTAACTTATTCCGAAGCTTCCCCATAGTGGGGAAACGCTATTTCAGTTTTGTTAAATCAGGAGTTAAAGTCACTTTTAGTCATTTCAAAATAGTTTCCTAGTGTAGACATGGCCTTAGAGTGAAATTCAGTGTTTTGTTGACACAGTTCATGTTTATTAATGAGAAAGGCAAACACCAGGAAATGGGTAACATTTCGACTAGATCCAGTTTATGTTTATTCTGTCTGGATCACAGTGGGAACTCTACCTGCTTACCACACTGCAATATAAAGGCTACATTATTGTTGGCTTTTCCCAGGAACACCATTCAGTCAAATTACTATACTTGTCACAATCATATTCCAAATATTTGGCTCCCAGTGATACTCCTAAAACTGGGAAAAGCAGAATTATACTATTTTTTCAACAATTCAAAACACCTATTACTTACTGTTTATTTATAAAATACCTGGGTAAACTTAAAAAGCGATGCCCAAGAAATACGGCACAAAACCTTATAAACAATTAAATGTTTTGTGTTAAAACTGTATTTCCTTTCAAGGTTTGCACTGAGATTGCTTGAAGATTTGTAACTGAAATACTAGCAAGAGGAGAAAAAAAAAGGCAAATAGGCACCATCTTTCTCCTGGGACTATTCACAATTAAAAAAGAAATTTGTATCAAACAAAGTAATTTTGCTTAAATCCTTTGGGGAGAATTGCTGCTGTCATTCTAATGGAGGCATAATCAGTAACTTGCATATGCCATTCCAATGCTAAAACACAACCTCCTACATAACAACTGAATGTCAATCAATGTAAAATCGGTGGGCTGGGCAGCACAATCCATACATGATATCACATAGGCTAGACTATTTTTATATAAGGCTATACGATTTCCAAAATATTTTTAATGGTAATGCAATACAAAATAGAAAAAAGAAGCACACGCCACCTCTGCTGATTCTGACATATGACAATTGATGTACTATAGTCTATAATGACAAAATGGGATTATTTAGTCTCAGACAGTGACATCAAATGTGATACAAAACTAATTTTCTAAAGGGCATCACAATTCTTACTGATTTCCTTAAACAAATTTTCCAAATTATCCTGGGAAATGCTAAGATATAATATGGAAAGACTGACAGGGTCTATTTGTGTTGACAAACAAAATACATCCTACATCATGTAGCATAAAAATATCTGATTTTAAAAACCAAACTGGAAGAGAATATAGCACAATCCAGAAAGAGAGAGCTACATAATATGAGCTTTATAAAGAATATATACATGTCCTCAAAACAGCCCATAACAAACCTGAGATGTGGAAGATCAGTTTCAAATCCCCATTCTTCTTGATTTAGAGTAGGGAACTGAACAGAGTTCTCCCACAGTCTATGCTGCTGCCACACTGGCTACACTACACATTAGACTTCCCAGTTCCGGAATCCCTGACTGGTCCCGAATGAGGGATTTTGCTGGGCCAGGGAAGGTCATTTCTGGCCTCCTTACCACCTCCAGCCCCTTCCCTCCCCACGAACTTCTGACTCTCTCACCCCCCGCAGTCCACCTGAGCCATGCACCAGGCTTCCTGGCTTCTGGCTCCCACAGACAGCTCAGCTAAGTCACGTGTCAGGCTCCCCCCCCATCTGCAGCTCTAATAGGCCACACAGCGGGCTCCCGGCCCCCGCATGCAGCCCAACTGCATCATGCTGGGTTCCCGCCCTCCTCCTGCATCATGCCAGGTCCCCTCCCCCACTCATCCCATTCCCCCACTGCAGCACCCCAGGACTCTCTGATCCCGGTTATCTGAAGTCCTGCCATTGGACCATGGATATTGCCAGACCAGACAGTTCCAGTTTATAGAGTGCAATCTATGCAACATTTAGTACACGAGGTCATTGAGAGCTAAAGTGTGAGTATGTCAACACGAGCTGGGAATCAAACCCCCAACTCCAAGAGCAGACATACTCTGCACCTCTCCTATCAAAGAAATTCCAACGTCTATAAATAATTCAATATTTAAAGAGTAGTTATCAGTGGTTTTCGGTCAACTGGAATGGACATATCTAGTGGGGTATGACCTAGGGATATAAAATCTAGTTTAACTAGTTAACCAGTTAACCGCAAGAGCTGTAGTGCAAAAAGGAGTTACACCTTGTAGAAGGAGGTATACCTACACTAAAAAAGCCCTCTGTTATGTTGATTGACTACATTTTCTTGCACGAAAACGCGCTTGAGGTGTCGACGCTCTGCAGGTATTTGCGCAAAAACAACCATTTTTGTGCAAAAACCTTGTAGTGTAGACATAGCCCCACAACGCTAGTCTGTCCTGGGTTTCATACTATTCAATATTTTCATTACAGGCAGTCCCCGACTTACGCTACCTGCGACTTATTGCTACCTGCGAGCTCCGGGGCGAGAAAGCCCCGTTCGTAAGCTGCTCTGGTGCCCCTGGTCTGCTGGAGACCGTCTCCAGCAGACCAGGGGCACCGGGCGGGTTCCCGCGCTTCTGAGGCTTTGCCAGAGCAAAGCCTCAGAAGCGCGGGAACCCGCCGCTGCTGCCGCTTCAGTCCAGGTGCCTGTGGTCTGCTGGGGACGGTCCCCAGCAGACCACAGGCACCCGGACTGAAGCCGCAGCAGCGGGCGGGTTCCCGCGCTTCTGAGGCTTTGCCAGAGCAAAGCCTCAGAAGCGCGGGGAACCGCCGCTGCTGCCGCTTCAGTCCCTGTGCCTGTGGTCTGCTGGGGACCGTCCCCAGCAGACCACAGGCACCGGGACTGAAGCCGCAGCCGCGGGGGGTCCCGCGCCTCTGAGACTTTGCCAGAGCAAAGCCTCAGAGGCGCGACACCCCGCTGCCGCTGCGGCTCTGCTCCCGGTGTCCCTGGTCTGCTGGGGGGGGGGGGCGGCTAGTGTGCCCCCCCCCAGCAGACCAGGCTTTTGTTTTGGACCCTGGAGCAGAGCAGCTGGGGTGCTGCCGATTGGTCCTGCAGCACCCGCTCTGGGCACTACTGGACCAACCCGGCAGCACCCCAGCTGCTCTGCCCCAGGTCCTGATTCAGCCGCTGCTGGTTAGTTTCAGCAGTGGCTGAATCAGGACGCCTGGGGCAGAGCAGATGGGGTGCTGCTGGGTTGGTCCAGTAGCGCCGAGGAGCGGTGCTACTGGAGCAGCCCAGCAGCACCCCAGCTGCTCTGCCCCATGTGGGAGAAAAATCAAATAACTCCAATTGTGTCTAAGGGGAGACTGTGCAGAAATCATAACTTTCTAAAAGAAAACTGCTGTAAGGGTTAAAAAGTTTTCCAGGCCTCTCTCCCTGTAACAGAGAGAAATCAAATTAGCTCTAATCAAAGACCCTTACAAATGACTATCTCAAATTCATGGATACTCCTAGTCTGTCACAATTTGTCATGTAAACCCTTATCTTTGTCACAGTTTGCCTTGTAGACTCCTCCACTCAAGTTCTCATGTGGCTTTGTTCTGTAAAATTTACTTCTAGCACTCCTGGGGTGAACAGAAGTCTCAGAGTGCTTCTGCTGAGACTTTGATATGTTAAAGAAAAACAATCCACACCTGAGCTGTCTGAACATACTGTATAAAGATTCCCTGAATCTGTCTGTCAGGGCTGCTGCTTCACTCTTGGAAGTGACAGCCTGCATGCATGCATCATAAAGTTTTCTCTTCTAAGTTTCTTTCCTGCCTCACTGATTTGACCTCCAGCCTCGGACCCTTCTGGGGTCTCTGTACCCCAGGGGAGCGAGATTTCCCCCTCACCCAGGCGTCCCCAAGTCAGCCGCTGCTGAAACTGACCAGCGCTGACTACAGGAAGCCCGAGGCAGAGTTGCTCTGCCCCAGGCTTCCTGGAATCAGCGCTGATCAGTTTCAGCAGCAGCTGACTTGGGGAAGCTTGGGGTTCTTAAGTTGAATCTGTATGTAAGTCAGAACTGGTGGTCAGTTTCGGCAGTGGCTGAATCTGGACGCCAGTTCCGACTTACATACAGATTCAACTTAAGAACAAACCTACAGTCCCTATCTTGTACGTAACCCGGGGACTGCCTGTAATTACATTGATAAAGTATAGGCAGTATGCTTCTCACATTTGTGGGTGACACTAAAACTAGGAGGGACTGCCAGCAATTTTTGAGGACAGGATTAAAGTTCAAAATGACGTTGACAACCTGAAGAACTGGTCTCAAATCAACAAAATAAAATTCAATAAAGTCAAGTGCAAAAGATCTACACCTAAGAATCAAATGTATACCTAAAAATGGGGACTAAATGTATAGGAGGAAATACTGCTGAAAAGGATCAATGACTTATAGTGGCTGACAAATTAAATATGAGTCAACAATGCAATGCAGTTAGCAAAAAAAGCAAATATACTGGGGGTATTTCCAGGAGTGCCATATGTTAGACACAGGAAATAATTGTCTCATTCTACTCAGCAGTGGTGAAGCCTTAACAGGAGTACTGGGCGCCATACTGTAGGCAAGATATAAACTGGAGAGAGTCCAGGTGACAGGAACAAAAATGATAGATTTTAAAAATCTGACCTATGAGGAAAGGCTAAAAAAACAGGGCAGAGTCTTGACATAAGGCTGAGGAGCAATATGATAAGATTCTTCAAATAAGCTCAGGGCTCTCTGTTAAGAGAACAGTGATCAATCATTCCCCATGCCCACCAAATGAAAGACAAGAAGTAAATGACTTAATCTGCAAAAACGGAGATTTAGGTTAGATATCGGGGGGGAAACACCTTTCTAATTAAAAGAACAAGTAACCCCTGGAATAAGCTTCCAAGGGAGACTGTGGAATCTCCGTCATTGGAGGTTTTTAACAATAGACTGGATAACTGCCCATCAGGGATATCTAGGTGTTCTTGGTGCTGTCTCAGAATAGGGGCTGGCTTAGGTGACCTCTCTAGGTCTTTCCAGCCCTATATTTTCTGCAGTTCTGTATCTGGGCCAGAGGAAAGGAGATATTTACTTGGAAGGTGGAGACGGTCAAGTCCCTCTGCAAAGAAGGTATGTGAATTAGGGATGTTAAATTGCGAGTAATTTACTAATTGAATAGTCAATAGGGCGTCTCTGCCTTTGGCTGTTGCTACACTTTAAAGGCAAAAGCACCAGCTGGAGCCTGGGCAGTCAACAAGCTTGTCTACTAGTTGATTAGTCTTTCACATCCCTAATGTGAATTCAAATCTCCTATACCCTACCATGGGTTCCCAAACTTGGGGGCGTGAAGAAATTCCGGGGGGGGGGGGTTGAGGCAACCCAGACACACACACACCCCCCCCCGTCAATCTCACTCAAAGTTTTGCTGCTATTTTGGGGGGGAGGGCATGAGGGCTTCTCAAAAATCAAAAAAGAGGTGTGATGCAGAAAAGTTTGGGAACCACTGGTTAGCTATGAAGGGGTGGAGTTTTCTACCAAAAAAAAATAGTTTGGATTTCAGACACTGTGGAAAAGGTCCCCAACTTTTCCCATCAAGCCCCTGTCATCTGTAATGGACTCTCTCTGCACTCCTCCCTTGCCCCTCCACAGTTGGGAGCCAGGGTCCAAGTTGAAGCTGCATGGCTCAGGCTGCAGCTGTGCAGGATTTGAGGGCAGAGCAGAGCTAGGTTGGTGCTCCCTTCCAGCTCCCCCAGGGGGCTCCACCATACCCCCCCCTTAAATGTTCCTCTGTGCCCCTCGCAAGGCATGCCCCACAGTATGGGGATCTCTGAACTAGGGTATGGGACACCTGGGCAGCTGACCTGGCTTAGGCTACTACTTCCAAGAGAAGGTTTGTAGCTGAGATCCCCAAGTGGAAGAAAGCGCCTTCCTCTGGCCCATCAATCAGGCACTCGGAGGCCCAAATTAATGGTTAAGGGCCTAAATATAGGAACGTAAGTGACTGGTCGACTATCCAATAATCATATGCTTATCAGGTAGTTGAGTAGTGACTTGCCTAATGCTCCCACTCGCCCCTCCCCTCCCACTGCCTCTATCAGAGAGAGGCAGCAAAGGTAGGGGGGAATCAGGAGCCGGTGCTGGGGGCGGAGGTGAGGGGGGCAGTTTAAAAGCTGGTTCCCCTCAGCACTGTCTCCAAGGGAGGTAAAAGAGGCAGAGGCGTAGTGGGGGACCTGGCGTGAGCCAGAAATCAGCTGATTCCCAGCTTGTGCTTGGGCCCATATAATGCTCCTCTGCTTTTTAAATGTAGTAAAAGCCGTCGTCGACGACTCGATTCGCTGCTGATTACCCACAATTTAACATCCCTACCTAATACCTTTCCAGCATTTCATTTAGGCAGCTCCCTGCTTGGTCTGCTCTCTTCTCAGATCTCTTAGTGCCCTCTTTTTTAATGGGGCACTGGAGCTAAACTCTGATACAGCAAATTACTTAAGCAGATACATACAGGCAGTCCCCGGGTTACGTACAAGATAGGGACTGTAGGTTTGTTCTTAAGTTGAATTTGTATGTAAGTCGGAACTGGCGTCCAGATTCAGACACTGCTGAAACTGACCGTCAGTTCTGACTTACATACAGAATCAACTTAAGAACCCTAAGTGTCCCCAAGTCAGCTGCTGCTGAAACTGATCAGCAGCTGATTCCAGGAAGCCCGGGGCAGAGCAACTCTGCCTCGGGCTTCCTGTAGTCAGCGCTGGTCAGTTTCAGCAGCGGCTAAATCAGGACGCCTGAGGCAGAGCAGCTGGGGTGCTGCTGGGTTGCTCCAGTAGCGCCGCTCCTCGGCACTACTGGACCAACCCAGCAGCACCCCATCTGCTCTGCCCCAGGCGTCCTGATTCAGCCGCTGCTGAAACTAACCAGCAGCGGCTGAATCAGGACCAGAGCAGCTGGGGTGCTGCTGGGTTGGACCAGTAGCGCCCAGAGCAGCGCTGCGGGAGCAACCCAGCAGCACCCCAGCTGCTCTGCCACAGGCGTCCGGAGAAAAGCCTAGTCTGCTGGGGAGGGGGCATACTAGATGTGCCCCCCCCACCCCAGCAGACCAGGAAGACACGGGCGGCGGACCGAGACGCACCGCAGTCCCGCCGCCTGGGTCCTCCGCGGCTTTGCTCCCAGTCTCCCTGGTCTGCTGGAGACCAGCAGACCAGGGAGACGGGGAGCAAAGCCTCTGAGGACGCCGGCAGCGGGACAGCTGCGGGGCGTCTGGGCTGTCCCGCTGCCGGCTTCCCCTGCGGCTTTGCAAAGCCTCGGGGAAGCCGGCAGCGGAGCAGTCCAGGCGCGCCTGGGGTGCCCCACTGCCCGAGTCCCCCCGCCCCCCCCTCGGCTTTGCAAAGCCTCGGGGAAGCCGGCAGCGGAGCAGTCCAGGCGCGCCTGGGGTGCCCCGCTGCCCGAGCCCCCCCCCCCCCTCGGCTTTGCAAAGCCGCAGGGAAGCCGGCAGCAGAGCAGTCCAGGCGCGCCTGGGCTGCCTCGCTGCCCGAGCCCCCCCCCCCCCCCCCGGCTTCGCAAAGCCGCGGGGGGGGGGGGGGGCTCGGGCAGCGAGGCAGCCCAGGCGCGCCTGGACTGCTCTGCTGCCGGCTTCCCCGCGGCTTTGCAAAGCCGCGCGGGGGAAGTGGGGGGTGGGGGGAGGGCAGCGGGGCTTCCCCACTGCCCGAGCCCCTCCGCAGCTTTGCTCTGCGTCTTCCTGGTCTGCAGACCAGGGAGACGCAGAGAAAGCCCCAGAGTACACGGGCGGCAGGACCGCGAGGTCCCGCAGTCCGTGTACTCAGTGGCAGCCCCGTTCGTATCTGCGGATCCGACGTAAGTCGGATCCGCGTAAGTCGGGGACTGCCTGTACTTTTATGCTTGTGAGTAATTCCCACTGAAATCAACAGGATTACTCCTAAAATAAACTGCTTTGCTGGATCAGGGTCACAGTGCCAGAGACATGGGGACTGAGTCAGTAGATCCCAACTGCAAAGACCCACCCACTATTTCCATCCTCCCATAAGAGTCCTGAGACTGTGGAGAAGTTATTAGTGTTGTTCCACATATTGTGCATTGAGGAGGATTCTACATCTTCCACAGGATCATTCTGCAGTAATTCCAGCTACCTAATCTTTGCATAGTGGGATTTGCTCAATACCAATTACAGGTTGAACCTTCCTGGTCCAGCACACATGGGACCTGACCAATCCCGGATGAAGGATTTTGCCAGACCAGGGGAGGTCATATCTGGCCCCCTGCTCCCAGAATGCCACCAACCCTGGACCAGCAACCGGCTCCTGGCTGGCTGCCCCTCTTCCCCACCGCCAGTCCCGATACCCTGCCGGTCCCCACTCTCTTCCCTTCTAAGCCAGGCAGCCCAGAGCTCTCCCAGTCCCACCAGGCAGCCTAGCTGATGCATGCCAGGCTCCCAGCCCTGCCGAGCAGCTCAGTTGGGGAGCGATAGGCTCTTGGTCCCACCACGCAGTGCCACTGACACACTGAGATACAGCTCTGCCGGGCAGCCCACCTGGGTCGTTCCTAGCAGTCCAGCTGTAGAAAGCCCAGCCACCAACTCTCGCTAGGGTCTCTCTGGTCTGGCAACATCCGTGGTCTTTCTGGACCATGGATGTTGCCGGACCAGAGAGTTCAGGGTTACAGAGGTTCAACCTGTATCACTCTTCTCTGAAAAGCCACATACACACCAATAAATCACAATTTGCTATAAATGTAACATAGCAACAATGGAGCAGATCCTTAGGTGATGTAAATCAGCAGAGTTCTCTTGACTTCAAAGGAGCAGTATCAAACTACATTAATCGCAAATCTCGTTCAATGTTTCTGTGAGGATCTCTATGATTGGGAATCAAAGAACAAGACAAGATTTGTCAGTTATCACATTTTATCTCCTCCCTCCAGAACTAGTCAACTCTAAAACTTCATCAAAAGGCAAAAATCATGGAGCTGACCAATTGCAAAATGTTACATGGGAATGGCAGAGAAGAGTATTTCCTATTCCTCTGCAATCATCCTTGTGATATTTGATTACCGTATCCTATTAGGCACAACTACCGGTGTTGTTATTGGTCATAAAATGACCCCTCTTAAGTTCAGCAATAGTATTTATACTCCTACAGGCTGACTACACGCTGTGTGGAAAAGCATTGCCTTTTGATTTGTTGCTATGAAGTTTTAATTTAAAAATAACATTAAAGCTTTCTAATTTGGTATAAAAGACTAGGATCCTGGTGTGAAATTGCCTGGTGTTAAATTGTGCAATAGTCACTGACTAACTTAGAGCCAACTAATATACAAGCAACTACATTACATCAGAGGAAGGAATTCCTCCACACCACCTTGCCATGATGAAAGAAGGAAATATAGATGAAGGAAAGATCCCTAATTTCATGGTATGGTAAATGCATAGATAAGATGAACTTGTATCTGTCAGTTCAATCTCATCTGGCATTAAAGAAATATTAATTTGTTGATACAGTTTCTACCTGAGAGTTTGGGAAAAAAAAGTTGGCATACAAGGCAATAACAAAGAAAATTATCTAACAGCATATGTTATTACATAAAGGAATGAAGTGTAAAATTGAAATATTAATAAAATATTTGCTGCCTTGACTATTGCTTAACTAAACAGTGGTATGATTTTATGAAGATCAGCTGGATCACATTAAAGTTTAAAAGTAGTTTGCCATTTTCATAATTACCTTTATGCTTGGCTTAATCACATTAATAACTCCCTAAATCCCAGTCCCTGAATTCCCTAATGCAGCAATGCCCTGAGGTGCAAGCTATGGGATCACTGACAACCCACCAAAGTTAATCTTTGTGCAGAGCCAAAGTTAAGAGGAAGCAAACATCATCAAAGCCTCAAGCAAAATACAGTATCTTAAAACTGCTTGAGTTTAAGGTTTAAATAAAGAAGCCAAGCAAGAATAAAATAGGAGATACAAACCACAGTTGATTAATATATATGCATCCTTCTAAATGAAGTATCCCCTCTCACTTGGATACTGCTCAGTGCATATGAGGATTAAAGGAGTGGTAGAAATATAATGCACAGTTCAAGCAATATATCCTATGTTAACTTGCCAAAAATTACATGTCATATGAATTAGGTGTCCAGGCCAGTCTCTGGGCAAAAATACTGAAAACTGGACAAATTGGTAACACACTGTCCACTTCTGAGTGGGGGCTCAATCCTGCAAGGTGCTGAGCATTCAGGGCCCAATGCAAAAAAGTACTGAAGCACTTGAAGATCCCATTGAAGTTTAAATTTACTGTTCAAGTTAGAATCTGCTTTATTTCACAAGTGGTTTAGAAGGCCTAACTGAGCCCTCGGATATACAAATGCAAATCCCATTAGATTCAGTGTAAGTTGCAATTCAGGTGACAGTAACCAGAAGTGGCTCTTTTCCTTTTAATGTAGTTACACATTTCTCTCATTTTCCCTACAGTGAACACTACAGGAAAGTATAATTCTTCGGGTTGAAAAGTACCCAATATGTTTTCTGTTATTTCTACAGTAACCAATCTTGTTTAATACTTTAACATTTCATGTCAAATTTGTAAAAGGCAAACAACCTTTATGACATTCATTCAGTTCCACAATCGTTCCAAATTCTGCCTTCAATTTCAAATGTGCATTTTTAAAGTCTCTGAATCTCCAAATTTTAAATACGAAGCTACAGGCCAATATTCTTATTCATTAATCCAAAATGATACATTTAAATTAATTGAAAAAAATGTTCTTGGTAGCTCTACATATTAGGTTTAATAAAAACAGTTGTGGGTTTGCAAAGCTGTTAAACTTTATAGTGCACACTAAACAGGCAGACTGCAGACTGTCTGCCATCAACAACAGTAAGTATTATTGCAGGCATAACTGTAGAGACATCCCTGTAAGATATGATAAAAGAAAGACAGATTTGAGCAATAAAAAAAAATACTCTCGATACCGGGAATATAGTGATACTGAAAAATCAATGGCAACTTGGCAACATTTGAAGCATGTAGAAACCCTATTAAGTTTACAGTACTGCTTTACAATATTCCAAAAACATAAAAAGAGTTTTATTTTTCTTAAGATCTGTTACCTCTCTAAATATTCCTTTTCAAAAATTTTGGGGTTCCCCATAAATGCTCTCTTACAGGTTCTGAGCCCCATTCCCCACAAATCAAGCATGTTATTAATCTTACTGATACCCTGAAAAGAAGTTTATTGCAGCATTGTGGGAATAGGTTTGCATCAAATCATGAATCTCACTTAGTTCTGTGAGCATCATATAGGATTGTAAATCTGCATTTTGTATTAGAACCTCCCTTTTCTGTATGATCCTAATGTGTGTCTTATGTTGAGAACTAGGGATGTAAAAAGTCATTTAAAAATGTAACTGTGTAACTGTTAAAAATCCTAGCGGCTACATGGTTACATGCACTGCAGGCTCTGCAGTATAAAGCTTAAATAAACTTTATACTGCAGAGCCTGCAGCGAAGCCTCCCTGGAGCTGAGCCGGCAGAGACTGCCGACTCGCTCCTGGGGAGGCATCACTGCGGGCTCTGCAGCCAGCTCCCCAGGAGAGGGGCAAGCAGCCATTGCCAGCCCCACTTCCTGGGAGCCAGCATGTAACCGGCAGTGGGGGAAAGCTGAGTAGACCCCCTCCCCATGGATAGAGACTGCTCCAGCCAGTGCATTGCCCAAGCCAGGCCCATCACAGACAGTGGCTACTCTGGTTGGCTGGCTAGAGCAGCCTAGGGTTGCCAGGTGTCCGGTTTTCGCCCAGACAGTCCAGTAATTGCAACTTCTGTTCAGTTTAAAAAAAAAATAAATAAAAAAACAGAAAATACCAGAAATGTTAAATGTTGGTTCTTGGACAGAAGGCTGGCAGGACCATTTTTCCCCTGCCGTGTTTGGCAGGGAGAAATACAGGAATTTAAAGGCACAGCGACCTTTTATTATTTTTTTTTTGATCCACCAACTTTTTTCCCCACCAAGTTCAGGATTTTTTGTGAAAGTATCTGGCAACCCTTGAGCAGCCCCTGCCTGCAGTGGTCCTTGTGGAGCTAGAGCAGAGAGCTGCTCCAGCTCCTACCAGTTAACCCTTAACATCTCTATTGAGAACCCATTTGAACTGGTATTTGTCTAGCCTGATATACTGCACCTCAAGCCTGAAAAAGGAAAGCATGTTGCTGGTCTTATGGAAACAAACAAAAAAGAGACATCTGCTGACTGCCAAAACTATTCATTTGCTCTTTTGTGATTATTCTTTTGTGACCACTTATGCCCAGCAGCCCACAAGGACTAGCAATGCTAGAGAATGGAAAATCCCTGAGAGAAGATAGGCGAAAGCATGCTTTTAAAAAGAGACACTCTCTCTGGTAAGGGACTGAGCGGTATGGCCCAGAGTTTCCTGAAAGATACAGACCAGGACCCAAAAAGACACTCAGGAGTGACAAGCACACTGAAGAGAGGAAATTGAGTGTAGGTGTTTTCCTGGTTTTCCAGATATTTGTAACTCTCACCTGCTTTCTAAGGCCATGGCTTATACTACAGGGCTACACAGCTGTGCCTCTCAGCCAATGGGAAGAACTCTCCTATTGACTTAGTGACTCCTGCCACCAAGGATGGTGGTACCTATGATGGCAGGACAAGCCCCCTGCTGACAGTGCTGTCCACACTAGTTCTTACATAGGTGTAGCTTATGTCACTCTGCATATGCTCCTGAGTGACATAACTTATACCAACATAAACTGTACATTGTACATAGCCTCAAAGTAACGTGGGATGGTTACGATGTTATTTTACAAAGCCCATGTTCCTTGCTTTACCTGTCAAGAAGTCCCCAAAGCATTAAAACTGTAAACTGGAGTGAGTGGAACTTGGGACACTGACCATAAGCTACTAGGAAGACTAGGACTCAGGACCCCACATCCCAGGGAGGGATCCCAGTTAGAGAGGCTGCACTCAGGTCATACGCTGGAGGGTGTTTCTACTCAGCAAAGGAATGCCCACGGCTGACACAGGCTCAAGAGACTCAAGCTGAGAGGCAACCTGAATTCTGGAACTCTTCCATTTTGCAGGGTCCTAAAGCCAAGGGTCCAGTTCAAGCCCAGAAAGCTAAACCACAATGAAATAACCCTGTAACCCAAATCCCCAGAGCACATGTCAGTGACCATGGGTCAGTGGGTGCAGTGGCTATGCAAGCACATCCTAACAGGCAAGGACTAGAGGCCATGTCTGGATGCTGCTCAGACCCAGTGAGCTTGGAGTATAGATCCCACACTACAGACTAATGAACATGCACAAGAGGGGGCTCAAGCAAAGCTGTAGCAATCATCCAAAGTCAATTATATTCCTAGTATGCTGTTGAGAAATAAAGTTGCTTTGTGCTATAAGGCTCCTTTATATTCCTCCTTTATATAATTGGCATAAGCAAAAAAAAAAAAAAAAAAAAAAAAACCAAACCCCAAACCCCCAAACAAAACAAAACAAACAAAAATAAAAGCAATGTCTCAATAACTTGAGGAATCTGCTTGCTTTCAAGTCCAAACAAAGATATTATCCAGATTCAGATACAATTCTATATTGTCATGAATGGTTTCATTAAGGGTTTGGGGATAATGGAGTAACGAATATGCTTATAAAATTTGTAGATGACACCAAGCTGGAAGGGGTTGTAAGCACTTGGGAGGATATGATTAGAATTCAAAATGACCTTGATAAATTAGGGAATTGATCTGAAGTCAACAAGATGAAATGTAGCAGAGACAAAGGCAAAAAACAACACTCAAGAAAAAAAAACAAATCTTTACTACAAAAGGGGGAGTAACTGACGAAGTGGTAATACTACTGAAAGGTATGGGAGTTATAGAGAATCACAAACTGTCTATGAGCCAACAATGTGAGTTTATGGCAAAAATGACAAATATAATTGTGGGCGGTATTAATAGGAATGTCATATGTAAGATTCAGGAAGTAACTATCCCACTTTACTTGGCTATGTGAGGCCAAGTGTGAATACCACCTTTTAGGAAAGATGTGGAAAATGGAAGAGAGTCCAGAGGAGAGCTACAAAAATGATAAAAAGTTTAGAAAACCTCATAGAGTCTGAGGGTACGTCTACACTACAGTGTTATTTCAAAATATCTAATTTTGAAATAGTTATTTCGAAATAAGATATTTCGAAATAATGCATCTACACACAAAATGCATTTCGAAATAGCATTTGGCTATCTCAAAATAGCGCGTCCACACTGAGTGGATGCTGAATCACATTTAAGGCCGACTGGAACCAGGTCCGGCAGGACATCAGGTCATGAGTTACTTTGTGAGGCTGCTGCCTGAGGCTATTTGAGGCCTGTGCTTAAAGGGACCCTCCTGGACAGCCAGTTCTTAGCTTTCCCTGCTTGCTTGCCTACCTTGATGAGGGACAGTAAAGCATTTTGTCTCTGCGTGCCCTCACTCAGGACACCACAGCACTCTGCAACATGGAGCCAGAGCTGCCCCTGGGCACTCTGGTGCTTCTTGTGGACACGTTGCTGTGAGCCTGGCTGCACTTTCGCCAGGCTGCCATCTGGTAGGTCCATCGGGGGCCTGTCAGTATCCAGGAGGCCCTGTGGGAGAGCTTCCACCCTGAGGAGCACTAAGAGCCTCCCTGTTCTGCCCCACTGGGGGCTTGTGCCTCATTCCTCCCTCATGACCTTCCACTTACCCCTTCCTAATGTCAAATAAAATACATGTATTTTTACGAACACAAACTCTCTTTATTTAACAAAACTGGGGGGTCGGGGGGAATGAAACTCTGGTGAGACTGGGGAAAGGAGGCGGGAGAGGAGAGGAGAGAGGTGCAGAGAGGGGAGGGGGAAACCTGGGAGGAGGGAGCTAGAAGGGGAAAGCATGGGGAAGAAGGGGGAGGGGAAGCTCAGGGCTGAGGGTTGGGGGTCTCGCTGGACCATCTTGATTTTCATGCAGACCTGCTCCTGGGTTCTCACGTGGCCTTTGGTGGCCAGGCTGGCAGCTATCCTGCCATGGATGGCCGCGTTCCCCCGTCTACTGCAGAGATCATGGACGTTGGGGGCATCCCCCCAAACCTGAATAAGGTCCATGATCTCCGCCCTGGACCAGGAAGACGCCCGCCTTCTCCGGGCCCTGTCAGGCACCTGGGAGCTGGCAGACTGCTCCTGGGGAGCGGTGGAGGGCTGGTTGCCAGTGGCTTGCTGACTCATGTTTTGGGGCCACTGGGTCAGAGTCAACCCCTTTAAGGGCTCCAGGGAGAGGGGACGGAGAGAAGTGTTCTTGATTGAGGCCGGAGTGGCCACCAGAGCACCCTCGGAAGGCTGGAGGCCCCCTATTTAGAAATAAGTGTCTACACAGCACTTATTTCTAAATAGCAATTTCGAAATTGGCGTTATTCTTCGTGGAATGAGGATTTCCAATTTTGAAATAAGCCCTCTGCTATTTTGATTTAATTTCAAAATAGCGGTTAGCTTGTGTAGACACTAGGAAAGTTATTTCGAAATAACAGCTGTTATTTCAAAATAACTTTGATGTGCAGACATACCCATAGACTTTGAGGTCAGAAGGGACCATCATGATCATCTAGTCTGACCTCCCGCACATTGCAGGCCACAGAACCTCACCCCCCCACTTCTGTAATGGACACTGAACCTCTGACCTTCTTGCTGACATTTTCAAATCATGGTTTAAGGCAGAGGTTCACAAACTTGAGGTTGTGACCCTGGGGGATGGGTGTCACAAGCTGTCAGCCTCTTCCTCACCTACAGCATTTATAAATTAATTTAATATTAAATTAAAAAATTAAATATTTTTGAAGTTTTAATTTATAAGTGTGTAAGACTAAGACTTTCTGTATGAAAGGGGTCACAAACACAAAACCAGTGGGAACCAGTGGTTCAAAGACTTCAAGTTATAGAGAATTCATCATTATGCTAGTTTAAACCTAGAAGTGACCCATGCTCCGTGCTGCAAAGGCTAAAAATCTCCAGGGTCCCTGTCAATCTGACCGAGGGGGAAAATTCCTTCCCAGTCCCAAATTGGTGATTAGTTAGATCCCGATCAAATGGATAAGACTCACCAGCTGGACACCTGGCAAAGATTTATCTGTTGTAACTCAGAGCCCTCCCCATATAATGTCCCATCACCAGCCAGCAATTACAGATCTGCTACACGCCAGATTAGCCATTCTTATAGCAGCATCTTCACCAAAAAAAATTAAGCTCAATCTTGAAGCCAGTTACATTTTGCTGCCCCCACTGCTCCCCTTGGAAGGTTGTTCTGCAACTTAACTCCTCTCCTGATTAGAAATCTTTACTTAATTTCAAACCTAAACTTGTTCTTGTTAAATAACTCCTCTGCCTCCCTGGTTTTTATCCCTCTGATGTATTTACAGAGAGCAACCATATTTCCCCACAGCCTTCTTTTGGTTACACTAAACAAGTCAAGGTCTTTGAGTCTCCTGTCAAAGTACGTTTTCCATTCCTCAGAACGTCCTATGAGCCACTTTCTGTACCTGTTCCAGTTTGAATTCATCTTCCTTTAACTTGGGAGACCAGAATCGCACAGTATTCCAGATGAGATTTCACCCATGCCTTGGTCTATCACTTCACTGTCTCCACTGGAAATACCATGCCTGATACATCCTAGAATTGTGTTAGTCCTTTTCACAGCCAGATTACTTTACTGGCTTAGAGTCATCCTAAAATCAATAACACAGGTCTTTCTCCTCTTCTGTCACTTCAAAATGATACCTCCTCAGCTTATTGCAAAAATTATTGTTGTTAGTTCCTAACTTTGTGACCTTCCACTTTGCACTATTAAATTTCATCTGATTTCTATTAGTCCAGTTCACAAGGTTGTCTAGATCTTATTGTATGATATTCTGGTCCTCCTATCTATTTACAATACCTCCCAACTTTGGGCCATCCACTAATTGTATTAGCATACTCCTAATTTTTTTTGCCAAAGTCAGTAATAAAAATATTGAAGAAGACTGGTCCCAAGACAAATCCCCAGGGAACTTCACTGGAACCCCCCCCCCCCAAGCCTAACAGTTAACCTTTCAGTATGATCCACTGTTGTCTTCTCTTTAACCAGTTCCTTATCAGTTCCTTTCAATTCTCATATGAATCCCCAGTCTTCTCCAATTTAACTAATGATTTCCCATATAGAACTGTACCAAATTTCTTACTGAAATGCAGAATGATTAGATGTACTCCATTTCCTTTAACCTAAAAAAAAATCATTTATCTTCTCAAGACATACATCAGGTTGGTCTGGCATGACCTACCTTTTGTAAAACAATGGATTTTTTTTTAATCCCAATTGCTTTTAACATCTATGTCCATAATTACCTTATCTTACCAAAAAAATTCCTTGTGTTCAATTTAGGTCAAACTAAAAGGCTTGCAGTTTCCTGAACTATTTTCCCCTTTCTTTACAATAAGAACTATATTAGCAATTCTCCAATCATAGGGTATGACCCTCAAGCTTATGGGTGCATTAAAAATCCTTGCTACTGAGCTTGCAATTTCATGTGCCAATTCCTTTAATGTTCTTGGATGGAGATTATCTTGGCTTTCCAATTTAGTTCCATTAAACTGTATGAGTTTGACTTCTACCTCAGATGTGGTAATTTCTACCTCCATATTCTTGTTCCCATTAGCCACCCTGGCACTACCCAAGTTCTTCATTAGCCTCATTAAAAACTGAGGCAAAGTATTTGTTTGAGTGTTGGACCATGCCTGGATTTTCTTGAATCTTCACCCCATTCTTCATGTTTAAAGATCCCTCTTTTTCTTTCCTTGTTTTCTTCTTATACATATGGCTATGGAACCATTTTCTATTGGTTTGTAATTCCCTTGGCCAGGTCCAGCTCTGCTTAGCTTTTGGCACTTCTCACTTTATCCCTACACTTACTGACCTCCAGCAGGTAGCTTGCTTTGCAGATCCCTCCCACATTCCATTCCTTTTAGGCTTTCTGCTTTCTCAATCACCAGTTTAAAATGCCTGCTAATCCAGACTGGTCTGCAGTTCTTCCTATGAATCATTTCCTCTTGTTTGGGATATCATCTGACCCTCCTCTGAGGAAAGGTTAAAAGAACTGGTCATGTCAGTCTTCAGAAAGGAAGACTGAGGGGGGACCTGATAACAGCATTCGAGTACATTAAAGAATGTTACAAAGAGGATGGTGATCAATTGATCTCCATGTCCACTGAAGACAGGAAAAGAAGCAGTTGGATTAGTCAGGAACAAATGAGGTTTAGATTAGATAACAGTACAAACTTTCTAACTATAAGAGTAGCTAAGCTCTGTAAGCTTACAAGGAAGTTTCTCGTTGTAAAAACCCCATCACTGGAGGTTTTTAAGAAATAATTAGACAAATACCTGTCAGAGACGCATGGCCAAGAAACACTGGAGATATTCCACAGAGATTTCAACAACCTACACCCCACCATCAACCTCAGCCTGGACCATTCTACACGAGAGATCCACTTCCTGGACACCACAGTACAAATCAACAATGGAAAATTAGACACCACTCTCTACAGAAAACCCACCGACTCATACAGTTACCTGCATGCTTCCAGCTCCCATCCAGAACACACCACACGATCCATCGTCTATAGCCAAGCCCTTCAATACAACCGCATCTGCTCTAATCCCACTGACAGAGACCAGAAGCTTCAGGATCTCTACCAAGCATTTATAAACCTCAACTGCCCACCCGGAGAAATAAAAAAGCAAATTGAAAGAGCCAGACGAATACCTAGAAACCATCTACTTCAAGACAGACCCAAGAAAACCAACAATAGAACACCACTAGTCATCACCTACAATCCCCAACTTAAACCTGTCCAACACATTATCAATAAACTACAGCCTATACTGGAACAGGATACCATACTCCAAGAGGCTCTGGGAGACAGACCCATAGTCTCCTATAGACAACCACCTAACCTCAAGATGATTCTTACCAACAACCACAGGACATACCACACTAATACCAACCCCGGTACCTTCCCTTGCAACAAACCCCGTTGCCAGCTTTGTTCACATATTCATTCTGCTGATACCATTATTGGACCTAACCAAGTGAGTTATAAGATCAAGAACACATATTCCTGCGCATCCAGAAATATAATTTATGCTATCGTGTGCCGAAAGTGTCCGTTTGTCCAATGTACATAGCAGACATCTCAGACACTTCGCCAAAGGATTAATGCCCACAAAACAGATATCAGACAAGATCACAAAGAAAAAACAGTTTCTTGCCATTTTAACCAGAAAGGACACTCTCTCAATGACTTAACCACCTGCATTCTGCTACAAAGACCTTTTACATCTGCACTTGAAAGGGAATCCTCTGAACTGTCATTCATGTTAAAATTCGACACTCTCCGAGAAGGAATGAACAAACACTCAAACTATCTTACCCATTACCAAGATAGCTTCCCCAATTATCACCTCTAATACAATTAGCTCACAGACATCCCACTCTCCCCACCTCTAATATCATCAATTCACAGACACTTACCTTCCTTCCTTTCCCCCCCACCCCCTGCATCCCCCTCCTGTTTTGAAATATGATTTGTCCTTTTCATATGTGTTCATTTTTTTTAATTGTATCCTTTGGTATATATGGTTGTGACTATTTTCTTCCACTATTTGATCTGAGGAAGTGGGTCTGGCCCACGAAAGCTCATCATCTAATAAACCATCTTGTTAGTCTTTAAAGTGCTACATTGTCCTGCATTTTGCTTATGCTTACTTGGTCCTCTATCAGTAAAGGGGCTAGACTTGATGACCTCTTGAGATTCCTTCCAGCTCTATATTTATACAATTCTATTACAAACAACTTACGCAAGTTTGACCTTATTTTTTTATCATCTGTTTTCTGACAGATATCCTCCAAATGTATTTTTACGCATATTTTGCACAGACTGCTCCTTATAGTAAAGCACATCTTCAAGGATAAGGACATTTTGGGATTACATCTACATCTAAAGTTCTGTACAATCAGTAGCAGGCAGGCTGAAAACCTAACAGCGAGCAGACATGCACTGTATCAGGTTTGTAATGATGCCAAGGAATGTGGCCCCATCCCTTACTCTACCTGCACTCTGCCTGGAGCCATGCCCCACCCCAGGCTCATCCCCTCCACCTCTTATCCCACCCATTGGTAAGGCCCTGGGGGAAGATTTCGAGCAGAGGCAGGGCTTTGGGATGGTCAGCAGGCAGAGCAAAGAAAGGTTAATCTAGCCTTGCCCTTGCATAGTCAGATTATTTGATTCAATACAATATAAATTAGGTCAGACTGCTCTTTGGAGAGCTCCAGGGCCACTAAATTTCTATTCATTTGCATTCGGATTTGGGGAATCACAAGACTCTCAAGAAACTGCTGTTCCCCAAACCTCCAGGGTAATCAGCATTAGCTCGAAAAAACACTGAACATCAATGCTTGACAATAGCTGGAGAACACAGAGCAAATCAGCCGTTCATAGACATCTCAGCACAGTAGACAGAGCAGCTCATACATCAGTACCTATTTAGTAGTGCAAATTAACCAATAACTGGGTATTTTTGTAGCCCCAGGTATCAGACTATCCTGCTTTTGATATGACAGATCTCCTCAGGAAGAGTGAAGACTCCCTTTGTTCTCCACTACAATAACTGAAACGGGATGATAGAGAGAGTAGGTGCTGGCCTGAGACTCTGGAAAGGGGGACGGAAATGAGGAAGAATTTGATTCTGGCCTGAGCACTGGTCAAGCAGAGATGCTTCGTGGTGCACAGGAGAGGAAACCACTCCAGAGAAAGCAGTGAAATATCGCATTCCCTCCCAAAGAAGAGATGGAGCAACCAGGGAATAATGACTGAGTGAGAGCCCACTTGTGGCTAGGGATGTAAAATCCTGTTTAATTGGTTAACTGATTAAAGGAGGAGCACGTGGGAGGAGCAGGCCTGCCGCAGACAGGAGTGCTCTGGACAACTGGAACAGCTCCTGTCCATGGTGGGCCCCCTGTGGCACTGGAGCAGTCCCCTGCCCACAGCAGGAGCTGCTCCAGCCCCCACCAGTGAACTGGAAATGGTAAGCATCAGCCTTACCCTTACATCCCTACTTGTGGTAGCACAATTCCATGCTTCCCTTTATTCAAGACAACTGCAGAGCTATAACTGTATTTGGATCCACTACTCTACATCCACGTGGAGTCCCATGAAAGGGTCTATGCTAGGATTAGGGACTATGGCAGAGGTGGCCAACTCATGGCTCTCGAGCTGCATTCAGCTCTTTGATTAAAGATATGTGGCTCCTGCTGCGTCTGAACCGTGCGCCCAGACTGCTCATGGCCGGCCACTCTCTGCACGCGGCCCAGTGCCTGCTCCCAGCCGACCGTTCTGTGCACGCATCCCAGAACCTGCTCACAGCTGGCCATACTGTGCATGCACCCCAGTGCCTGGAGGGAGAAGCATGTGGTGGCAGCAGCAGCTCCAGGACCCAGGCATTAGGTTAGAGCAGGGGGGGAAGGGGTGCCTGCCTCAGGGAGAGAGGAGAGGGATTGAGTTAGAGTGGGAGGTTGAGAGTGCCTGGCTCTGGGGGAGGGATGGGGCACTGGATTACAGTGCTGGAGGGGAAGGGGCTGAAGCACCTTAAACTCAAAGTCTTCATGGATGCAGAATAAGGGAGCAAAAACAGCTGTCATATTTAAATTCCAGGGCAAAAAAGAATCAGCATGTACCTGGTTTACACTGTTTCTTTAAGGAAAATTCAAAGGCTATTGTTTGCCAGGCTGAAGCAATTATTCTGAGATATGAGTCTCTCCCTTACTGGGTTTTTTTGGAACCTCTCATATTTGCAGTCTGGGAGAGACCTGAATTTTTAGAACTATTAAAAAGTCATAATCTTCATAAGTAAAAAAAAAAAAAAAAATGAGGAAACCATACCAGAGATCAAGAAGCTGGAGTGAAACAGGCACTTCAAAATGTGCTAATTTACTTCTCAGTTCAGTTTAATTTTAAGAAAAACTCACAGGACATAATAGGGCAGTAGTGTTAAATTTAAAATACATGGTGGGAATGCTTTGTGTGTGTGTGTGTGTGTGTGTGTGTGTGTGTGTGTGTGTGTGTGTGTGTGTGTGTGTGTGTGTGTGTGTGTGTGTGTGTGTGTGTGTGTGTGTGTGTGTGTGTGTGTGTGTGTGTGTGTGTGTAAGAATATTACTGTATTTTAAAAGGTTGGGGTTTTTTTTAAATTTGATGTGTGTACCTTGTCAAGTTCTCTGAAGATCTATGGACTGGTCATGAATTTTTTAAATGACTAGAAACCTTTTTATTGGTTTTTGTCTGAAATGTCCAGTTATGTTATTTTTATCACTACATTTTGTGTACTATATCTATCTATCTTTCTATATATAGCTACATAAAAATAAATATATAATCCACTCTATCCACCACTATTTTGGCTCTTCATCCCCAACTGGCTGGCCACCCCGGCCTATGGCCATATTCATGGCAAATGAAAAATATACAGTAAAAATATTTTAAATGAATTCGCATCATATTTACTAACACCACAAACAAAAATCCATCGAAGAGAAGAATAGCAAATTGTATGCATTACGCAGTTAAAATGTATGAACATTCGGACCTTTAGCACCTGAAAATTTATTATGGCTAACTGTGTGACATTAGGTATACAGATGACATTGCATGTAATAATGTGACAATTTTTCTGCAACTCACTATGCTGGCCTCTTTTTTATTTATTTATTTTACCAAGGATGGGGCAATAACAATTCCACTTCTTTGAAGCTGAATTGATTTATGGATGAAATGATTAAGCCAAGGCCATGAAATGTAATTTCATTTCAGCTATCCTGGGCAAAATCTTTGTATTATTGGCAAAACATGGAGTTTAGGTAAGAGTTTTCTATATATGGCACCTTTTAAAACTGTTTCAATTGCACATTTTAATTTATTTAATTATTAACAGCAGGGTTAAATATTTTTATGTAAAATTGTTAGAGAAATGTTCATATAGTTAATTAATGTCCATCAATAAGTCTTATATTATTCTTGAAATAGAGCACTACCATACAGAAGAAGAGGATATTTTACAAAATGGCATTTGAGGTTTAGACTGATGAAATCTTACTGAATGTCTAGCTTTTTATACTCGTTTTAATTGAATGCATGAATTTTCAAGTGATAAAATGAAAAGAATAGGCACACAGCTGATTAACAGATATAAAAAAGAGGCCAGCTGAGAGGCTAAGGTCTCTTTTATATTGCTTTGAATGAACTTAATGCCGGTGGGAAAGACTTGACAGTCCAGAAGATTGAAGTTTATCCCCAGCAAAGAAACAACAGTATAGAATTCTTCACTCCATCCTCTCATCCTAACATGCCTCAAACCTGTACTACTAGGGCTGAGGTTCAGTCTCCATGCTCATTCAGTCCTTGTCCTTTTTGATGTTACTGTCAGCCAAAGTGTCAGGCCTAGCATTTTTGCAATGGGGGCAAATGGAAGCTAGGGAAGAAGTTTATACCACCAACTCCTTTCACATAGGCCATGGCACAAATTGCACAGGCAACATGGCTCCGTCAATGGAGCCATGTAGTCTAGACACAGCCTTAGTTAGCATATTTCATCAAGCAGAAACCAAGAGACTTGTCCAATAGCAAGACAAAAACTTTGCTTTACTTAAAGTCCAGTCAGAAAGACAGAACGTGATTCACTTGCACAAGAGGGCTTTTTCCCAAGCGGGAGTGTCAAAGTATTTGTGCAAGAAGCACTGCTTTTGTACATTACAAAGTTAGTGCTCTTGGGAAAATTCAAGCGGCCAATATAGACAGCTGGCAAGTTTTTGCGCAAAATCTTGCCAGTCTAGACACACCCTAAGAGAAAGATGAATTATACTGTAACAATAGAATAAGTTCAAGGAATACTGTTTGTCCCTGAACAGGAAAGAGAAGATTTTGTTAATGTTGTTTGTAGGTATGCAGGATGGATCAGAGTGGAGCCAGGTGTGTCTGGGATAACAGGAAAAGGAACATTAGGTGTTAGACAGAAAGTAATTGAGAGAACCAGCGAGATATGGACAGGAGATTGCTGAGGCTTGATATGGAAATGAAGATATGTGACTAGTCACATGGGAATCATGTGAAATTAACAAGCAAAAACTTGTTAATTTTGCTTTCTTTTGCCTGTATAAATCAAGAGGATTTGAGCCTTGAATAGTATTCACATTTTCTGGGTGTATTAGCAGAGCGGCTTTACTAATAAACAGAGTGGTCTGACAAATTTGTGAGTCCTGTGTCTGACTTTGACAGTGTTATAACAGGATGGGAGTGGGAAGGAGGGAGGAAAGAACCCAGCAATTCACTGCAACTCCTTTTCCTCCTCCCCAGTGCAGCACCCTAGGTCTGGAATGGTGCAGTGAAGAGCTCAGAAAGCGCAGAGGTGAAGTGGGGGGTCACTGACAGAGCAGGGACTGAACTGATAGTGGAGGTTGAACTGAGCGGTAAGTGGGCCAGTAGAGTGGGGGGGGGGTGCTAAACTGAGGCAAAGAACTTATGGAGAGACTAGATGGCAACATTAATTGCTGGGCAAGGGATGGGTGATGTGGGGAAGAGAACGACTGCAATGGGGGCATGAATCACCTTATTTATTAAGTCTCAGAGGGGCAGCTGTGTTAGTCTGTAACTTTAAGAACAACAAGTAGTCCTGTGGCAATTTAGAGACTAACAAATATATATATATAGTACAGTAAACTTCCAATAATCCGGCACCTTTGGGACCCAGGGAGTGCCGGATTATCAAATATGCCGGACTATCAGAAGGGGGGGCTATGAGGGGTCTGGTTCCAGACCCCTCATAGCCCCCCCCTTCCGATAGTCCGGCTCTGCCCCAGGCGTCCCTGATTCAGCCGCTGCTGGTCAGTTTCAGCAGCGGCTGAATCGGGGACACCTGCAGCAGAGCAGCTGGAGTGCTGCCGGGTTGGCCCGGTAGCACCGACCCTTGGCGCGGCGAGACAAACCCAGCAGCACCTCAGTTGCTCTTGGGGATGCCTGGGGCAGAGCAGCTGGGGTGCTGCCGGGTTGGTCCCTGCAGCACCGCACCTCGGCGCTGTGGGGACCAATCCGGCAGCACCCCAGCTGCTCTGCCCTAGGCGTCCTGATTCAGCCGCTGCTGAAACTGATCAGCAGCTGACTCCAGGAAGCCTGAGGTAGAACTGCTCTGCCCCGGGCTTCCTGGAGTCAGCCGCTGGTCAGTTTCAACACCAGCTGAATCGGGACGCCTGGGACGGAGCAGCTGGGGCGCTGCTGGGTTGGTCCCTGCAGCGCCGCACCTCGGCGCTGTGGGGACCAACCCAGCAGCACCCCAGCTGCTCTGTCCCAGGTATACCCAAGTCAGCTGCTGCTGAAACTGATCAAGGGCTGATTCCAGGAAGCCAAGGCAGAGCAGCTCTGCCCTGCCCCGGGCTTCCTGGAGTCAGCCGCTGGTCAGTTTCAGCAGCGGCTGAATCGGGGACAGCTGGGGTGCTGCCGGGTTGGTCCCACAGCGCCAAGGTGCGGTGCTGCAGGGACCAACCCGGCAGCACCCCAGCTGCTCTGCCCCAGGCATCCCCAAGAGCAAGGGGCAGCACTACGGTACCTACCCGGCAGCACTCCAGCTGATCTGCCCCCGGCTTCCCGGATTCAGTTGCTGGTCAGTTTTAGCAGTGGCTGAATCCGGGAAGCCGGGGGCAGAGCAGCTCCAATGGTCCGGCTGCCCAGAGCACTTCCGGGTTCCTGATGGTGCCGGACCATCAGGAGTGCCGGACCATCAGATGCTGGACCATCGGAGTTTTACTGTATTATGGGTTTTCATGGGTAAAACCCACTTCTTCAGATGAGCTTGAAGGGAGAAACCTTTTTTCCCCACTGAAGCTCATCTGAAGAAATGGGTTTTGCCCACAAAAACTCGCACGCGCACTCATACCCAATGGGTAGAGGGAGTTCAAAAATCAAAAGACCAAAAATGCAATATGATCTTTCAAAAAAATCATTTGAGGCCCAGGTCATGATTTTTTATCTCCTGAGGATGGCAATACATTTGTCACGTGATGCATGAGTGAGATTATGGGACTGGATAGAGGCATAGCGAGGGTGTTATGTGCCTGGGGGCAAATGCAAAATTTGTGGGCTCCCCAATAATTTGTTACTATCTGTGGGACTTTATACATTCCAATCTGCACTGGGAGGGGAACATGTGAACAGCATTTGGCTTGGACCCTCCATGCTGCCCCCATCTGGCCAAAGTGCAGAATTTTGCCACGTGGGAAGCGAGAGCTCACAGCCCGCTAGGCGAGTGGAGCCCCGCAGTTTGGGGTGACAATGAATTACAACTGTGTTGGCAGCCAAGGCTGGAGAATTGTTTAAGCTTCATGTGGGGGCAGTGCACTGTGTGCATCCAGTGTGTCCACGCCAAGCCTGGCAGCACGACGGCGGTTCATGGGAAGTTCGGGATCCAGGGCTTCTGAAGGAGGTTGACAAGGCCAGGCTGCAAAGGGACCAGGGTTAAAACTGCTGTGCGGGTCCTGGGTGGCATTGTGTTGCAAGCAGCTACTCCAGTGTAACCGGAGTGGGAGCCGGTCTCTGCAAATGTGCCAAGAAATATCCCCAGCTTTGCTCGTGTTCTTAAGCAGAGGGATGAGACATGTAAAGGAGCTCAGGGCAGGGCGTTCTGGTGTCAGGAGGCGGGTTCAGGACAAGGAGTTGGTGTCTGGAGGGGTGAGAGTGGAGTTAAGGAGTCATGCAGGGGGTTGGGTTCGGGGATGGGCTCAGGGACAGGGGTGAGGGTGCAGGAGTCAGGGATGGCAGTGAGAGGGGAAGGGTTCATGGCAGGGTGCTGAAGGGCAGGGGTAGCTTACCAGGGCTGGCCAGTGGTGAGTGTGATTCAGTTCTTGCGGTGGATCCTCACAGGGGCAAGGGACTCCAGGAGCTGGCCCCAGTTTATACTTACTCCTCTCCAGAAAGTGCAGAGGCCTAGCTCTAGGGGTTGGCCCTCACCTGCAACTGCCCCTGCAGCTCCTGGGGGTTTCGTAGCTCCAGGGTCTGTCAGCATAAAAAGAAGCCAGGTCTCACTGTCTCACCCAGGCTGCACGGCAGGGGCTATTGACAGGCAGCTAAACTGGCACCCCTCTAGCATGCCACCCAGGGGCAACTGCCGTCCCCAGCTGCTACGCCTCTGGGACTAATCGTATAAAATCCGCATCAGTAGGTGTCACATTATTGAGTTTTTATGTGAACAGGAAGATGATTGTTGTAGCCACTGTTGTGTGTTTGTCCCAAATTCTGTGCAAAGTGGGCCAGGTGAGATGTCTAATGAAAGCTTATGCCCTGCTGGTTCTAAGCAGGCTGCTCATATGCTTGAATGATTTGTATATGTAAAGTTATGAACATGGGCTCTGTACTTATATTTTAAATGTTCTCTGTCTGGGAGGCAGCAATTTTCCTCCACCACCTATTGTGAGAAATGGTTATTCAGTAAATGGCTAAGCTAAGTTAGCAATGCTGCATGGACAATGGCTCTCAAGATTGCCAATAAACAGCTGAGCAATGCGGCTGGGAACCTGCAGACCAGCAGTCGCATCATGGCTACTTGCCTAAGGGGATATGGACAAGTCACTTGAACATGTGATCAGCTCCAGTTTGAGCAGTACCATCACTCAGGAGAACAATGGATTTCCCTCCCCATGGGCAAGATTCCAAAAGAACCCTGAGGGTGCCTCTGTCTTGGACTTCAATCCTTGTTATGCACACAGAGCTGGGAAGGATTTGTTGACCCATCCTCACATAGGATGTACAGTACTCCAGAGATTTTTAACCTAGCAGTTTGTTACATCTCTGCAAAGGGCCTGCAACAAGAACTTGGTGACTGATGTATGTATGATGTTTTCTTTAACAATCCTATTCTCAACCTTTTCTTTTCTTTTTTATTAATAAACCTTTAGATTTCAGATTCTACCGGTTTGGCTCAGCATGCTCTTTTGGGTAATATCTGAGGTATAAATTGACCTGGGCTTGTGGCTGGTCCTTTGGGACTGGGAGAACCTGTTTGGAGTTGGTGAGACTGGTTTTCATAACCTCTAATCTGTGTACGGTGTGATGCTGGTTGTGGCACAGGTGAAGCTCGGGGGTCAAAGGGGATTGCTTCTGAGACTTCTTGCTGGCTAGGGTGGCAGCTAAAGTCCTCTGTGTGATTGGTTTGATGCCTTATAGGGAGGACCCCAATCTTTGGCTGTAAATAACCCAGGTTTTAAGCAGTTCGCCCTGATTTGACCCTCTCGGTGCCTAGATCCACCTGACATATTACAGTAAGGGCATAGTGGACAACAATAAGCATGTTATAAATAAATGGTTACTTAGACACACATCTGCCTTCTGTGCTTTCTTGACTGTACCTGCATTGTGTCTTGCTCACAAGTTAAATCCACAACACGATTTAAATGCTTAACTTTAAGTGCCTAAATCCAAAATTGTAATTCTCCAAACCCCCGCTTAGCTGTCACCTAACCCTGCAGGCACCTAAGTACCATGGGGTATTTCCTAAAACTCCTAATTTCTGTTAGTGATCATATGAAATGCCTCCTAAGTCCTCCAGCAAGACCTTCCAACTACTCATTTGCCTATTCATTGGCACAGTCTGGGACCTGAGGTTCCCACGAGAGTGTTCTAACCACTAGGCTAGCGAATCACTCACTCACTCTATCACCCAACAAATAGTTAGGAGCAACTTCATCCACCTCTCATCTACCCAAAAGATTGAGAGACTACCTGCCTCCCCCCACAGTGTTCTCTATAATCCAGTCATTAGGGAAGGGAGGTGGGAGGCTGGAGTCCAAATCCCTGCTCTGAATCAGATACGGTGGGAATTTGAACATGAATCTCCCACATCCCAGATAAGTGGTAAAACCACATGGCTCTCAGGTGTAAAGCGGGGTGGGAGGAAGGATGGTAGTACACAAAATCGGTTTTCTTGAGAAATGGTTGACTGGTCTTCAGTGTTTAATTCCAGCAGAGGGTTTCTGCCTAGGCATCCAGCCAGGCCAAAATTAGATGGATAATTTCTATGGAGGGGTAGGGCTTAGGCCACACCCCTCTTCTTAGCATTTCCTATTAGCTAGTTTAGACAGTTTTCTGATCAGCATACTGGCTTTTGCAAATCTTATTCTTAGACACCTAACTCTCCCCTAGCACTGATTAGGGTGCCTGGGCCTCTAAATTAGGTCTGGGAATTCCATTGGGCAACAGAGCACCTAAAGTCAGGTGCTGTAATATAAGGGCTGAGTGAGTCTTCTTTGTTGCTATAGCCCTAACCGCCTCAGCACAACCAGCTCAAACATGATGCTACTACTTTTGATGCCCTGTAGCTACCTCAAGTCAACATCCTATTGTTGTCACTTTATCATGTGGGGCCACAGGTCAAGGGGCATGCAATGGATCTTTCACAAGATGAGATAAAAAAAGAAAATCAATTTCAATCCTCAGAAGATGAAACCACTGATGTGTGCAAGCACTGAAGTCTAGAAAGCAGATCTTACAAAGAGACCTGAGGGTGTCTGTCTTTTACCCATATCTTGAGGGGCTGTTAAAGGGAGAATAGTACAGATGTACAATCCACACACTACATCCTTTCTATAACACTGGGGGTAATAATTTTGAACTCATAAGCCCTAAATTAATTGTGAAACAAAAGACTAGTTGGAAATAGTTCCATGATATGTAAGGAAAGCGTGTAACATGTAATTAAATACATTAATAACAACTGTGTAAACTAGATGCTAATTTCACCCACAGTTTGACTTCAGAAATGTGCCTTCTGAAAATGTGCCTTATAGCCCTCTGTTTTAATTAGATACCAACTGCATTTAGACCATTCAAAAAAATTTCTTAAGCATCTCTGGAAACAATGTACATTGCAAATATGAATCTGAGTATCAACCCAATAATTTCATCTGGTGTGATTTTTGCTTAAGTGAGTAAAACAGCAAGAAAAAGAAAAACAATAAATGACACTATTTTCTTCAACCTTTCCATACAATTTTGCATCTTGCAATGGACACGTACTATAACAGTTTCAGAGATGAGCTTCTCAACAATAAAGTATTTTTCTGTTTGAGTGGTTGAAAATAAAGGTGATTAAACATTTTAGTCAAGCATTCAGAATTTGGGCAAATGGGAAATACATTTTGAACAAGAATTTGGATTTTAAAACTATTTTGGTGAAGAATCTAAAGTTTAGCTTATTATACTGAAATTCTCAGTAAAAAACAACTTTGTAATGAAATAAAGATTAACAATAATCTACAAGTCCAGGATTACTAAAAACCAATAATAATAAAAATAAAACATTATTGTACTAGATTGCTCAGAAGGCTGCTGTGCGCTATCCCCTTTGATAATTTTATTACTACAGTACTGGTTGAATTTCTGTGGTTTGGGGCTCTCAGGACCACAGATGTTCCTGGACTACAGAGTCCCAGTGGCAGAGGTTGCCAACAGCTGGGCACGGAATCAGATGGTGGGGCAAGTGGGGCAGCGGAGCTCATGGGGACCAGGACCTGCAGCTGGCAGGATCACCGGAGAATGCAAAGCCAGGGGGCCAAACCTTGTTGGGCCAATAGGGTGTAGAGCTGAAGAATTAAATCACCCTTCCAATGAATTATATCTCCCAATATGTCATTTATGTAACAATGAATTATAACCATTTTTGGATGAATTTGCCTGTTAAGAATTACCCTGTAAGTATCTGTTGTTGTAACCTTTTATACTGTAACTAAACCCACATTTTAAACAATTACAGGCAGTCCCCGGGTTACGTACAAGATAGGGACTGTAGGTTTGTTCTTAAGTTGAATCTGTATGTAAGTCGGAACTGGCGTCCAGATTCAGACACTGCTGAAACTGACCGCCAGTTCTGACTTACATACAGAATCAACTTAAGAACCCCAGGCGTCCCAAGTCAGCTGCTGCTGAAACTGATCAGCAGCTGATTCCAGGAAGCCCGGGGCAGAGCAACTCTGCCTGGGGCTTCCTGTAGTCAGCGCTGGTCAGTTTCAACAGAAGCTGACTTGGGGACGCCTGGGGCAGAGCAGCTGGGGTGCTACTGGACCAACCCAGCAGCACCCCATCTGCTCTGCCCCAGACGTCCTGATTCAGCCGCTGCTGAAACTGACCAGCAGCGGCTGAATCAGGACCTGGGGCAGAGCAGCTGGGGTGCTGCCGGGTTGGTCCAGTAGTGCCCACGGGCGCTGCAGGACCAATCGGCAGCGCCCCAGCTGCTCTGCCCCAGAGTCCAAAACAAAAGCCTGGTCTGCTGGGGGGGGGGGGGGGGGAGCACACTAGCTGCGCCCCCTCCCCCCAGCAGACCAGGGACACGGGGAGCAGAGCCGCAGCGGCAGCGGGGTGCCGCGCCTCTGAGGCTTTGCTCTGGCAAAGCCTCTGAGGCGCGGGACCCCCCGCGGCTGCGGCTTCAGTCAGGGTGCCTGTGGTCGGCCAGAGCAAAGCCTCAGAAGCGCGGGAACCCCCGCTGCTGCCGCATGAGACCCGGTGCCTGTGGTCTGCTGGGGACGGTCCCCAGCAGACCACAGGCACCCTGACTGAAGCCGCAGCCGCGGGGGGGTCCCGCGCCTCTGAGGCTTTGCCAGCGCAAAGCCTCAGAGGCGCGGGGAACCGCCGCTGCTGCCGCTTTGACTGAAGCGGCAGCAGCGGCGGTTCCCCGCGCCTCTGAGGCTTTGCTCTGGCAAAGCCTCAGAAGCGCAGGAACCCGCCCGCTGCTGCCGCTTGGGTCCCGGTGCCTGTGGTCTGCTGGGGACGGTCCCCAGCAGACCACAGGCACCGGCACCCAAGTGGCAGCAGCAGCGGTTCCCGCGCTTCCGAGGCTTTGCTCTGGCACAGCCTCAGAAGCGCGGGAACCCGCCCGGTGCCCCTGGTCTGCTGGAGACGGTCTCCAGCAGACCAGGGGCACCGGAGCAGCTTACGAACGGGGCTTTCTCGCCCCGACTTCCGGGGCGAGAAAGCTCCGTTCGTAAGTGCGGATCCGACGTAAGTCGGATCCGCGTAAGTCGGGGACTGCCTGTAGTACATTGTAA
This sequence comes from Pelodiscus sinensis, assembly GCF_049634645.1. NCBI lineage: Eukaryota > Metazoa > Chordata > Testudines > Trionychidae > Pelodiscus > Pelodiscus sinensis. The sequence goes on from NC_134719.1 coordinate 13,490,809, forward strand.
CCAGAAATAACTCCATAATGTAAGTCCATATTGTAACCATATTATAACCTCATTGTAACTAGAAATAATTCCATATTGTAAGCATATTGTAACCTCATTTTAAACTCTGTACTGCCTTGACTCTGCTTCAAGTTGGCTGTGTATCTAATCTCATTTAGAAGTGTGAATATGTGGGTGTGTTCAACGGGATCAGTCCTAGAAGCCAGACTGTCTATATGACCAGCTGCCAGCACCACCTTGATGGCCAAAGAACAATGAAGGTATGTCTACACTGCAGAGGTTTTTTAGGTTTTTTTTTTCCTTATCCCCCATGTAAGAGTCTGCTATTTCTATTTCTACAAGTCTAACAAAGGCTGCAGGGGCTGTCACAGCTTGCAGCCAGCGAGGCAGCAAAGCTGGCAGAGCCACAAGGCCAATGGGACTCGCAGGGCAGCAACCCAGGCATGCCACAGGAGCTCATGGGGCCATGGAGCCCACAGAACTGCCTCAGCTGGCAGGCCAGGGGCAGCAGTGCCAGGTGGCTGGGAAAAGCAGCCCAAAGGGGAGTTGCCCCCCCCCCAAAGTCCAGCAATCTCTCTTGTTCGGGATTGCTCAGGTCCCAAGGGTGCTGGATCAGGGAGATCCAACCTGTATTTAAATTGTGGTGGCCCTTAGGGTCTTTCAGTCATATATCAAGACTCTAATGTGCAAAGTGATCCACAACCACAGATTCAAAACAATTATTCCTGCTCCAAAGAATTTACAGTCCCAGTGGTTTTGCCACTTTAATTCACTTAATGGCATATATTAAACCTGATCAATCCAAATGGACTTCCTCCCACAGTTCTTACTAGGGCTACATCTAGACTACAGGGTTTTGGGGGGGGTTTTTCAAAAGGAGATGTGCAAATTCAGCACTAATTTGCATAGCTTCTTCTGATCGCTTTTTCAAAAGCAGGTTTTTTGAAAGTGAAAGTAGTCTGGACATGTTTTTTGGGAAAATACCCTTTTTCAAAAAAACGCATAAACTTTTTTTTTTTTAGGAAGAGCGGGTTTTTCAAAAAGGGGTTTTTCCCCTCAAAAAATGCATCCAGACTACTTTCAATTTCGAAAAACCCACTTTCAAAAAAGCAATCGGAAGAAGATATGCAAAGTAGTGTAAAATTTGCATATCTCCTTTAAAAAAAAAACAACCCGTAGTCTGACGCACCCTAGGTTTTACTATGAAAAACTGTGAGGAGTCCGGTGGCACCTTAAAAACGAAAATATTTATTGGGTATACGTTTTTGTGGGTAAAAAAAAACACTTTGTCAGAGGTATTGGAGAAAACCTGTAACCACCTTAAGACTTTTGAAATTGCACCAATTTCCATTTAATGAATGTCTGTATTAAAGCCTATTATCTCTTTCTTTTTTAACCCAGCTCCATGACTGTGCATTGTTGGAAGTGCAAGAAATCTGGAATCCCTTATCTTGTCTGCAATTTTTAAACAACAACACTATGGCTGTGTCCAGACTCCATGCCTCCGTCGACGGAGGCATGTAGATTAGCCAGCTCGGAAGAGGGAAATGAAGCCGCGATTAAAATAATCGCGGCTTCATTTAAATTTAAATGGCTGCCCCGATCTGCCGATCAGCTGTTTGTCGGCAGATCGGGAGAGTCTGGACGCGATGCCCCGACAAAGAAGCCTTTCTTCATCGACACAGGTAAACCTGGTTTCACGAGGCTTACCTGTGTCGATGAAGAAAGGCTTCTTTGTCGGGGCATCGCGTCCAGACTCTCCCGATCTGCCGACAAACAGCTGATCGGCAGATCGGGGCAGCCATTTAAATTTAAATGAAGCCGCGATTATTTTAATCGCGGCTTCATTTCCCTCTTCCGAGCTGGCTAATCTACATGCCTCCGTCGACGGAGGCATGGAGTCTGGACACAGCCTATGAGAATAGGGGAGGTTTGCAATGCTATGCATTAGCAGAGAGCCACAAGTAAGTGTGCAAACTTCCATGGACAATTTGACCCCAGTAATCTTTACGCTGATCTACAGTCCAATTGCAGAATTGGGCTCTTAGCAAAGTACACCTTTACATCAGTCTCAAAGGGGTAGCTGTGTTCATCTGTAACCGAAAAAACTTTAAAATGAAGTGGGTTGTGCCCAGGAAAGCCCATGTACATTTTTTGTTAGTCTTGAAGGTGCTGCAGAACTATTCCTTGCTTTTTAACCTTTAGATTAGAGCTTTGTTTTTTTAATCACAACGTTCCAAACTGCCAGGAGATTACAGCCTAGGGGAGCTAGCCCTGGTACACAGAACAGCGGATATTTAAGCCACTCACACTGTGTCTACACTATAGAGGTTTTTTTTCAGAAAAAGAGCAGTTTTTCCCCAAAAAAACTTCACTTAAGTCCACACTGCAATCGTGTTCTTACGAAAGAAAATTGAAAAAACAGAGAGGGTTTTCCGGACATTGGTCAACCTCTTTCTATTGAGAAGAAGCCTTTTTCCTAAAGAGCTCTTTTGGAAAATGGTGCGTGTGGACGGGAAAGAGCAAGTTCTTTCGAAAGAAGAGGAAAGCAGAAAAAGCTCAGATGCCCTGGTGGCTACTCCATCTATAGTAATCACAGCTTAAATGAGAGAGAGTGTCCATTCAATATGGATGGTTTCTTTCGAAAAAGCAGATCGCTTTTTCGATGTGCTTTGACACTGTGGATGCTTTCTTTTGGAAGAAGTGGTGTTTTTTTGTTTGTTTGTATTTTACAATCTCTTCCGGAAAAGCTTCTTCCGATAGAAGCCTGCAGTGTAAACGTAGCCCTATTCTTTAAGGTGGTCTACAGTCCAATTGCAGAATTGAAGTGATGTTGGCATGCCCCCTTCTCGGCCCTGGGGTTCTAAATATTTCCAAAATAAATTTCCACCCGACAACCCCTTTTGCTCTGGGTTTTCAGCTCACAATCCATCTTCCGAGAAAGAAAACAAATGCACAGACGAGTGCTTTTACACTGCGCCTTCAGCGAACACAAGCTCCTTATTTAAAAGCCCCGCAGACAGCAGCCATACATTCAGCAGGCGCATTATCAGCAAGACAGATTGCAGGTGTGAGCGCGTCTCCCACCAGCCAACAGCGTGTGCAGACGGGCTGCGCGCCCGGTGGAAGCGGCGCCGGAGAACGGACACCCACGCGGCTTATGCCAGGGTGCACTTTTCGCGGGCTCCTTTGGGGGGAGGTGGAGTTGTCTGCAAAAGCGCTACGCAAATCCGAAACCAGGCGCGGAGGATGGGACTGGCAATGCCCCTCCAGCAAGCAGCCCCCCCCCCCCCCCCCCACGCTACTCCGAGCTAACGGGGCGTCCCAGCCACCGCGCGGCGGCAAGCGGCGGGTTTGGGCGGCGCTGTCGCAGGGACCGAACTGTGCGATGCGCTCTCATTGAATGGTGGGAGCAAGTCATTCCTCCCCCCCCCCCCCCGCAGTGTTTCGTCAGGAGCCCGGGGATCAAGACAAAAAACAATCACCCCACCAGGTCACGTGTGTTGTTTCCTCTCCTCCTGGGGTGGGGGTGAGGCGGGAGTTGCTGCGGGATGGGTGGGGGGGGTAGGAGCCTCTCTAGGACACCACGTTGCGCGCAGAATGGTGCGGGGCTGGCGAGAGTTCCCACGGGTCACCTAAAGGCTGGGACAGGGCGGGGAGGGGGAAGAGAGCCGAGGGGGCTTGCAAGGTGCAGCTGGATAGAAACTGCTGCCAGACCGGGGGAGGGGGGATTCGAACTGCCCTGCAAGGAGGGGAGAAGGGGGGCGCTTGAAAGGAACCCCAGCACCCCGCCTGCCCCATCCCTTCTGCACGCACAGGCGCCCGCGCCCACGCCCCCAGTGCATAGAGCAGTACGCCCTCCTTGCGGGGCGGGGGGGGGGGGGAGCAGCCCGCCAACTCTTGGGGGGAGCAATGAGAAGCCTCCCCGCATCACAACTGCACGTGGCAGCGGCCACCCAACTCCAGCAAGGCAGTATCCGGGCGGCCCCTTCTCTCTCTCTCCACCCCCACCCCCCCCCCGCGCTCCCCCAGGCTCGCCAGCCGGGGAGGGCAGCGCTAGGCAGGGAGAGCCCGCAGCGGCGCTTGCAGCCGACAAGAGGCTGCCCTTCTCGGCGCGCCCGCTGCTCTGCGGGGCCCTGCTTGTGCGCGCAGACCCAGCGCACGGCGTCTTGTCCGCCCCCCCCCCCCTTCTCCCGGCCACCCCCCGTTTGGCGGGGGGCAGAGACTCGCAGCACTAACCTGCCCGGCAAACCTCGGCGCCCGGCGTCCCTCTGCTCCCCATCGCACGCGCGGCGAGTGGCGGGGTCGCTCCTCACCGCGCACGTGGCGCGGCCGTCCCGGGAGACTCGCTTCGCCGGGCGCCTGCCCTCGCCGACCCGGCCCGCCCGCAGCTGAGGGCGGAGAAGGGCGCTGGGGGCAGGAGGAGGGGATGCTCAAGGGTCGCCGCCTCCTCTCTGGGGGGGAAGGGAGGCTGCGTGACAGGGAGGGGGCCCGCGGGTGGTGAGCCCCCCTCCGTGTCCTCGGCGGAGGAGGCATCGCTGCTGCCCCCAAACAGTCTCCCCCAGTCGGCTGTGCGCTCCCATGTCTCCTGGGCCCCGCCTTTTTGTGCCCAGCGGGCACGGTGCCATCTACAGCACCAAGAGGACAATTTTCCTCCTGCTCTTCTCCCAGACACATCCTTCCAAGCCCCACCCCACAAGTTCTGCCTGTTGTGTCCTTTCCACAGCTGCCTCCTGTCTTGCCTCACTACACAGGGTGCCACCGATGGCTGCCAACCCTCCCGCATTGTCTTAGAAGCCCCTGGCCTTCAAGATGAACCTTTCGTTAAAGATTACGTCATAAGGCTATTAGCCAGGGGATAGAAATGGTGTCCCTGGCCTCTGTTCGTCAGAGGCTGGAGAAGGATGGCAGGAGACAAATCACTTGATCATTGTCTTCATACCACCCCCTCTGGGGCACCTGGTGCTGGCCTCTGTCGGCAGACAGGCTACTGGGCTAGATGGACCTTTGGTCTGATCCAGTATGGCCGTTTTTATGTTCTTACGAAATCTCCAGGAATCCCTCCTGGCACAGTTGGCAACCTTAGTTCCAGCTGCTTCCTAGTGGGGGACACAGGGCTGTACCAGGAACCAAGCCGGTAGCCGTCAGCTTCTGTTGTCCAGACAAGGTGCACGTTTTTGAAGAGCCACCAGGGACACCGCACGGCTAGACTAAGATGCAAGAGTCCAAGCAAGGCAGCTAGTCCAGACCTGTGTCAGTTCAGGCAGGTCCTCCACTGTTCCCTCTCCCCCACCACCACATAGGGGTTCTAAGCATTAAACAAGGGAGAGCATTTTACACACTTCTTCCCAGCCATTTTTCACCACTCACTTTGGGGGAAGCTAAATCTGAAACAGCCAATTTAGGGCATCACGCTGCAAACATCCCACAAGAAACAGTTTCGTGAAAAGCTGCGGTAGTATTGCTGCTCCCTGCTTTTCAGAAGACCCCATAATAGCTACTGCTAATGGGGTGTTTTTCTCCTGGCTTCTCTCAGTCACCCATGAAAATTTAATGAGGCATTGAGGGCTGTTACCTTCAGAGTCAATGGGGTAAGCATATTTAGTCTAATGCACTTGCTGCCAAAGCCCATAGGTCTCCTGGAAGCAGATCAGAAGTCAGGGAGAGACTCTCCTTTCAGCACACAATTTACAACCCATTAAACTTATTCTGTGAAAACCACTTCTGTACAAACAAACTCTTACAAAACAGAGGCTGTCATATACTTCCTGAAAAGATTCACATACAAAGAAGTACATTTGGGAAGTTAGTTCCTCTTTTGATATTTTTCCAGATTTATCTACTCCCAAAAAGGAGATCTGCTAACAAGATACGTTGCAAAAGGAAAAACAATTCAAAGTTGCAAAGGTTTGGCTCTTTCTTCCATTGAAGTCAATGGGAAAATTTCCCTCACATAGCAGTTCTCAAATTTCCTTGCACAACAAAATTACTACACAACCCCAGGAGAGGAGACCAAAGTCTGAGCCTGCCCGAGCCCTGCCACTTTGCACCAAGGGGCCAAAGCTGAAGTTCAAGGGCTTCTGCCATAGGAGTGGGGGCATATAACCTTAGCCCTAGGCAGTAAGGCTCAGCTTTCAGTGTCAGGCCCAGGTGGAGGAGTTTCAGAGTTGCTGGAGTCCAGGGCTAATGCACAGGCCTGCTGACAGTGAGCAACTGCCCTACCGCCCAGGGATTCAAAAGGAGTGCAGCTGTGTTCCTTACCTTGACTGTTACTGAGTTTCAGGAGCCTTCCCACAATGTCCCATATGGTGTCTGTGCTGACACAGAGTTGATTTAATTACATTGACCATGACTCTATGCCACTCAGGGAGATGATGTTACTAAATTGGTGTAGAGAAGCACTTACATCAGTAAGAACCAAAAAAAGACACTTTCTCAGCCAGATCCACACAAGGCAGCTTACTTCGATCCACCCACCAGCACAGACCAGGCTTCAGTAACAATAGAAAGAACAGTTTAGATAAGAGTAGTTAATTCTATTCTCATTGCTGAAATTTATTGATGCAAGTCACACTTCCTTACATATTTTTTAAAATGTAAAAGAATGTAATTGCTCACCAGATTGTAATATGAATGCAAATGAACTTGCTGTAATTATACTTTGCAATTGTCTACTTTAAAAACTAAGAAAATAGAACAGACCCGAAAACTAATTTGAACTGCAGTTCTTCATTGTACCCCTGCATTATGCTAGAGTTACTATAAGCAATCTGTTCCGTTTTAATGTAAAATATTTTTAGTTTATAACTTTGCATCACAGGAACCCAAATGAGACCATTTAAATGTTCATAGATTTTTTCCAAGTGAGCAGTGTGACAAAGACATGAGATACAATATAATAATTCAGTTTAAGGGAGTCTGAAAGTGCTTGATAATCTTTATCCAGGAACCTTAAGTAAATTCAACATTTCTCTATTCTGTATTCTAGTCACACTTTATACCATCACAGAGTTCTCTCTCAAAAAATGAGAGATTAATGGATAAACCCACAATAATCTATACAATACAGGCCAAAGGAGAGGTTATTCCATGGCAGGGTGTGACTAGTTAGGGGAATTGAGAGACCCTAACCAGAAATGCCTCTATTATCATTGCATAATAGGAAGATACCACACAAATAAAGTGATACAGTAAACAGCCTTTTGATATGCTGAATGGTTGCCCTAGTTAAAGTGTCAAGTCTTCTCTTACAGCATTTAATGATCAATAGAGTAACCAAAAGGCAAGCAGGACTTCACTCTCAATGTTCTTTTACCTTTCAAATAAAGAGGTAAGGATCCACCATAGTACTTTTTTTCTCTAGTAAGAACTGGTAGAGAGAGGGATGGATGCAAAATAAAGCCAAAGGCACATACCAGACCTGTATGCAGGATTTTTTTTGGAGATGTGGACTGCAAGGGTGTGAATTTACTCCCCATGGTTCCCCAAGTAAGTGGGGAAAACAGCCCCAGCCTTCCCCCAGTCGGCCAGAGCATGGGGGAGGGAGGCTCAGGTAGTGCACCTCTCTTCACTTCCCCAGCCAGTCGGAGCATGCTTACTTGGGGAACCATAGAGTGGTGCTTTCACACCTTTCCCCTCCCTCCTCTTCATACTGGCCTGCATACAGTCTGAACTGCTCTAGTCCAGCACTCCCTGGTCTAGCAGCATCCAAGATCCGGCATGATTTTAGTTGGCCAGATGCCCTCTCACCATGGACAATACCAAACTACCAAATTTCCCACAGTCCCATAAAATGGGTTTATAGCCATCAGTCCTAGCTCTCAGTACTCTTGGCTATTATCTAGCTCTAATTTACCCCTAAATGTCTGCTAAGAGCCCAGTAAGAAGTGAAAGAATTGGTAATGCTGCTAGACAATATTGACCTCCCATGGTTTGGCAAATTCTCCGGTTCAGTACTGGTCAGGTCCTGAAGGTGCCAGACTAGAGAGGTTTAACCTATAGTCTTGTCTGGCAGATAATTTTTGTCATTATAGGTGACTGGCAATTTTTTTTTAATTAGACTTGTGTGCTTTTTTGTTTCTTTGTGATATACAGAAAGGCCCAAAAGACTTCCTGCCCTCTCTCTTATCTCTCTTGCTATCATTTTTTTTTCCTGCAGGACAACAGAGTTCCGCAAACGTCGCCCCGCCCCCACCTGGGACTCAGATGCTTTGGGCCCCACCAGCCCTGCACGGGCAGCACCCTTAGCTGCGGCTAGGCTCCCCTCCTCAACAGTAGGCCTGGGGCTCAACCCTTTCCAGCCACTTGGGGCAGAGCCAGGGCTGGTGTGCCACAACCTCTGCCCTCCCTGGAGGCCAGGGTGGGGGGCGGGGACAGGAAGAAGGGGGGTTAGGTTTAGGCCTGGGAGGGAGAGAGCGAGAGCTGGATCGGGCAGGGGAATGGGGGAAGAGCTGGGGCTGGTGCAGTCTGGACCCGGCCCATCCCAGTTGCCTACCCCTTTAGAGATGGGGGTTGGCAAGCATAGCCCCTAGTTTTCCTGAAAGAGAAAAAAAATCTTATTTTTCTTAACATTAGAAATACCAGGATTGTCAAATCTCATATTCCCTCATTTTGCTAGAGGGTTTCTTGAGAGCATGTTTACTATAAATAAAGCTCCCACCAAGTTTAACAGTATAAAATGAGGCCCTAACATTTTCCTTGAAGGGATTGAGAATGTAGAATCTTTAACAAAAATCACCTTTTATCTAGAATGTTAACTAGTCATTGAAGTTAACAAAAACAGAGTGTTGTAAACACTCTCAGTAACAATCTCGTCCTTTCCAGTATTCAGACTCTTGGATCTTTAATGTCATTATTTCACTAGATCTCCAGTCATTGGAGAGTGTGTTGGCGGTCTCTTTCCAAACATTTTTTTTATTGATGAACATGTACTGTAATCCTTCCAGACTGCACATCTACGCAAGTGAAGAAGTGACCATATTCTTAAATACCACTCACAATTTATATGCCCTTAACATTTAATGTGTTCCTTGAGGAAAAAAATGACATATTGAGTTCATTTTGACCTACATCACATCAATAGTTTGGTATCTGAGCAAACAAAACACAATTAGAAAACAAAACAAACAAAAATACCCTTTTCTGACCTTGAAACTTTTTGAAAAATTGCTACAGGGGGAGGGGCTTATATCTCCATAACTTCTTGTTCAAATGGATCCAAATGTAGGTTACTGACCCTATTCTGGCCCTGTAAAAGAGTCTTGACTAACTCACCACAAAAAAGGGCTACTGTCGCCCGTGTTTATTGGTCACCCGGGCCAGTCCTATAGCCCTAGGCACAACCCGCAGCGTAAACCCGCCCTGTCCCCAGTCCCTTGTTTACACTGATGAACGCCCGAGGCTGCCTTTCCGGCCAGCGGAGTAGGGGGGTTCGGGCCCACCCCCTCTCTGAACCCCAGCCCAGAGCCCTGAAGGCAGGGACTCACGGTCCCTCCCTAGTGGATGGGGGAAGTACCCCAAAACACACCCGCTCACGGGCTCCACGACCCCGCCCTGGGCCGCTTCCTACTCCGCCCTTTCCTAAAGGCCAGTCCGGTCCGCGTCTCCCAGCCTCACCTCTCCTTCCTTCTGCTCCTCAGCTCTCCGTTTCTCCCTCCCCCTCTCCGCGGTGTCAGACCCGGTTTTAAATCCCCTGCCGGCCCTGGCCCCTCACGTCATTTCCTCCCCGCCGCCCAGCAACCTCCCCTTCCCCCGTGACGTCACACGCTGGCGCCTCCCTAGCTCCTCCTCTCGGGGCCTCGCTCAGAGGCACCCCTTGCCCCCCGTCGCTCACCGCGCCGAGCCCCTGCCCGGCAGCACGGCCCGCCGTCCCGGCGGCGCGCCGGCTCTCCACCCCCCAGCACGTCCATCCGTCGTCACCCTGGGAACCCCGAGTGCGGGGCGGGAGCGCCCCATCACAGGCCCCTTCTGCAGAGTACCAAATTTCAAAAGAATCTGACTAAGCATGTTGATTTTGAAGGACTAAAAAGATATTCTTTATACAGATATTGTGATGTAATCTTTGCTACAGTGGTATTACCACATCACTATAATTAGGAGCTAGTCTAACTTCAGCCTGTGTAAATGGTAAGCTTATAAATCACTAAGCAATAAAACACAGAGATACTCTTACTGCACACAAAGAATGTCTATTAACATTAATGGAAATTAGATACCCCTCAAGGAGGTAAATATCTCATTTTCATTAAATGGGTTGATACATCTAGGGCTGTGGTAGTAATAAAGAGATGCTGAGCAATATTAGAGAGAAAATCTGAGAAATGTCTGAAAAGGATTTCGGCGTGCTACTTCCAAAGACTCCAAAAGGATTCTAAAAATGAGATAGACACATGTATTGCATTTTACCTGATTCTGGGATGATTTCAGAGCTGGCATTCCAATATGTAAACAGCAACTCAGCTGTTATCTCTGCTTCTGACATCCTACTGAAGTAAAACAACACATACAATATCCTTGGCTAACTCAAGCTTCAGCTTCTTCAATGAGCCACTCTCCACGTTGCTGATATTATAGCCCACAGCAGGCTTATCTTGATGGCTCTGGAGAGGCTGTGTATGAATAGCCCCACACATGATGATAGCGTCAGTTTAATAGGCGCCTCTAAGTCAATTAGGTACTGAAGGGAGGGGGCAACCCTATCTTCTCCATTGTCAGTAGCTATGGTAGTTCGCTTGCCATTTTCCCTTTTATCCATTATCTTTTACCTCTGCAGACTGACCTCAGCCATCTAATTAGTCCCTTAGCCGTTCGATGGGGATATGAATAGTCACGTGGTACTGTATTCAGTGCTTCTCTCCATTGGAAAGAAATTATATCTTCCATTCACATCTTGTCTACCTTCATGCACTTCACTAACAACTTCACTGTAGAACTCTTGTTATCAGGTATGAGTATTCCCTGAAAGGTCCTTATGATACAAGCTCACAGAGGTGGATCTGTTGGTGACAAAAAGGCTGCATTGCTGGATTAAAATGCCACGATTACGATGAAAAAAAACTATGATTCTCTTCCACGTAAAATGATGAGTCTGTAGCCTTCTGGCAGTGACAACAAGAGGGGATGGCAAGCATTAAGCATACAGTGCTATCTGGCGAAAAACAGATGGGTTATCCACAAAGCATGCAGGCATAGATTGGAACCTACTAGATTCCTCTGGAAAATGAAACTGAGATCTTCAAATTCCTTTCAAAACCTGAAGTGCTTCTGAATCCTCAATACAATCCAGAGAATGATATAGTGTACCTCTTCTGTAATGTACACAATGACTTGTTTCATTTGCACAGTCACAGCTGTTCACTGGTCCCTTAATTTCACCTCAATGAAGACAGCGTGATAGATGCCATGAGCTAGGGAGTTGGAGTCTTAACTGAAGACCAAGCTCTGTCAGTTAGCCAACTGTGTGACCTTGGTAAGCCACTCTCTGCCTCTATTTCCCCCATTTTTACCACACCTCTCTCCACAGGGGCATTATGAGGCTCTCTCAGTCTTTGGTAGAAGGTGTCCACAGTTACTAAGTGTTACTAATATGTGCTGCTATTGATACTCTATATTGCCTCCAGAGATTGCAAGGAGGACATTATAATTGACTGTGTTAGTTTCTGTTAGGCTCCATTAAGAATTTTAAGACATTAATAAAACACACATATGGTGAGGGCTGTTTCATCAGATGCAAACAAATCTACTTAGATTGCTCCATTTTACAGTCTCAAATCACATTTCCAGCTAGCTGACCAGGGATGGCAGTGCACCTTGCCAAGGAGGGTTTTTGCAAGCACTGGCATTTGTAAAATCACTGGGGATTACAAACCACATTATTTCACCATGCCCATCAAAGAGCCTCTGATTCTTCCTGGGAAGACACCAGCTTCTTCAGGAATCCAATTGATATTATATTCAAAGCCCTCCTTGGCAAGGTACATTTCCATCATTGCCAATTAACTGCAAACTGATTTAAGGTGGGCAACTTCACTGTCAGCCTCCAACAGAGAACATGTTCCAGCTGCAGCTGACCTGGTACAGATAACCACTTCTTGCATCCATCTTTCATAGCTGGCAATCAACAGCTAGCTGTGATGTTCACACAAGGAAGTAGCAATTCATTCAATATCCTCTTGCTAGTAACTGTCACTGGATCAAGATTTTATACTTTGAGTGCATTAGCTCACTCTATTATTATTTGTTGAAATTCCTATGGTGTCCTGCATCATAGTGAGAGGCAATAATTGTTGGTATAACTCACCAAGTCATGCTGCACCCAGGGTCCACATCATCCCTTTCCACAGGAAAACCCTCCGGAAAACACACAAGGAGAAGAACTCTCCATGAGGATCCTCATGCAGAGTATCTTCTCCATTGTCCCACTTGGCCAATTCTGTCCTCCCTCCCACAAAAAGCCTGTGGGGATACTTCCTAAACCCTCAATCCTGGAGGACCCTCAGGAAATCATGGTCATCCATGTGGAGGCTCTGTTCCTCTGGCCTGTACTCTGTACTAGCTCTAGTCCCCAGAGCGCAAAGGCCAATGCAGCCATGCTTCCAGGAGTTCTTCCAAGCTGCTATGAACTGTCCCAAACCCCTGCTGGGTGATCCACAATAAAAGTCAATGCAGATGAAAGCTGTGTTCTCTTTTCTCATTAACTTCTGCAGAGCGCGCATGTGTGTACATTTTCTTACACAATCCACATGCTACCCTCAGCCTGCCCATTCCTTCCCCTGGCCCACTCAATCTATAAATCCACCCACATCACAAACCCAAAATTATGCAGCATCCTTTACAGTGTCCAAAAAGAGAACTCTATGGAGGCAGAAGAATCCTTCCTTACCTGGGCATGCAGATAGTCCAATCTATGCACAATTAGGGTATGTCCACACAACAGCGTTATTTCAGAGTAACCTATGTTGTTTCAAAATAACATACTGTGCATCTACACTACAACCCTTTATTTTGAAATAATGTCGAGCTGGAGGACTTCTTACTCCAACCCATAGTAACCCTCATTTCACAAGGAGTAAGGAAAGTTGAAAGAAGCGTGTTCTTCCTTTGACTTCCTGCTGTTGAGACAGCTCCAAAAGCCGAATTATGCTATTTCGACTTAAGCTATTCAATTGATGTAGCTGAAGTTGCGTAACTTAATTCGACTTCAGCCCTGCTGTGTAGACATACCCTTATAGAGGATAAGAATTGGGTCAATAATCCTCAGACTAATGTTGTATCAAATACCACAATGAGAAAAGTCTTCTATTGACAACACTGGAAGATTTGATGCACTAAGTGTGGCCTATAGTACAGTTCTTACTAGCCTTGACAAAATACAGTCATTTCCCCAGGGAGGAGAGAGACAATAATTTAAAGAGGAAAATATACACTAGTATTTCAATGTGAACATCACAGCCACCTACAAAATGATCACAGGTTGGGCAAAGTTTCAGCAGACCGCTAAAACAGCACCTATAATACTTCCAGGCACAACCATTTGCTTACACAAATATCTGAATGAATGTATGCACATAATGTAATTGGTAAAAAGCTTTTCAAAGACTGAAGTACTGAATAATAACTGAGCATTAGTTTACATAATTTTCATGTTGAAGCTGCGATGTAACATAGGTCTTGCCCGATCTTTGCCCTATCTGAGAGATACTAAACTTGTTTAACTAAGCAGTGTAGTATTTTTTTATTCCTTGTTCAATGTATACAACTGTACAACTTTAATTTACACTTCTCTATCTTATTATTAAGTGATTTGCTTTGGCAACCAGTAAATATGGTCAAAATTATTTGCATTTCAGATCCACTAAACATTTTTTAGTCTCTGAAATGTATATAATCTTGCTTTTTAATCAACTACTTACATTCTTGAGACTGTAAGAGATCTCTTTTAGTGTGATGTTCTGCAATATTGATAGAACAAGACTATCATATCACAGTAAAAGTAATTGTCACAAAAAATACCATATTTTAACTCCCCACACACCATTTCTGTCAAAATCAGGACTATTCAAAACATAAACGGTAAGTATCCTAAGCTAGTAATATATTATTTTTTGTTTCCTCTTATGTCATATTCAATTTTTCCCCCTTTATATACTCCTTGCAATATTTAGACAGGGCAGAGAGTTTTAAACATGTCATTCAATGACATAAATAAATGTTTAAGTGGCCAGTCTATCTGGGGCTCTGTCTTGTCACATCTCATAAGCTTAACAGGGTTGGATCTGGTCAGTAATCAGATGGGAGACCTCCAAGGAAAATCCAAGTGCTGAAGTAATGGCACTGGTTATTATATAGGTGGCTTTTTTAACCTCACACAAGTACTGAATAAATGCCTGCAGGATGCATTAGGAGTACTGCTGCTGCAGGTGCCAGCTTTTGAATGAGACCAAGCATCTGTTATTACTTCTAAAAGTCATATGAAAAGATTCCCTGGCATTTCTCATAACGCTAGAGTTTTGAGAAGTGCCTTAATAGTCTTGGCCAAATCTAGACTGAGGGAGCACATCAGCCACCTAAATCCCCCCTATAGCTTCTATTACAAAGGTGATTCCCTGTCCCCCAACACATACACACTTTAAAACTGCTTTAGAGAGGGATAGCACAGAGGGATGTGCAGTGGTGGCAGCATTACATTGGCGGGTGATTGTCCTCAATGTACTGCATAAAAGCACTACATACATCTAAATTGCTATTATCAGCTGCCAAGATTTCTTTGAACTCAGTTTGTAAAAAGTTTTAAAATGATAGCATTAAAAATAATATGCTAACCTCCCATATTAGTAGCTAATCTTATTTTCCTTGCATCCCTCCTTCTCCTTTCTGTCCCCTCCTCATGTCCTCTGCAGGTTGTTTTTGTCTCACCTTACATCAGGGGTCTCCAACCTTTTTAAGCAGGAGATCACTTTTTCAATTTAAGTGCAATCCAGGATCTACCTCAAACCCAAAACCCTTGTCCTGCCTCCTTCTTGCCCCTTCTCGGGGGCCCTGCCCCTGCTCACTTGGTCCTCCCATTCTCCTTCCCTTTCACCAGGCAGGGGCAGAGGGTTGGGACACAGGCTCTGGTCTTGGGCTAAGGGATTTGGAGTGTGGAAGGGGCCCTGAGTTGAGCTAGGGGCATGGAGTTGGGATGTAGGAGGGGGTTCAGGCTCTGTAAGTGAGTTTCAGTTTTGGGGGGACTCAGGGCTAGGGCAAGGGCTTGGGGTGTAGAGGGGGGTACATGACTGGGGCTGGGGTTTGGAGCTGGCTTTACTACAGGTGGTTCCTGGGTGGTGGTGCAGTGAGGCTAAAGCAGGCTCATTCCTGTCCTGGCCCTGCACCACTCTCAAAAGCAGACAGCATACTCCTTCCATCCCAGGCCCTGTTGTTCCCCTCTCCCCATTCTGTGGAGATAGAATACAGAGTGGAAGAGGGGGCACCTGACATCATCACCCCTCCTCTCCCTTCCCTGCTCTGTACCACAAGCAGGAGGCTCCCGGGGTACAGGGGGAAGTTCTCAGGCAAAGAACAGGAGGTGTGCAACAGTGGGCGGAAGAGCAGCTGACGTACAGCACTTGATAGCCTCTTAACCAAACCAGTCAGGATCACCTGTCAGAGGTTCCAAGATCTACCAGTAGATCCTGATCTACTGGTTGGTGACCACTGCCTTACCTTATTACTTTTTCCAGGCAGGGGTCTAATATAGTCTGCTTAGTGCCATGTTCATATATAATCAGTAAATACCATAATAATATAAAGATTGAATCATTAGTATTTGTATCTCATAATGGCATTTAGAAGTGCCCATCAGATGGGGAATTCCTGATGCAAGGTATTAAGAGAGATATATAGCAAAAAACAACCCTTCAGTCAAAAGAGCTTACAACACTGGATGAAGACACGAGGTAACATGTTATGGAAGAAATCCTCCTTGAATTTTAATTTATTATCTGTCTTATAGAAGGTCCAAGAATCCCCAATTTACTCTTCAATGTTACATACGGTAAACTTTTCAAAAGTGCCTTTGTGACTTGCTCAAAGACATTCAAGAAGTCTGTGGCAGAACCAGGAATTCAACCCAGATCTTGAGTTCCCGCATTCAGTCCCACAAGAGCATACTTGTTCTCTCTCTCTCCCTTTTTTAACAAGCCTTTTAAAATGAGTACATGAGTATCAAATGCTCCTTAGATGCTATATCTTTTACACAGTATATTTCCAGTAGCCAGATTTTCAGGTCACTGGTTAATCAATTCTCCTCCTGCATTTCTAATAATAATTCAGATTTTTAAAGCTGAATTGGTATTTTTTTCCCAATCAGGATGAGACTATAAATAAATAAATAGTGACAGCACATCATCTAGGCCCAATCTTAGGGGTCAGAGTCTAATCTTGGAGGCACAGCATGGATTATTGCATCTCCAAAAGACACACCTCTACAAATACTGTGTATCTGAGATAAGAAACTGGACACTGAACGTCTATTAAAAATGGATAATAATGGCAGTTTCAGGATCCACAGATTGTGACAAGGAACCAAGATATTAACTTGGAGTGAACAGAATCCAAACTATTGTTAAGGTGAGCCCTCCATTCCACTCTAAATCCCTCTCTTTATTTAGTCATTCACAGCTGTCTCAGATATCAATCCCTTTATGTTGAAGTTTGTTGTTTCAGCCTAGAAGTACATTTGAACAGAATTCACTGAGTTGTTTTGAGTTACAAGACTGGAGAAATGCTTTTTTTATTCAAAAATAGTCATTTTATCCCTTTCTAGTTGGATAATGCCAAGATGTCTTCATTTTTAGAGCTCAAAACATCGTAGACAAAGTCCTTAGTGAGGAATGGGATCTTGGCCGAGTTTGATTAAAATAACTAAGGCATAAAACAATTATCAATAACACTGAATAGTAATTGTCCGCTGCTACAAAAGCATTTGTAAATGAGCACTATCAATTTTTAATCTAACTGAGCTGCAGGTTAGTAAATAATGTCCCAAACCTAGAGAGACTTAACACGCATGCTTAACTTTCTGCACTATTACACTACACATAGTCCCCACTGAAGTCACTGGGATAACTCGCAGTGTGTAAAATTAAGCACAAGCATAATTCTTTGTGGAAACAAGCCCTAAATAGGCTTACATCAGTAAATGGGGCTAGAAGACACTAACTTTGAGCTCATATGGACACTATTCCTCTTTTCCTCTCCTCCTATGATATCATTGATTTGCCTGCATGTCCTCTTCCCACTTCTAAACCCTTTGATTTTCATGTAACAATCTATATGGCACCACTACCTGCTGCTCAGCTTCTTACTTAGTGCTAGAATTGGATCCTTTTGAGTACAGAACCTGGGTTGCAAGAATCCTATTTGATACAACACTAGCAAGTGCTTTTGCCTTGAGCTACTGCAATAAGATTCTATATGCTTTCTATGAAACACCATTGTGGAGACTATTCAAACCAACCATCAGGCTTCAAAATGAGACAAAACCACTTCCTTTTCATCCCACGCACAATAAATTAGATGTGATATGGATACCAAATAGCACTCTGCAGTTTCCACGGTTTAGATTACAATTATTTTTATGCTTCCTTCTACAGACAACCCACAAAGCCCTGGCATCTGTAAAGTTCTGCACAGACCATCACAGAATATCAACTGCTACGGGTTTTTTTTTTTCCCCCAGCCATACCCTGCCACAAAGACAAATCTATTCTGGGAGTCTAGTGTAGCCTCATGTACTGTCTAGTACTGCATATGCCAGACTGTGAGCTTCATGTCTCTATTCTGCAGCAATACCCACAGAAAAGAAAATGTGTCTTGCTGTGTATTAGCTTTCATGGAATTCAAGGAACATCATTCCACTGGTAAAGAAATTATGGCAGGGTTTGGCTGGGGAAAAAAAACCCCGTAGCAGTTGATATTCTGGGATGGTCTGTGCAAAACTTTACAGATGCCAGACTATCCAGGAAAAGATCCATCCCCTTCACAAGGCTTATGGGAACTCTACCTCCCAGCAACCCTTGGAACCTGACATACGTGCCAATGCCCTTCCCTCATTCCAAAAGGAAGTTCAAAACAAGGACAGATTAAATCCATGCTATGCAGAGAGGAGCATTCACCAGTTGCTTCCAAATGCTTTTCCTAGATGAAAGGTCCTTTTGCTGTGTCTGGCGTACGTCAGGATAGTGTGGCTGCACAAAATTTCTCCACAAATGTGAACATTTTTCTGTCCCCACTTTATTCTCTTCTGTAGTCTGTAGTTAGTGGAAGGAAACACAACATAGTACTAGCTGACTCTCATTCTGTTTGAAATCTGGGAACATGAGTCGCTGTATTTGCTGAGCCTTAAGTAGATGATCAAACAATGGAATGAACACCTTACCACTCTGACAACACTTAAGCAGTATAATTACTTAAACTTGATCTTGCCTACTGCAAACCTAAAAGAAACCACCACGAGGGAAATAAACAGTTGCATTCAATCAACATCTTTGCTAATTCACCCATATGTAAGTTCAGATATAGAATAAGGATATTTTATATTTCATAATTTACATATATCTTTAGTGCATTTCACCTTGTATCATATTCTCAGTTTCTCTTGTTCACAAAATCGCTATCCCTTAATTTTTATAATATAGGTCCTGCAGGACCCACTCAGAATCCTAACACTCCATTGTGTTAGGTACTACACAAATGCATAGACTGCGCAATGAGTTTACAGTTCAAGAAAGCAAAATCTTAGCAATGAACCACAAGAGACAAAACTATTTCTGCAAATAATAAAGATTCTGCATGATGCTGGGGGACAGCATGACATAATGAAACATGCACAAGATGCAGGAATTCTTCAGGCTAATTAAAAGCCCTGCCAATGACTTACTGTGTGGCTGGGAGCCTATCACTTTTCATTTTCAATCTTCACATATTAATTCAGGTCAAACCGATCTAGTCCGGGACCTTTGGGACCTGATCGGTGCCAAACCAGAGAATTTGCCGAACAACGGAAGTTGATATTTTCTAGCAGCATTACCAACATTTCCCCTGCTTAGTGGGCTCTTAGAAGACATGTAAGTGTAAGTTAGAGCTAAATAACAGCACAGAACACTGGGAGCCAGGACAGGTGGCTGCAGACAAACTTAATGGGACCACAGGAAACTTGGCCATGATAAATTGACATCTAGCTCACTAAAAATATGCTGGACCACGGATGTTGTCCGACTAGAGAGTGCCAGACTAGAGAGGTTCTACCTGTCTGTACCTATGTAGATCTCAGTCCTGAACCAATGACAAGTCAATGGTAGTTTAGGTAGTGACATCAATGGAAGCAGGATCAGTTCCTTACCTCGCAAGCATGCAGTGAGGATTAATGCATTAATAACTAAACACATAAAGCACACACAAGTTCTAATAACATCTAATGATAATATCAGACATAAAGCAAAGATATTTTTAAGATAGGAAATGCTGACTATGGCGTTTTAATGAACAATCGCTTAAAGCCATACTTCCATTTTAAATTTTTATCTACTACTGATCCAAGTAATATGGTATATTAATGTCACTGAAAGAGGCCTAAGAAAAAAAATAAAAGCCACATTTTCAGTGTATTTACTTGGTGCATTTAAAAGTACTTTATGTAGTCAGTTTCACCGTTTCCTTCATTTTATGTGTTAAAATAGCACCTGCGGGCCCCAACTTGAGTTCAGAGCCCCTTTGTTAAGTGTTATACAAGGAGAGAAAGGGGTTGAAGAGATAAAATATTATCTCCAATGAGGGGATGGTGAGATTAAGTGACCAAGATCATGCAGGAAGCCAATGGAAATAGCTGAAAACGTAGATCTCCTGAGTCCTAGTCCAGTCTAACAAGTCTATCCTGCTCTCATAGGGTATGTCTACACTACCATCCTAGTTCGAACTAGGGTGGTTAATGTAGGCAATCAAAGTTGCAAATGAAGCCCGGGATTTAAATATCCCAGGCTTCATTTGCATCTTGCCAGGCGCCGCCATTTTTAAATCCCCGGTAGTTCGGATTCCGTGCCCGCGGCTAAACACGGCACGGAGTAGGTAGTTCGAATTAGGCTTTCTAATTCGAACTACTGGTACTACCTCATTGGTGTACCGGTAGTTCGAATTAGAAAGCCTAATTCAAACTGCCTACTCTGTGCCGTGTGTAGACGCGGGCCCGGAGTCCAAACTACCGGGGATTTAAAAATGGCGGCGCCCGGCAAGATGCAAATGAAGCCCGGGATATTTAAATCCCGGGCTTCATTTGCAACTTTGGTTGCCTACATTAACCACCCTAGTTCGAACTAGGGTAGTAGTGTAGACATACCCATATAGAATAGTGATAGAGAAGCAGCCGGGTTAGTCTGGTCTAGCTAACGCTTGCCATTTCAGCCAGACTGACCATTCCCTCAATGACCTTAAAACATGCATTTTGCTTCAAAGAGACTTTAACTCCAGACTTCAATGAGAAGCTTCAGAATTGTCATTCATGCTTAAATTTGACACTTTATGTATGGGTTTAAACAAAGACTCTAATTATCTCACCCATTACAAAGATAGCTTCCCCAGTTATCACCCCTAATGTCATTACCTCACAGAAACTTCCCCTATTATCACCCCTATGTCATTACCTCACAGACACTAACCTTCCCCCCTCACCTCAACTCTGTTCTAAAATTTGATTTGTCAATTTCACATGCGTTCATTTTTTTGATTGTATCCCTTTGGTCTATATGGTTGTGCCGATTTTCTTCCACATATTGATCTGAGGAAGTGGGTCTGGCCCACGAAAGCTCATCACTTAATAAACCATCTTGTTAGTCTTTAAAGTGCTACATAGTTCTGTCTTTTGTTTCTGCTCTCATATAGACCCCAATCCTGCAAAGACTTATGCATGTTGTGAACGCTTCACTTTATGCCTTGTTGAGTAGACCTTCACTGGGACTATTCACCATGCATAAAGCTGTGCACATTCACAAGCTGCTGTAGGATCAAGATTATTGGCAATTTCTCCTCTTGCTAGTTTGGGACCTTCTTGGACAAAAGGGAAACAGGAAAACATTTAAAAAAATAATACGGGACTGTAAGACCACAAATATTAGAGGCACCTGAAACTACCCCTAACTTTAAAAAATGGCTGCATGTCAAGTTGATGGTGTTCTTTTAACTGTTTTATCTGTCTTAGTGCTTGAATGCACATTATAATTCAAAGATGACATACAGCACAATTTAACTATAATCTTATGTGAAGGATCTCATTTTAGTTAAAAGGAGGAAGGATGAAATGCAATTAATTTAATGTTTAGGAGTACACAGGATTTAAGTGATACATTAAAGAAGTTTTAAAAAAATAAAAACTGAAACTAGGTTAAGAGAAAACAAGCAGCCTCTCCCTTGAAATAGTCAAATCACAAGTATTGTTATTCTTAAGGTCATTTTGGCCAAATGTGAGCAATGACCTTCATTAATTCAAGCTTTGTACTTTTGTTGGGGGCTGTTGCTACTGCATCTGCTTCTCTCAATTTGGGCTCTTTTGGTAACAACGCTCCCAGTGATTGTTTAAACCTCATTTGAAGCACCTGTGAACAATTCATTATATTAATATAACAACAGGGGAGGAGTAGAGATACTAATAAATAAGATGTTGAGCAGTTTTTGCTGCCAAGGTTGCTTTACGCAGCAAGAAAATGCCCCCCTCCTCCCCCAAAAAATACTCATTGGGGAACTACACTGAGACACTGGGATCTGTTCCACAACCTGTCAATATGCACATCTGGCATAGGATAAGCACATAAATTACATTCCCCCCTCTAAACAGTTGCTGAATTTGTGTTCAATACATCTGAGAGGCTCCAGCATGATTTGAAACAATTTTATTCTTTGTTCAAATAGCATGAATGTTCTTCAGCTAAAGGTGGTTTAGAAAAGCATCTGATGATGATTTCTACCAGCTGGACTTCTAATTATTTAAAATAGATTTGTATAAATTGGCACATTAAAAAATGAATTAGTCAATACCATTAATTGTTTTTGTGTATGATGTAGTTACAGTTAATGTATGATCTTTTGCTTTTTTCATGCTGCAGTTTACAAAAATATGGATTTTTAAAATCAAAACAAAGATGATTTGGCTGTGTTTAAAATCTACTCAGTCATATTTCATTTAGTCACATTTTACTGATGTCAGGGGGAAACCAAAGATCAAATGGAATAAAACCTGTCATTTGTTGATCAGTATTGTTGCACAATATAAGTTAGGACAGGTGCTAGGCTATAGTTTATATGGGAAACATACATTCCCAGGTGTTTGATACCCAACTGGTGAAATACTATACACTGCATAGTACAGGTACTGTGTTTGAAATATGACAAAACAAGACACATTTTGTGTGACCAACAGAATTTTGTAAAACTACTTTGCTGCAGAACCGGAATAATGTGCATGTTAAAACACAGGATTCAGAGACTGCACTTGTGCTGGAGCAGCCTCACAGCCTCTCCAATTTGGGAGGGGGAGGGTCAACATGACCATCTTAGGTCAGCCCAAATTGTGCTCTTGATTCACTGGCTTCAGCCTATGCTGGACTAAGAGATCAAAGGGAAAATATTGACTCAAGCCTAGAGTCAGGAGATTTGGTGTTTGCTCCTGGGAAAGTTACTTAAGCCAAGATCCTCAAATATATTTAGGAGTCAGGAATTAGGCACCTAAGTACCTTGGAGGGTTAGAGCATCATTTTTTTTATCTCTATTTTTTCATCTGTAAAATTGGAAAAATGGTGCCTAGTTACGCCACAAACATTGCTGAGACACCTAATTCACCAGTATCAATAAGGGCTTCAAGATCCTCAGACTGAATGTGCAGCTGCTTATGTACTGTTATTAAATACTTAGCTCTTACAGGACTGGGGAATCATTTATTATTACTACAAGAAGGCACTGAAATTTCTCATGGATATCAAACCATACTATATGGAAAGGCAATTTAACACATATCACCACTTTGATAACTTCAGATAAAGGAAGTAAAATAAAAATGGATAGCAATTGCATATCTTCCTCCTCCATGAGGAAGAACTTATTTTGTAAATGCATTATTATTATGGCTAGTATAAACCTTTTCAGATCAATATCCAGTCGCAGGAAAAAATAAGTTTCACTGTAATATTTACCCATCAAGGCTTTCGTCTAATATCCATATTAAAAATCGATTTTGAAAAACAAAGTCTCAGTGATAGTCATGTTAGGGGTAGTCATGTTAGTCTATAACTTTAAAAACAACAAGTAGACCAGTGGCACCTTAGAGACTAACAACAATATAAATAATATCATGAGCTTTCTTGGGAAAAACCCACTTCTTCAGATGATCTGGAAGTGGGTTTTGGCCACAGAAGCTCATGATACTATACATACACACATTTGCTAGTTTCTAAAGTGCCATAGGACTACTCATTTGAAAACAAGTAGCTGTCCTTAAATACTGTTCTATTATTAGTAGTAAAAGACTTTTTTTTCCCTTTCAGATTCACAGCTGTCTGTCTGATTGGAAGTTCAGGAACCAAAGAAGAAATAAAGATATAGAAAATCTATATGGCCAATAGTTGTATATACGTAGTTTTCATACATTGTTCCAGTTCAAAATCCATCAACAAACCAGAATCCAACAGTCTCTCACGTTGAGTTTATCTGTAACAAAGCCTATAATATGCTACATTACATTGTCGGTTAGCAAATGTGAAATTAATGATGTATGTAGATATGTTGAACATTCCTTTATATTGCTGAAGTAAAGTATATAGACAAATTTGCTTCTATGAAAACATTAGGTACCATTCTAAACATCTGAAATTACATATGAGGTTTAGTTATTTGAAATGGTAAGGTTTTTAAAAATTAATAGCTTCTTGCACCTAGCTCCAGCATGGAGTATCTATGAAAGAAGTAAGCTCTGCATGTGAACAAGTTTAATTTTGTGTAATTGGGGTACTTTAATCAGACAAGTGCTTGAATCTCATCTATTTGAAACTGCCTTATTCACTAGAGTTGTCCATCAACAACTATCTGCTTAACTGGCTCTGAGTATACATGATCAGCTACCTCTCATATTTAAACTGTTATCCAATTTGTCTCCTAAAATAATATTTATAATTTACAGGAGACAGCATAGTGTAAGAACAACTGTAATAATATACAATAATCATCAGACTACAGGAAAATGTGTTTTTCACCTGATCAGTAACAGAGTCAAATCTATGAGAGTCAGTCCAGTTTGATCAATTTATGTCATTTGTTGTATTATTTTACTACCATATATATAATCTACATTATATTTGAGAAAGTCTGTCTGTTTGCTCAAACACTCTGAAACAGTAAGAGCTAGGACCACCAAATTTGGTATCCAGCTTTCCCTTATCATTACTTAAAGCAACACGGGGATTTGATTGTGCCAGAAAAATGAGATGTGGTTGGAATGGGATTGCTTCTCATAAAACCATATAGAAAAGAGACAGAATCACCAAGCACTTGAAAGGGTTTGGCTGGGGGTGTCCTCTTCAGTCTGGGACTTTCCCAACCATGCCCCTTCTTCAGCAGCCTTTAGGGAGGGCGGAGAGGGAGGGGGCTGATGCCCCTCTTTTCGATTCATATGGGATCATTGCCGGCTGATCCCTTTTGTCGGGGGCCAGAGGAAAATGCACAGTTTGCTCTATTCCGCGCTCTGGCTGGAGAGCTCAGGGAGCAAATGAACCTGGGCCTGCCCCAGCCGGGGGACATGCACTCTTCCTCCAGCTGTGCCCACTGCAGCTGCAGCAGCCATGGAGAGGCACATCTCACCTGTCCCCAAGTTGCTGTGGTGAGTCAGGGCTGGGGTTGTCCTCCCTTCCCCAGGGCAGCCTGCACACTGAACCCCTCATTCTCAGCCCCACCCAGAACAATATTAATACCTACCTCTGATGTTTCTGCTAATTTGCCCTATTCAGCTAACAGGGTACTAAATCCTATAATTTGCCAACATAAAGAAGATTTTAGATTGAGTATAAAAATAAAAACTGCAGCAGAGCATCATGTTAAAATTATAAATTAATTGCAAGCCTAGATAATCTATGCAACTTTATCTGCTATTTAGCATTACTCATTTCCTTCCCTTTTTGTGTTATGCACCCTTGTCTTTTTCTAGGTTGCAAGCTCTTTGGAGCAGGGTTAATCTTTTACTAATGTTTTATAGTGCCTATCGTGGTAGAATGCTTATCCCGAGCTGGGTCTTTGGGTACTGTTATAATACAAGCAGTAGTAACAACAATGCATTGAAAACTTGACAACATTTTACATGAGGACATTCTGCAGTGCCCGTAAGAATGATTAGTACCAGCAGTAGAGCTGGTGAAAATTGGTAGCTGTGTTCCACAATAAATAAATGAAGAAAAATAAAGAACATAAACCATTTTCTTTTCATTAACATTGTCACTATATTTTAAAATTTCCACTAGCCATTTTTTGTTTGAGTTTAAACAAAATTGGCTAGTGACTTGTGGGTTCCCCCCCATTCACCTGCAATTTGATTTTTTTTCATGCCAAAATGAATGTGATTTTTTTTTTATTTTAAATTGAACTAAAACAAAAAAAGGAAAAAATGGAAACTTTTGATTGATACAAACAACATTTGTGAGTATGTGTATTTTTCAAAAAGTTATATTTAATTTTAAATACAGTTAAATAATTTCTATTAGCTCTAACAGCTGCTTGTAGTCTTCTCCTTCTAGTACAGTAGTACAGATTTGTTGAGGATAATATCAAGAGATTTCAGAAGCATCATTATTTTCTAGTGAGCTTCCCATTGCTACAGACTTACCTAAAAAGGTCTCCAAATTTGCTGCAAATAGTCTTTTACATTTTCAATGTACTGCACATTCTATGTCTCTTTCACCATTTCATGTAGGACATATTACAAAGGATGAATATAGGCAAACAGCACAGAAATGCAGGGGCAAGATTAGAAAGGCAAAGGCATAGAATAAGCTCAAACTAGCTACCAGAATAAAGGGGAACAAGAAGACTTTTTATAAATACATTAGAAGCAAGAGGAAGACCAAGGAGAGGGTAGGCCCACTGGTCAGTGAGGAGAGAGAAACAGTAACAGGAAACTTGGAAATGCTCAATGACTTCTTTGTTTCGGTCTTCACCGAGAAGTCTGAAAGAACGCCTAACATAGTGAATGTTAGTGGGAAGGGGGTAGTTTTAGAAGGTAAAATAAAAAAAGAACAAGTTAAAAATCACCTAGAAAAGTTAGATGCCTGCAAGTCACCAGGGCCTGATGAAATGCATCCTAGAATACTCAAGGAGCTGATAGAAGAGGTTTCTGAACCTCTAGCTATCATCTTTGGAAAATCATGGGAGACAGGAGAGATTCCAGAGGACTGGAAAAGGGCAAATATAGTGCCCATCTATAAAAAGGGAAATAAGAACAACCCAGGAAACTACAGACCAGTTAGTTTAACTTCTGTGCCAGGGAAGATAATGGAGCAAGTAATTAAGGAAATCATCTGTAAACACTTGGAAAGTGGCAAGGTGATAGGGAACAGCCAGCATGGATTTGTAAAGAACAAATCATGTCAAACCAATCTGATAGCTTTCTTTAATAGGATAAGGAGTCTTGTGGATAAGGGAGAAGCAGTGGATGTGGTATAGCTAGACTTCAATAAGGCGTGTGATACGGTCTTGCATGATATTCTTATCAATAAACTAGGTAAATACAACTTAGATGGGGCTACTATAAGGTGGGTGCATAACTGGCTGGATAACCGTACTCAGAGAGTAGTTATTAATGGTTCACAATCCTGCTGGAAAGGCATAACAAGTGGGGTTCTGCAGGGGTCTGTTTTGGGACTGGCTCAGTTCAATATCTTCATCAACGATTTAGATATTGGTATAGAAAGTACGCTTATTACGTTTGCAGATGATACCAAGCTGTGAGGGGTTGTGACTAATCTGCAGGATAGGGTCATAATTCAAAATGACCTGGACAAATTGGAGAAATGGTCTGAGGTAAATAGGATGAAATTTAATAAAGACAAATGCAAAGTGCTCCATTTAGGAAGAAACAATCAGTTTCATACATACAGAATGGGAAGTGACTGTCTGGGAAGGAGTACGGCAGAAAGGGATCTAGGGGTTATAGTGGACCACAAGTTGAATATGAGTCAGCAGTGTGATGCTGTTGCAAAGGAAGCAAACATGATTCTGGGATGCATTAACAGGTGTATTGTGAGCAAGACACGAGAAGTCATTCTTCCGCTCTACTCTTCGCTGGTTAGGCCTCAATTGAAGTATTGTGTTCAGTTCTGGGCACCGCATTTCAAGAAAGATGTGGAGAAATTGGAGAGGGTCCAGAGAAGAGCAACGAGAATGATTAAAGGTCTAGAGAACATGACCTATGAGGGAAGGCTGAAGGAATTAGGTTTGTTTAATTTAGAAAAGAGAAGATTGAGGGGGACATGGTAGCAGTTTTCAGATATCTAATAGGGTGTCATAAGGAGGAGGGAGAAAACTTGTTCATCTTGGCCTCTGGGGATAGAACAAGAAGCAATGGGCTTAAACTGCAGCAAGGGAGGTTTAGGTTGGACATTGGGAAAAAGTTCCTAACTGTCCGGGTAGTCAAACACTGGAATAAATTGCCCAGGGAGGTTGTGGAATCCCCATCTGTGGAGATATTTAAGAGTAGGTTAGATAAATGTCTATCAGGGATGGTATAGACAGTATTTGGTCCTGCCATGAGGGCAGGGGACTGGACTCAATGGCCTCTCGAGGTCCCTTCCAGTCCTAGTATTCTATGATTCTATGATTGCTTTGGAGCCTATTCTAGGCACAAAAGGTTTTTTCCAAATAGAAAACTAGAGGGCAACCAGCTTTTGCCACTTAATCTTTCCCTAAATATAAAGACAGTACTTGGCAGATGGCTTGGGATAAACAGTAGAGTGGGGAGCACTGGCTGGAATCCACAAGCTATCAACTTAGTTTGTTGTTGTTGTTATCCCCTGATCCTTTAAATGCCCCGGGAAGAGATATGGGGATGCTCCCCTGATTCCAATTCTGCTGCCAATTTTACAGATCTGGAAAAAGGCAATCCCGCCCCAGTTACCCTTTCACCCACTGTCTGGATAGCTATTGGTTGTTCCTGTTTACCAAAAAGACAGCTTTAGAAGGCAGTCACTAGGGAAACTGAGGAGGAGGGTGTGGTGGAAAGAGTCACACATCTTCATTGGCCAGTGAGTCTAAAGGAGAAATTTAGGCACAAGTGTAATCTCTCTCTCTCTCTCTGTCTTGTGGTTTGATTGTGTTTGGCTTCACTCATGCTTCACTGCTCCCATCTCAGTCACTTCTGTATTAGCTAACAAAGGTTATTCTGGCAGTAATGGTGGGTATCACAACATGACCGCTATTGCGATGTGCTAGTGTTTTTACCACCATGACATCTGGAATGGCTCTGAATAGGACTGGACCACAGTGTGCTAAAAATGCCAGTACTCTGTCTTCCTTCTACCCCCTCCTGCCACTGCCTCTGAAATACAGGCAGTCCCCGGGTTACGTACAAGATAGGGACTGTAGGTTTGTTCTTAAGATGAATTTGTATGCAAGTCGGAACTGGTACATATTGTAGGGGAAACTCTAGCCAAACATTTCTCCAGAGCTCAGTTTTATTCTCCCACACCTCACTTCCCTCAGTCTTTTATTCTCAAGCTGAGGTGTCTGCTAAGAAAAGCCACTCCGCGTCTCCCTGGTCTGCTGGAGGGGGGGAGGTGCTAGCTTCGCGTCTCCCTGGTCTGCTGGGGGGGGGGTGCTAGCTTCGCGTCTCCCTGGTCTGCTGGGGGGGGGGGGTGCTAGCTTCGCGTCTCCCTGGTCTGCTGGAGGGGGGGAGGTGCTAGCTTCGCGTCTCCCTGGTCTGCTGGAGGGGGGGAGGTGCTAGCTTCGCGTCTCCCTGGTCTGCTGGGGGGGGGGGGTGCTAGCTTCGCGTCTCCCTGGTCTGCTGGGGAGAAGCAGCTAGTGCGGGGTTGCCTCACCCCGTTTGTAAGTAGGGATCCGATGTAAGTCGGATCCATGTAACCCGGGGACTGCCTGTAGTGGGAAATTGAAAGAAGACCTTCACTGCAGACACAGCAAAAGGATAATAGCAAAACCACACAGAAGGGGTTTCACCACTAAAAAGGAAGGCTAAAGGGTAAGAGACACAGCCTTTCAACTGTAGAGTGCAAGAATCTATGGAGAGAGTCCTAGTCCATTCGTTTCATATTTTGGGGCATTCTTTGCTTGCTCCTTTAGATTCTTCCTCCCGTCCTCTCAATGTATGGCCAGTTCAGAAGCTGTGTTGCCATTACCCCTCTCCTGTGCAGATGTATAGCCCTTGCAGAAACAGAAGCTAGAGCTGGTAGGGAATTTTTCAACTGAATGTAGTTTTTGGTTGGAAAAGGCCACTGGAAAGGAACATTTCATCGGGAACATTTCTTAGGTCCACAAGGTAATTTCTGGTTAAACCAGATAAAAAGAACCTAGAATCTTGTCCATGTCTGCACTACAGATAAGATGAAAGCATCCACAGTCAATCTTCCACAGTTTGAATTAACGGGTGTAGTGAAGACATGCTAATTTGAACTGGGAGGGGGCTCCCATCAACGCCTGTAGTTTTGCTTCTACAAGAACAAGGAAGGAGAGTGTGCTCCCTTCTACTTCCCGCAGTGTGGACGGTGCCAAAATTCAAGTTACGATAGTTCGATTTAAGCTATGCAATTAACGTAGTTGAAGTTGCATATCTTAATTCAAATTTATCCCCTAGTGTAGAGCAGGCCTAGGAAAGCCAGGGTCAAGGCTTTCCTCTGACTCAGGTATAGTCCGGTCTTGAACAGACTGTCCCACAACAGTGCTCTAGTCATTGGGCTATTGTGGAGTAATGCTTGTCTTATTTATTTATTGCAAAAGATTTTTAAAAGTCCTAGTTTCGTTCCAATGTGGAATCAAAACAAATTTCAAAATCCCCAAATTTTTCACAAAATGGGATTTCTCCCCCTCCCCCTCCAGCCAGTCCCAATAGAAGTCATGGACTGCAAGTTAACACTACAATGATCACCACTAGAGGGCAGGATTTCACTGGTCACATGGAGTGCCATAGGTGTGTGAAGCTTAATGCAAGTGGCTCCTCCCTGCCACTACCACCTATGCTCTCCTGCTTGCAAATGCCCCAAGAATTCTCACAAAGAATGCCCCAATTAAAATTTGTTTGCATGGCATCCCCCACTTTCTTGGAAGTAAAAAACAAAAAACAAAAAAGACCCATACAGCTCAAAGGTGGGTGGGCACTTCACAGCCAGCCACATTGTGCTCTCCTCCATGCAACAGAACAGAAAGGAGATTTGGAGTCTATTTCTGATTGCTGTCCATGTTATTGGTGCCTTAGGACTGCTGTCACCTGTTTCTCCTTCTTTGTAAATTATTATTAAACATTTGTGTATATATATAACAATGTTAGTCCCAGGTTAATAGAGACAAGTTAGGCAAAAGTAATATATTTTGTAATATATTTTGTGATTTCAAGCTAGACAGAGCTTTTCTTCAGGTCTGAGGAAGGCACTCCTTGTATTCAGCTGTGTGTCTGTCTAATTTGTGCATACAATGCCATAGGCCTGCATAGAATTTAGCTATGGGTATTTACCATCCTATAAACCTTTACTGAAGTGTCTGAAGCACTCACTATTCTTTGAATTAGGACTAAAGAAATAAAGGTAATTACTGGGAATGGTAAACATCATGATTTTATGGCACACACTGTACCCAGTGTTTCAATAGCAATCTTTTTAAAAAGTCTCGGGCCTTGTCTTCACTCT
This sequence comes from Pelodiscus sinensis, assembly GCF_049634645.1. Lineage (NCBI taxonomy): Eukaryota > Metazoa > Chordata > Testudines > Trionychidae > Pelodiscus > Pelodiscus sinensis. Next base: position 13,521,714 of record NC_134719.1, read on the forward strand.
GTAATGCTGCTACTATTGATCTTCTGGAGTTTGATTTAGAGAGTCTAATTAAGACTTTTAAATCAAATTCAGAGGGCATCCCTGCTGGAAGCTGGTATTTCTGCTCTTGCGAGGAGTAAAGAATGCTGGCAGAAGCATTTTCTCCCATCAGCCTCTGACTGTGAGGACTATGCCAAGATCAGCTTAAGATAAGCCAGCTATGTATTCTGTGTAGCTGGAGTTGCATACCTTAGGCCAAGATTCTGGGTCTAGTGTAGACCTGGTCTCAGAGGGGTAGCCATGTTAGTCTCTAAGGCTATGTCTACACTGCAAGGTTTTTGTAGCAGAGAATATGCTAATGATGTAGTCATTAGCATGAGTCATGATGTCATTAACATATTTTCTGCGGATGCTTTTTGCGCAAGGGGTTTTTGTGCAAAAAGAAGCAGTGTAACCACTTTGGTTTTGTGCAAAAAAACCATATTGCGCAAGATCTTCATGCCTCTATGGGTTTTTGCACAAAATGGAAGCAGCTACGCTGCTTCTTTTTGCGCAAAAACCCCTTGCGCAAAAAGCATTGGCAGAAAATATGCTAATGATATCCATCATCAGCATACTCTCTGCCACAAAATCCTTGTAGTGTAGACGAAGCCTAACTGTAAAAACAATGAGGAGTCCTGTTGCACCGTATAGACTAACACATATATTAAGTCACGAGCTTTCGTGAATAAAATCCACTTCATCAGATGAGTTGGAGTGGAAATTTTAGAATCCGTGATATATATAGCAGCAACTTTTAAAAAGTTCTCTTACTATCAATTGGATACACTGAGTGGGAGTCCTGCATGCAAAACGATAGTGAGATTTCACCCTAATTAGTTTTTGGTAATGCAGTGTGGTGACTTGTAGGAAGCTTCAGGTATCTGATCTATCATTGAAGGAACAAGACCTAATTCTATCAGTTCTAAGCTATTGGAAAACAAATACAACATTCCCTTTCATCAGGACATAGTTGTTTTAATTTTAACACATGGATCCATGAATGACACTATAAAGATTCCTTTTGTTAAAATATTAATATAAATATCAGCACATAAGGGGAGAAATAATTAAGCCGTTTTATCTCTTATGACAGGAAAAAGCCATTTTTAAAAAAAAAAATATTACTTCCTTTCAGATAGGCATTGTAGGTTAGCTATAAGGAATCCACAGTTCATATGAAAGTGCAATGATAAAAAATGCAGATGCTGTGAAACATTTATAAAGAGAAAGTACAAGGGAATATGTAGTCTAGAATCTGAAATGACATTTTGGCATAGAACAGATCTCCCACAGGGTAGTTTTGAAACTTCTAGAAATTCTTAAAATGACATCTTTCAAAATGAACAATCATCAAATACACCTAAGTCATTACCTCAAAGTGCTTCACTGACAAGACAAACTGAGAAGAGGCTAAAATTAAGCTACCCAATTTTACAGCTTGCTGACCTGATTCTGCAACCCTTACTAATCAAGGAGTTCTTACTCATGTGAGTAGTGCCATCAACATCAGCAATACTTCTTGCATGAAGAGAGTTGTAAAGAGGCATGATGGTGGTAGAGGATGATAAAAGTTTTGTATTAACAAAGATTTATAAAGTGAATGGAGCACACCCACCATAAAAATAGTGCTAGCCACACACCTGGGATGTGGATCAGTGGAGGTTTAGAGATGGCTGATAAAATGGTTAGAGAGATGACGACTTGTCATGAGAGGTTGAGGAGAAAATAATTTGACTACTTAGTTTAGGAAGCAGAAGGGTTGCCAGGTGTCTGGTTTTCAACTGGAACCCTGGTCGAAAAGGGAACCTGATGGCTCCGGTTGGTATCGCTGACCAGGCAGTTAAAAGGTGGTGGTGCAGCAGGACCTGGGACTCAGGCAGTCTCCCTATTTGCTGTGGTTCTGCGCTACTCTAAGAAGTGGCTACTAGATCCCTGCAGCCCCTAGGTGCATGGGCAACCAGGGCGGTTCAGCCTGCTGCCCCTGTCTCAAACGCTGGCTCCACAGCTCCCATTGGCTGGGAACTGTGACCAATGGGAACTATAGGGGTAATGCCTGCAGGTGCAAGGGCAGTGCACAGAGCCAACCTGGCTAACCATGCACCTAGGGGCTATTGGAACCTGGCAGCCACTTCCTGTTATCTGCAGTAAGCACCACCCAGACCCCGTCTCCTGCTCCCACGCCCTCTCCCTCAGTCCTGAGCCTCTTCCTGCACCCCAAACTCCTCATCCCTTGCCCCAACCCAGAGCCTACAGTCCCAGACGGAGCCCTCTCCCTCCATTCCCTGCACCCCAACCACCTGTCACAGCCTGGTGAAAGTGAGTGAGACTGGGGTAGAACAAACAATAAAGGGGGGGGATGGAGTAAGCAGAGGGCAGGACCTTGGAAAAGGAGCTGGGACAGGGGTGTTTAGTAATAAAAGGAAAATTTTCATCATGCATAATTGGCTCCTGGAACTCATTGCCACAAGATACTTCTGAGGAAGAGCATAGAAGGATCAAAATAAAGGATACACATTTGATATGCATAATGAGAACATGCATGATGACAAGGTTTTATTTTAAAGAAGGGATATAAACCCTCATGTTTCATGGCCTAAGTAATCCACAGATTTAGTGGAATTAAAATGTATAGGTATTTTATTTGATAAATTGTTCAATACGGGATTTCTTACACTATTGCTTGAATCAACTGGCTATGGCTACTGTCAGAGACAGCATAGCTGACAGCTATAATAGATTGTTCTATCTTGGTATTACAATTCCTCTGTTCTTTAATGGAGACAGATATTTCTGCTTGTAACTTTTTTACCCACTATAGTTATAAGCAAAACTGTGATTGCTATTCACAAACAAAAAGTTCTTTAATCTAAATTTAAAGGGTCTAAATTCAAATAAAAATGCCTAGCATAACAGAACCACATCATCTTTGCCAATATTGGCACCAATATTAGGTCTTAGCTGCTCACAAACGTTTCACTGATTGGTGCATCCTGTTCAATCAGCTTATGGTACCCACACAAAGTGACTGCTGTGGCTAACTAAACTGGTTTAGAACTGGTGCAGTTTGTGTGTAGAGACAAAGCCTTAATTTACATAAATATATAAAAAATTCTCACTCACAATGCAAATTGTTGTGCAGTCAATTTCACTTTTGCTCCTGTGCACTAGGTTAGTTTCCTCTTTTGTTTGTGTGGGGCCTTCAAGCCCATAGGAGAAGCAAAAAAATCAACAACCACATTCAGTTCTAAAACCAATCTGTTTCTGCAAAGATAACTAAGGTAGGAAAGAGATCTATTGTACAACCTGACACATAACTGTATTTATTATAGCTAAGACAGAGTAAGTGACTTTCCCAAAGTCAAAGAGCCAGTAGCCGAGGGGCTATTATCAGGAAAACAGCACCACAGAAATAAATATAGAATTCCAGCAAAGTACAAAAGACTATGGACCCAAATATACCAAACAACATGGACCAAACAAAGGACAAGTCAATCAGAAACATGCCTCATTTATGCAGTCATCCAAAGCAAGTACAAGTCACATTGGCAATTTGCTAAAAAGAAAAATTGACAAGTAACCTTACAGCTTGCTGGGGCACTCACTGTTATCACATACAGCTGTGTGGGGAAAATGCTGGCGTGTATTACAGAACATGCATGGTGATAATGGCCTTTTCTGTGGAATTTGGCTCTGGCACATTGGACAAGAACCATATGTTGGCAATACCAGTAGCTAGTCTTTAATTTTCTGGAAGAGGATTTAATTTGCTTTTGTAAAATAAAATAAAAATTATTTGCATTTAGAATTCTTCCAATGAAAGGGAGGCAGCTGACAAGGCCTAAACCCACCGTTACTGAAATCATTATGTATTTGCAGTCACATAACTCTCTGCAATCCACTTTAAAAAAAAAAAAAAGATATAAATTCTCTTCCCAAAGGAGGACTGTAGCCATATAATGTTAAATAAAACTCTAAACTTTACAATCTTAAAAATACAAAGCTAATATTCTGGGTTCTTCCCTGATCCCTTTTTTGCACATACGCTAACCTTAGTTTTTCTTTTCCATTCCTCTGCACAGGCCAATTGTTAAAATGTAGAAGAGTATTTGGAGCACTTGAGTGCAGTAATTCTGTACATTGCAACATTTCATTTGCCTGCCAGATTAGAGCAGACATCTGGAGGAAAAGGATGGCACTGACTATATAAACCAAAACAATGGGAAGAGTTAATTTTAGGCATTCTACATCGTCTGGCGATTGTTTCTTGGGGATAAAAGTGTCAATAACATTTCACAATCCACATCCCGAGGAACTTTTTTAATTTTATGAATGGAATTAAGAACAGAGAGTTCTGACTTCATGTGATCTCACAGACTTTACCATAGAGTCATAGAAGATTAGGGGTTATAGAATCATAGAATAATAGAATACTAGAATTGGAAGGGACTTTGAAAAGTCTTTGAGTACAGTCCCCTGCCCCCACAGCAGGACTGAGCACCTTATAGAGCATCCCTGATAGATGTCTATCCAGCCTGCTCTTAAATATTCCAGGGATGGAGATTCCACAACCTCCCTAGGCAATTTATTCCAGTGTTTAACCACCCTGACAGTGAGGAACTTTTTCCTAATGTCCAATCTAAACCTCCCTTGCTGCAATTTATGCCCATTGCTTCTTGTCCTATCATCAGAGGCCAAGGAAAACAATTTCTCTCCCTCCTCCTTGTAACACACTTTTTGAAAACAGCTATCATGTCCTCTCTCAGTCTTCTCTTTTCTAAACTAAACAAGCCCAATTCTTTCAGCCTTCCCTCCTAGGACATGTTTTCTAAACCTTTAAGCATTTTTGTTGCTCTTCTCTGGACCTTCTCCAATTTCTCCACATCTTTCTTGAATTGCTGGACCCTTGGGCAAGATGATATAAATCCATGGTATACTCAGATCTTGAATACTGCATACAGATGTGGTTGCCTCATCTCAAAAAAGATATAATGGCATTGATGCTCACAGCACATACTGAGGGCGGCAACTTAAGTGTGGTTGCATGTACATGTAAACATATATGCAAATAACTTCTTTCACATTGATGGGAATGAATACAAAGATTAAGGCAAGACTACATAACACCTAGGCTCCATTTAAGTCAGTTCTGCTGATATTAATAAAATGCAATATTTAAATTTCCACCCATATGATGGCACTTTTAATGAGCAATGACAGTCCAGAAATGTAACTACTAAAACGCATCTCAACAGAAGACCATTATATTGACTCGCTGTTGTGGAGCGTGTTCCCAGTGGAAGCCATGTTCAAAGGATCTCACCTACGGGGTGCATGTTGAGCACTATATAAACCCAAACTGCACCATGGGCCACAAACAAACAGGCCGCATGTGGCCCACGGACCGTGTGTTGAGTAGCCATGGTCTAGAGAGAACTGCCCCTTCTGCCAACGGCCTTGCCCCTTCCACTTAAGGCCCTACCTCTTCTACTACCAACTTTGGTGAGGTGTCCCTCCTACAAAAATTATTGCTCATCCCTGCTGTAAGGCATCACATAACTCCTTGTTGTTTTTGCAGATACAGACTAACATGGCTGCCCTTCTGAGCTATTCTCACAAGGAATTGAGTCACAAATGTAATTATTGTATACTTTTTTAACAAGCATCAACAGCATGGAAGCATGTCCCCCAGTATGTTGGCCAAATCATGAAGGGGCATATGAATATTTAGCATATCTGGCACATACATATCTTGCAGTGCTGGCTACAATAGCGCTGGCTACACCTGTTTTTCACTTTTCACCTGTTTTGACATTGTAAATAAGAAACAGGCAACATTATCCCCTGTAAACATAAACAAACTTATTTGTCTGGGTGATTGGCTGAACTATAAGTAGGACTGAGTGGGCATGTAGGCACTACAATTTTACATTGTTTTATTTCTGAGTGCAGCTATGTACCAAAAAAAAATATCTACATTTATAAGTTGTTCTTTCACAATATGGAAATTGCTCTATAGTAGTTGTGTGAGGTGCATTGAAAAATACTATTTCTTTTGTATATCATTTTACAGTGCATTTATTTATAATGCAAATAATAATAAAGAGATGACTGTACACTTTATATTCTCTGTTGTAATTGAAATCAATATATTTGAAAATGTACAAAAATACAAAAATATTTAATACATTTCAATTGATATTCTATTGTTTAACAGTGCAACTAAAACTGCAATTAATCTTGGTTCATTTTATTGGTTTTTTTTTTAGCTAATTGCATGAGTTAGCTACAATTAATTGACAGCTCTACTAACTACTAATGAAAGGCTTTGAGCTACATTAGTTTACACAGTTCTATGCATTATCCAAACACAGATAGATTGACTTCACTCTGCTCTTACATACAGTGATGGTATAGAATTTTACACCCTCTTTGTAATGATTGGTTTACATGTAATAATTCCTGCTTCTGATATTATTTTAGCTTTCTATGAAAGTAGGAAATTAATGGAAATGGAAAACTAAAATGTAAAAGCCAGAACTGATTCATAAAATGTCTTATTAATGCAGTTTGCTTCACTTCCTACAAGCGAAGAACTGAATGTGATCCCACAGATAATATTTGTGTTTTAGAAGGCAAGAAGAAAGATGGACAGCTATACATAGGGATTTGCTACATCAAGGACCTTTGTCACACTCCAGTGATAACATTTTTGTAGAAGGTTTCCATCAAGCCAGAAAGAATCATCTTGCACATACACTAAATTCTAAGAGCATAATCAGAAAAATGTCTATTTATTTAACTCACATTTTTTTAAAATAAATGGAAACAAAATCTCTCAGGTTTCCCCATTTAGTTCACTTCTGACATACACAATATTATTTTCACTGTCACAGTGAGGATGCCAAAAGCAGCAGCAGCAGCAGCAGCAAAAGCAGAATTTCACAGCTGTTATAGAGGGATGGTGTGCAGACCGCAGATTAAGAGGTTTTATCTAGAATTGGGTCGACACTAAAGCCCCAGACACTGGTCGTTAGAATCAGAGCCTGGTTCAGAATATTTTTGCTGAGCCCATCACTGTAATTGTCTGAGCCAAACCCCAGCTCCTAACATGCTCAGACTTTGGGGGGGGGGGGGGGGAGTCATTTGAATCTGAATTTTTCCTCTTGGGATTCTTTTCATTACTGAAGATGGCCAGAACAGTCAGCTGAATAAAAATATATTTATGTTGCTTCCTCTCCAACTTCATCTGAGTCATGCCACCAGCGCTCTGCTTGGGAACCCACACATGAAGAGAATTTCTAATGCTCCTATCAATGGCTCAGAGGCTTGTTGAATCACTGTAGTAAAGATAAAATGATAAACTCTGTCTTTGTGCACCCTCATGCAAAATTGGACTAACGTCACTGATTTTATCGGGGTCACTTAAGGTTTACACCAGCAAACTTTTAGGCATAGGTGCTGCTTTCGGTATCTCAATACTGGATCAATGGACTCATCTTTGGTTTCCTAAGTTTTAAAAATGCCTCCCTTACTTCTGTAAAGTTTGTTGTGCAATTAAATGAGACATGTCACATAAAACTGCTCAGAAGGGTTTCTTTGCTTTCACCAGAAGCTTCTTTGCTTTATAAGCTCCCTTATTACAGAGCTATTAAAACCTTTAATGATTTAAACAGTACTGTACATTTCAGGCAGATGATTTCCCTCCCCATGCCAATTCTGGACCTACAGGCTACTAATGTAGAAGTTATAGGAATTCTTTAATAAATTTTTAATGGCATTCAATTTAATGTTTTTATTTTAGCTAGAAATTTCTCAGGAAATATTAAAGCTTTTGGAAAAAAATCACCTACTCAGACCTAACTAATACTTATTTTAGCCACAGGCAATATTTTACATATCCTTGGCTTTATAATCACATTAACTTTAATACTATCAAAGTCAGCTAAATCATTTTTTGCATCCTGTTTCTTCCTATGGGCCCTGGATGCCATCTGAATAGCAAAATGCAATTCTGTTTTTAGGATTATTATCCCACGAGATAAAGATATTGTAGAAAGAACACATTGCAAAAGCCGCAGTAGTAGAAAGCTCAGTGAGGTAAACATCTGACCCTTATGGGTAAACACCTCCTCTAATTTGATTCTATTTATAGGTCAGTTAGTTTTATTTTGAGACACAAGAGATTTACTGGGGAAATTCATTACTCCCACTCACTCCGATTTTCTCTCTCAATATAATTAAGCTTTGCTAATTATCTATCATGATTAAAATCATTCCAATAACAACCTTGTTTCCTCTTTTGGCCAGCCTCCAAGCTCTTGTTTGAGGGCAGTTCATCCTGTACATTGCTTAATTTGGGAAATTTCTTACAGACACCCATGTGGGGTGACACCTTGGTCTCCCTAGAGTCAGTGGGAACTTTGCTGGTGACTGCACTGAGGCCAGAATTCTCCCTTGAGTTCTGCAAGGAGAAGGAGACAGATATGCCAAAAGAGTGTCCAACAGTGGTATTTCAGATAGAAAGCAAAATTAAAAGACTGATCCAAATTCATTCTTATAGGTAGAAAAAGTGACTTCCTCATGTAGAAATGAATGGCCTGTGGATGTTAGAACAAAGTATTACTCTGGGACTTTATTATCCTCTTGGCAATCCAGAGCAAATGGAAGGAGTGGAAATTCTGCTAGAATGTTGGCGGGAGGAGAGGGAAAGAAAGGAAGAGAGAAGAGAATGACTTTTTATAGCTTTAATTCCTGTTCTGCAGCTTCAGTCCTCTTAGGGGAAAACAAAAGGGAGGAATAGACCCAGGTATGGGCCAGGAATCAAAGGTAGCATGGTTCTTGAGTGAAACATGCTGCCTGATGAAAGAGGGACCCCAAGAGCAGCTTGTCGGAAATGCTCTATTGAGACTCCACAAAAACAGGGATAGGAGGTCACATAAATCATTCCTTACTTCATGCACTCACACAATTCCTATACTGAAGGGATACTCAGTAGGTAGCAAACAGAGATGGAATTGGTGGTCAGATTAACATGTGGGACTGGAAGTCAACTGATATGTGTTCAGTTCTTGGCTCTACTACAGACTTCCTGTGTTTGGTCTTGGACAAACATAATCCTTCTGTGCCTCAGTTCCCATCAGTAAAATGCTTCCTTTCAGCTATCCTTTGTTTAGATTATAAGTTCTTTGGGACCGGACCTGTTTCTTATGTGTTTGTACAGTGTCCAGCTCAATATTAGGTGTTATTGTAAAACAAATAAATAATCACCAAGACTGTGTTGAGCATTTAATAGTAAGTTTTCCCCTGTCATGGATTTTTTTTCCTTTGGGGGAGCAGACAAATGGGTCTTTTGTTATTCTTTTCAGTAGGGCTAAAGTATTATCAAAAATTAAATGTGCAATAAAGTGGTCATCTAGGGGTAAGTGGGTTAACAGAGCACTGTGGGTTGGAGCTATGCTCCACCCAATCCTTGTTTCATGTTTTATTTAGTGTGTTTCCCCACGCTCTATGTGTTCACAGATGGTGCCCCTTTCAATTATACCGATTGCCAGCAGTGGAGGCAGCCTTCTTAGTTAATGGCTGTGTCCCAGTTCAGGGCAGCACCTGTACTTCCTCTATGCCAGGGGTGGGGAACTTTTTTTGGATTGGGGGCCACTGACCTACAAAAAAATCAGTCAGGGCCACACACATGTGAGAAGAGGAAAGAAACCCTCACTGACATGGCCCCTGACTGAGACCAGGGCCTCGGGGGCCCAGCCTAGTAGATTTTGTGTGCTCCAGTCCTGTGGTGGGGCAGCAGTAGGACTGGAATGCTAGCGCAAGATTCCTAGTGTGGGGGGAAGTGAGATTTCCCACCCCTGCCCTATGTGGTCCAGCAAGAGCTCCAGACTCTTTAGCAATTACCTCTTTGGTGAAACCCATGTGCCTCCCCAGAGATGGCCCTAGGAACATGTGGGGCCTTCAACCCTCTTCAGTCCCCCGGATGCAGGGTCCAGGGCAACCCCTCACCATAGGCCCCATTCCCACCCTGCCTCTGCTCCACTCTACCTTCATTCAATCCCTTCCCCCCAAACCTCACCCCTGCCCTGCTCCTGCTCTTCCCCCTTGCCCGAAGCACCTTCTGAGCAACATGAGCTGGGGAATTACCAGGCACCTGCTGCGGTGTTGCCACGGGGGTCAGGCCCCCCCTGCATTCACCATGGCGGCGGGACCTGGAGCGACACGCTGCTCTGATCTCCTGCACTCTCCAAGCCCCGGGTTTGGGAAGTGGAGCACCCTGGGGTCAGGGCGCTCTGTTTCCTGCTGCCACGGTGAAGCTGAGCGCAGCAGGCAGGGAGAGGGCAGCAGTAGGGCAGAGTGGAGCAGGCTGCCATCTTGCTTTGGCTCCCACCATTGAACTAAATGGGGGGTAACCTCTGTTGATACCCTGTGCAAGGCCCATATGTAATTGCCTGGACTGTCCTAGGCCCCATCCATAGGAAGGTTGAGGTGGTCATTATGGGGAGGCCTAAAGTACAGGGCCTGGAGGCCCTGAAGCATTCTGTGGACAGGGCAGCTCTGTCTCTCCCTCTCCTGGGTTTCTCTAGGCTGTTCAGTTACATGCCCACACTGTGAGTTTCCCGGCCTAAACAGAGCTGCATCTCTGCTTTGCTTTCTCTGCAAAGGCTATGGACAGGTTAATTGTCCACAGTTTTAAAGTCACTGCACAACGCTTTCTTAAGGGGGAAAGAATTATAGAGAAAACACATTTTAACATTAAAAGTGTGAACACACATGGAAAAAAGCTTCCCAGAGATCACTACCCAAATCCAACCACAGCTCTGGTCAGTGTCAGGGCTTTAAACCCTTTTGCCAGGGTCTGTTCCCTTGGAAAGTCCTTTTTTTTTTTGGTTGGTCTCTGGAGAATTCAGTTTGCACTAGTACCTTCTGGAGGTGGTACCCTCTGGAGGTGTTACAACCTGAAGGAATTTGTATGTGCCTGATGGAGTCACTTCACCATGGCATCAGGAAGTGGCATGCCCTGGGATTGGGCACGCTGCTTCCTGCTGCCACAGTGAAGCCCTGTGAGATCCCTTTACAAAACTGGTGACAAGGAAAAACATAAGAATGGCAATTTATGGGGGAATGGAGGCATTTAATGCAGGAAATGAAGACTGGCAGCAATATATTGAAAGATTGGGCGACTATTTTCTTGCAAATGAGATTATAGACAAGGACAAACATGAAGCAATTTTCCTTAGAGTCTATTGCAATAGCACGTGTTCCTTTTTAAGGAGTTTGTTACAACCTCAAACAAGGAGATATAAGGTTAGAGGACATGCAAAAGATCTTAAAGCACTACATGCTAAAGCCAAGAACTATCATGGAACGTTTCGAGTTCCTTAGGAGAACAAGGAGGCAAGGTGAAAGTGTAGCTGTGTACACAGCTGTGCTAAAAAACAAACAATGTTGCTCTTTCAGAAATGTCCTGGAGGGGGTATACTGCAGAACAGATTGTTTTGTGGCATTAACAATGAGAGACTTCAGACAATTGCTAGTTGAAATTTTACAGAAACTAAAGGGAGGGGAGCATGGCCCCAACCCATAATACTCTGAATAAGCCAGTTAACTCCTTGATGACCACTTTATAATAAAATGCAAGGCATGTTGTGGGATAATTAGGTGTTCACATCAAAATGCACTGGCCAAAGCTTGTCCTTGGTGCCCTGAAGGTATGTCTAGACTACATGGCTCCGTCAACGGAGCCATGTAAACTAGTTTACCCGGCATAGTCAAAGAAGCGGGGATGTAAATAATCCGCACTTCATTAAAATACACATGGCTGCCATGCTGTGCTGACAATCAGCTGATCCGGCACAGCATGGCAGTCTAGATGTGGATCTGTTAGCTGGGGAAGCCTTTGCCAACCGATCTCTTATGCCTCGTGAAACGAGGTTTACAGGATCGGTCAGGAAAGGCTTCCCTAAGCTGACAGATCCACATCTAGACTGCCACGCTGTGCCGGATCAGCTGATCGTCAGCACAGCATGGCAGCCATGTTTATTTTAATGAAGTGGGGATTATTTAAATCCCTGCTTCTTTGACTATGCCGAGTAAACTAGTTTACATGACTCCATCGACGATACAGCCTTGTAAGTCTGCCATAGAGAAGATCAGAATCACTGCCTCATTTTTAATGATCAGAGGGCTAGCTGTGTTAGTCTGAATCTGCAAAAGCGGTGAGGAATCCTGTGGCACTTTATAGACTAACTGAAGTGTTGGAGCACAACTGAAGTGTTGTGCTCCCTTTGACGTCCCACAGTGTGAAAGGTGCCAAAATTCAAGTTAAGATACTTAGATGTTAGCTACACATTTAACATAGTTGAAGTGGTGTATCTTAATTTGAACTTACCCCTAGTGTAGTCCAGGGGTGAGAAGACAAAGAGGAGAGAGGTGTGGAGAGGAGAAGCAGTGATGGGCTGTGAAGAATTGCCTGTGACAACATGGGGGCAGCAGTACAGGGATTACAATGCGCTTGTTCAGCTTTCACAAGAGGAGAAGTTTGGCATAAAAAATGTGAGCCTGTCAAGTGCATTTGTAATTTTGTGGGAGTGGTCCACTTATCAGTTATAATTTCTAGGGTGGGGAATTCTTTGTCACTAAGAAATGGGTCAAGAAATCTTGCAGAAACAGGATCTCACAAACATTGCAGTATCTTCTATTGCTGGCCCAACCAAAATTTCCACAAGGACAGATTTTCTTGTGTTATTTTGACTCTTGCATATCTCATCCCACTAGAATCAGAAAACAGGAAGGTTCCAGGGAAAATAAGGAGGCCACAAGTTATCTGAACATTTTCAAATTTGTCAAAAGTTTGTTCTTCAAATTTGACTATTTAGTCCCTTTTCCAGTTTCCAGATAACAGATGGCTCTTCAACAGATGCTTCTACAATGTACATCTTTTTTTCTTCCTGGGAGCAGTCACCTCTGTTTTTGATTGTCAAGGAGAAATTGTGTTAATTTTTTAATTTTTAGTTTTGCTCAGTACTGCTGACATTTTAAATAATGTGTCTAGTTTTTGTGGGTTTTTTTACACAAGTGTGAAGAGTTTACTTGGGATTCAAGTGGTGTGGTAGCATGATCTTATGCACAGAATACTGGACAAGAACTCAGAAAACCTGGGTTCTATTTCCAGCTCTTTTCGATGACCTTGGGCAAGTCTTTTTCACCTCTCTGTGCCTCAGTTTATCCATCTGTATTATGGGGACATTGATATCTTTGTAAAGTGCTCTAAGATGTACGTATATCATCATCATTACATTTTGCCATTGGGGGTGGCAGCCACGGAAGTCAAAGACATTCAGCTTTCATTTAATATACAGAAGCTAGTATTTTTGTAGCATTTTTAAAGTTTTCCCATTAAACCCTCAGAAGCTGGAAGTGGACATATTTCTCCTAACAGATTATATTGTTGTACCTCTATTGTGTACTCTGACCTACATTTCGTTTTATCTTGGAGGGGAAAAATGTTAACAGTTAAACAATTATTCTTGTTGAGTGAGAGAGAGAGAGAAAGACAGAGAGAGGGAGAGGGATTGAATGATAGAACTTAAAGATCACAAAGGTTCACACAAAAACAAGCAGATCACATGTTGGGAATAAAGAACAAATTTTCACTTTCAACCTCTAAAGCAAATATTAGCACAAAAAAGGCCAAAGTAAAAAGACACATGCAGAAGAATAAACAGCTATGCCTCACTTATTCCAGAAGCAATTGAACTGAATATTCCAGTGCATATGTATATATTTGCTCTCCTGTTCTTGTTAACAAAACCAGAAAACCTAAATATTTGATTAGTTCCCTTTTTTGTGTTAAAAATAGTAGCCCCCATAATTTCTAATTTGGCAGAAAGAGACTTGTTAGATCTAAGTCCTTTTGTCTGAACACAACCTGAAAAACGAACAGAGTTATGCATGGGGGTAACCTATTAAAACAGGCGGAAATCTGAAGCTCATTTTTTGGGACTGCACAGCAAGCAATTATGAGATTGGATATGTTAAAAAAATCTATGGAAATTAGTGAGCCCAAAATAGCTACCTGTCTTTCCAACTCATCAATTAGCAGTGTTCCCTTGTTAACAACGTTACCATTTAGTGCCCAGGCCTAGACTGTAGTGTAGGCATTCAGGCTTGGGCTGGGGCCCTAGCGTGAAGTCTCAGAGTTTGGCTCCGGCGTGAGTCCCAATGTCTACACTGCAATTGTATAGCCCTGAAGCCTGAACCCCATGAGCCCATGTCAGCTGACTCAGGCCCTAGGAAGCTGAGCGTCTTTATTACAGTGCAGACGTACCCTTCGAGACCAAGCTTAGCTATTGGTTAAACACAAGCCAAGTGTATCTACACATTTCTACTATGCCCCTCCTACGCCTAAATCCACACAGTGAAAATGAGATGGAGACACATTTGTTAGCTATTTTGCTCATGCACACTGATCTACTGCACATCACAAATTAAACAGGAAAATATACCTGACAGTAGAATTTTGCCCTCATTAAACTGAGGAACAGTTAATGCATGCGGTACTTGTCTGCTGCCTTCCTTGTAAGTTAGAAATAAAGCACAATTAGTACACTTCTCATTAATTATACATTATCCACTTTGAATGGTCTGTATGTTTAAGGCTTGTCCACTGCACTCTTCAAAATATGTTTGCCACTGTAATACATGGGAACTCAAGGTTTTATTAATTAAACAAGAAAAAAATGAGTCTTCCTTTTTAAAATTCACCGAACACAGCCCCGGTACATTAAAATGTGTCTGAAGTAATTCAAAAACATTCTAAGCAATTTACATTCCAGTGGAGTATTTTAATGAAAATGTGTCAAATGATGTTACTGTAAATCAGTTAAAGGAAGACTGACAACTTAAAAGTCCCACTTTTTCATTACAATCTTCTGCTGCTTTGAAAAGAGTAACTCCTGTATTGACTGAAAGTGGGAAACTGCAATGTTTTCTCTAATATTGCAGTTTGCGGGCTTTTAACAAAAAATTGCGCAGAGTTTCATCCTTTCCGAGAAACAGTCTGTTAGTTAGTTTGCCCTGTTTGTTGAGTCTTTCACACACCAGGAACATTGTTCAGAAAACACTGCAACTGGGATCAACAGAGCCAGATTAAGGATTGGTACCTAAGGGGATGTCTACGCTGCGGAGCTATTTCGAGATACCAGAAGTATCCCAGAATAGCTATTCTGCATCTATTGAAGTAGCCTGTTATTTTGAAATAGATTTTGAAATAATAGGCAGTTAATTACAACCTCACGGTAACTCTCTTTCCACAAGGGTTAAGGGGAATTTCAGAATAGCGAGTTATTTCAAAATTTGGTGTTGTGTAGAGAGCACCAAATTACAAAATAAGCTATTCTGAAATAGCATCAAAATAAGCTACATAATTTTGAGCTAAGGGTGCTTAGTAGATGCATCCTAAGTGTGGGAAATCATGGCATTATGTGTATAAATTGGCTGTACCCTTCTGTAATATTTTCCTTCCACGGTTGCAGTGTTTCTTTATTAATTAGTGGCATGAAAGCACCTACACATAATATACATGACAACATGCTTTGCATAATGGCGAGATGAAAGAATTGCGCCTTCTGAATTCAAGGAATGGCCTTTGAAGTGTAAATAGATAAAGATAATCAAATTCAAATGAGATTAAAATTAACAGACTATCAACCAAGTGACACTATTAATAAATGTCCACAACAAGCAGGGACAGAAAGGACTCTGAAAAGACCAAATGTAATTTAATTAAATAAATGGGAACACAAGAAAGTAACCATAATGGATAACTACAAGAAAAACCGAATAAGGATTTAGCCAATAGAGTCAATATTACTCACTGTATAAAATGATCCATATCAGATTTATTCTACATTTATACAATAAAATACAGCCTGGGTAAATGGGTAGTTTTAATTGTAGCCTCTTTAATTGTGGTGGGTGGAATGTTTTCGCCATTAGGCAATGCATATTTTCCTCCTTTGTGGTAAAAAAGGAGGTTTTATTGTTTGTATTTATATGGTCCCCATTACAGTAGTATCTGTGTGATCTTCAGACCATCCTCAAGAGGTCATGTTGTGCTATTATCCCCATTTTACAGATGGGTGAGTGAGGCACAGACATATTAAGTGACTTGACCAAGGCCAAACAAAAAGTCTGTGGCAATTCAAGAAACGGAATCTGGTTATCCCTGGTCCCATGCTGTTGCCCTGTCAACTGGACCATCCTTACTGACATAAATAGAAAGATCACTCTTAGCCATGTCTTCACTAAGCAGAAGATCAACGCTCCCATGATCAATCTTCTGGAGTTTGATTTAATAGATCTAGTTAAGACCCACTAAATCAATCTCAGAGGGCACCCCTGTGGGTGGGTGGCTGGTACTCCTACTCCTGCAAGGGAGCGTTTGCTCCCATTGGCCTCCCGCTGTGGGGACGGGGGGGAAACGTGAAACAAGGTATGTTGGCTGCAGCTACATAATTAACTTAGCTGGAATTGCATATCTTGAGTCGACCTTTCCCTTTAGCGCAGACCTGACTTTAGACATAAGTGCTAGAATAGGGATATTGGAGGTGCTGCTGCACCCTCTAGCTTGAAGTGGTTTCCATCATTCACAGGGTTTACAGTTTGGTTCAGTAGCTCTCAGCACCCCCTCTTACACAATTTGTGCCAGTGCCCCTGCTCTTAGATGATACATAAAGTGCTGAGAGAGTATCTTCTCTAAGTAGGCTCAGGCTGACATGAGTGTCTATTGAGATCAAACATAAAGAGTGAGAGAGAGCTGAAGAAAGCAGAGCTGCTCAAATCATATTTCTTATAACTCACATAATTTTCCCTTACAACCAGCAGGCTCTTTATTCTAACCCTGGTTTACAGTGATTCCTGCTGACGAAGACCAGAGCTACTGAACACTTACGTGGCTGTCTTAAAAGGATATCTAATACTAGCCTGTAGACATTCAAAACTGTACCTAAATAGGCCATTTGTACAACAGCATGCCGATCTGAACCTCCAGAAGCAGGATTTGCTATTCTATTAAGGCAGTGGTTTGAAATCGGGCTCCTCACATTCATTCTTGATCTGGTTATAGCTAAGGTCACGTGTAAGTTACGGGGTCACAGAAGTGGGGATTACGTGACTTTCTGGGACCTCCCTGACTTCTGAAGCAGCTGATGCAGCTGGCCCAGAGGCCACCTGATCAGCTCGGACAGCTCCGAGACCATCTGTGCTGACTCCTGCTGGGCAGAGTCAAGTCACCACACCTCCATCACCCAGCAGCTGTTTGAGTGTGGGAGTGGGTAAGGGCTTTGGGCAACGCTTAGCTTGGGGGGTTCTCCAGAGGCAGCGACATGTCTCTCCCTCAGTTCCTAGGTGGCGGTACAGCCAGATAGCTCCACGCACGGCCTCCGCCTTTGGCACTGCAGTTCCTAGCCAGTGAGAATGGTGGAGCTAGCACTTGAGGCTGGGACAGTGCCCAGGTCTAGGAACTAAGGGAGGGACATGTTGTTACTTCCAGGGAGCCATGAAGAGCTTGGTAGGGAGCCTGCCATGGCCAGAAAACCTTAATTAAATGGTAATTAGGCATGAATCAGCCTTCATGTTTCATGTACAAACCTCCACAATCCCAAGGGAAAATGTTGCATATATTTCTCTGGGTAACCTGCTCTTCCTCATGATGGGTGGGGCTGCCTGAGAATGGTTGGGAAACAGTAGTGTCTGCTCCCTGTGGGACAGCTGGAACCCCCCAGTTCACTAGACACCATCCCGAGCCCAAGAGGAGAATCAGAACATGACGACAGCTTAGGGTCCAGCCTATGAAAAGGAGCAACACAAGGATAGGCAGGTTCTGCTAGTATGTGCAAAGGAGAAATTTATTTATTTGCTTTCATCAGTACTACTGTAGTCCAGACCTGGTCCTTTCCCACATAGTTTTTTCCTTGCCTGTCTAATGATCCTCCCCTAGAAGAAAAGAGAAATCATTCATTTCTCTTCTCTGCTTCTGCTGCTGACTTGGCCCAGTGACAGAATCTATTCATGATTCATACTGACATGAGGCTGTAGTGCCAAGTATTCATTTTACTGCTGTTAGGGTGCACAGAATGGCTACGTCTACACTGGCCCCTTTTCCGGAAGGGGCATGTAAATTTCACCAGTCGTCGTAGGGAAATCCGCGGGGGATTTAAATATCCCCCGCGGCATTTAAATAAAAATGTCCGCCGCTTTTTTCCGGCTTTTAAAAAAGCCGGAAAAGAGCGTCTACACTGGCCCCGATCCTCCGGAAAAAGTGCCCTTTTCCGGAGGCTCTTATTCCTACTTCGAAGTAGGAATAAGAGCCTCCGGAAAAGGGCACTTTTTCCGGAGGATCGGGGCCAGTGTAGACGCTCTTTTCCGGCTTTTTTAAAAGCCGGAAAAAAGCGGCGGACATTTTTATTTAAATGCCGCGGGGGATATTTAAATCCCCCGCGGATTTCCCTACGACGACTGGTGAAATTTACATGCCCCTTCCGGAAAAGGGGCCAGTGTAGACGTAGCCAATAGGTTTAACTAAGAAAATAATTTCCACCTTCAACTCATGGACAAAGAAGCTAGACAAAGTGACTCTTACTGTATGGAAAGATTCAAAAGCTCATTTGGATAAATGTGATTTTGAAAGGTTTATTACGAAAGACTAACTGTAAACTTGCTCAACTGGTCAACAATTTGTGCAATGTTGCAAATATTAATTACAGCAGGAGAGCACGCAATGCAATATATCTTAGCTGAATAATGCATTCTAAGCAAGTGCCCATTAGCGATGTGATTACGCACCAGAGCACCTCATTAAATCTTTGGCTCTTTGGCATCCATCTAATCAAGACAATTGTGCATCATTGTCATGCTTCTCAACTATGACACAACCTGCCCAGCTTGAAAGGGGGCAACTCGTGAAAACATTAAAGGTATCACGACCAATAAAAGGGTAACAAATGTGGGAAAGGCTACATATGTTTAAAGGACTTTAAAGAGGGAATGTTTAAAAAACATTCTGCAATTAGTGCGATTCCAGGCAGGGACGGCTCTAGGCACCAGCAAATCAGGCAGGTGCTTGGGGCGGCACTTTGCCAGGGGCGGCATTTCAGCTAAGCAGCCAGGGCTGCCCCGGCAATGCTTGGCTCCGCCCCACCTATTTAAAGGGCTGCAGCTAGGAAACGCCGGGAAACACCGCGGCTGCGCACAGCCAGCTGGCAGCACCAATACGCCCTGGAGCCTGCTGGCCACCCTTGTCTCCTCTCCTGCTCCTCCCCTCCCCCATCAATGCCTAGCCCTGCCCTGACCCGCCCTCCCGATTTAAAGGGCTGTGGGAGACGCCATGGCTGCGCAGGCAGCACTGGCACCATGTGCGCCTGGCCCCGGCGCCTGCTGGCTGCCCCTGTCTCCTGGTCCTGAGTCCTGCTCCTCCCCAGCAGCCGCTACCTCCTCCGAGAGCCTCTCCACTCCACTCCAAGCCATCAGCCACCCCTCTGCCTACATCATATGGAAATCCGAGGTAAGATGCCCCCTTTCCACCTAAGGTTGCCATGTGTCTGGTATTTTCACTTCCTGTCCGGTAAAAAAAAATCAGAAAATACCGGACACCTGGCAAACCTACAAACACTCAGCCCACTGGCCCAGCTCCCGACCGCTCCCCCCAGTCCCCAGCCCCTGACAGCCTCAGCCCCACAGACCCTTTGAAGTCTGTTCCTAGTATATTTCTCTTGTTCATGTTTGTAGTAGAAGTAGAACCAAACAAGGATCCAGCACATACACACACACATGCACACGCGCATCCACACACGCACACACAGAATATTAACTGTTCTACACTCTTCAAAGAACCACACATGCTGTTTCATAGATATTTCTTTAAAGAATTAAATTTCGTTGATCTGGGTAAACTTTTGTGTTTGATGTCTCTAAGGCAAGCTTCATTCCATATATAGTTGTATTGGGCACATACAACTCTCCACTCCCTCTAATACCTCATAAACCCGAATATCTAATGGCTACTAAAAAGATGGACACACAAAAATAATATGCACATGCATACCCACTGAACTCAGTTTCTGATAACATAGATGTGTTAGAGCCACATAAGTAACCACTGCATTCCAAAACAAATCTAGTTTAACAATACAACTATTTATTGATGTAGTTTAGATATCCTATGTGCTATAGTTATAATTGGTTGACAAGTATATTTAAACAGAGTGGTATTGTTCGCTGATTGTAATTGGTTTGAAGATTGATTAAGTATAGCCATAAACTACTTGAGTTTTAGATGTGGCACAAGTTCTCCCTTCTATTTTTGGTACTGAGTTAAGGAAATAAAAACTATTTGTGTTAATAGTTTTTCATGCATTCAAACCACAATTAAAAAGTAGCCTATTTCTAGAAGAACAATAAAGTAGAGATTTAAGGTACATTTCCCACTCTTGAAAAAGAGCTTTGTGTGAGCGTGTAGCCAGACACGAACCCCATCCTGGTTTCTGCTCCCCCCCCCCCCCCCGAGAGCAAGAGAAAGGCAGTCAGCCTTTGATGCCCTGGGAACGCAGGTGTGCTGCCTGTCCCTGACTCTACCATAAACAGAAACCAGACAGTAAATGGGCTAGCTGACAATCCGGGGCCTCCAGCCATCCTGATGGCTAGTACCAGTAATTGACACGCCTGCACTGTCCCAGGAGAGGAATCTTCGCCCGTCACATACCAGAGGTGCCCACTGTCTGCATTTTCCCAGGTGTGAATTATGCTTTGCACCCATCTTGGGAAATTTGGTGTTCAAAACCATTTTTCCTAATTGGCCACTTGAGACCAGGAAGAAGCCTACGTGACCCAAGGGGTATAAAAAGGGGTTCAGTAGCCCACCCCATTTGAGCTCCAATCATCTACACCTACTGGCAGATATTGATTGTCTCCCGAGGTCTGTGGGACGCCCAATCTCGCCCTACTTCTTCCCGAGGGATTGAGAGAAAGACGCTGGCCATGCCAAGTCTGGAACACAGGGGTGAGAATATATACCTGCTAGGTGTCTATTTTGCATGCATTTAATAAGAGCTCAGAGAACCAAAAGGGTTTCATGGTACCTGTAAGTGACTTATTAGTGTAATTTCTGTCCTGTCCTTTGTAGTGGCTGTTATCATCTGTAACACAGTAGTAGCATTTAACAGCTAAGTTTACCCTGTAACAATAAAATAGTAAATGTTTAAGCTTTAACCTGACTCCTTCAGTTGCTGTAACAGAACCAAGCACAATTTAAAAGAACTTCAGCCGGTCATAATGGACAGGTATAGGAAGAGCTTGGGCGTTTTGGATCGTGTCACTCCCAGGTGACAGATCCGTTGGGGCATCTCTCAGTCTTCCCTAGACTGCCCGCTGCGAAGGGATCCTGTATCCTAGCAGCTGAAATCTGAGATGTAATAAGCTCTCCCTGTAAACTTCTTTGGGCGCCTGTCAACCTTCTCCAGGTTGCCTGCTGCGAAGGGACCCCGGTCTCAGCAGTTGAAGTCACAGGTGTATCTCTCACACACACACACACACACACACACACACACACACACACACACACACACACACACACCCCACTCACTGCCCTGACCATCAGCTGACAGAGCTGGAAATCTTGTCTCTGTCACCAAAAACAAAACAAAAAAATTTGCGAAGTGCAAATGTGTAAAAGCCAACAAAAAGGGCGGGGGGCAGGGCGGGGCAGCCAAAAATTTTTTTGCTTGGGTCAGCAAACAACCTAGAGCCGGCCCTGATTCCAGGATGCTGATAGTCTTTGTGAAGCAGATACACACCTCCCTTCAGTACTGGAAAAGGACACGAGTCAATTTGTTTCTCTCTATGTGCACATATCTCTTGTTAATCATGAGAGTTATGTGCCTGCACTAGGAGTGGACTTTACAGAGTTGGAAACAAATATAATTTTAATCCTAATAAATGTGCATAACTTTCCTGTGTTTTGCATTTATTTAATTTGAGACAATGGAGGGTATGTCTACACTACAAAGTTAATTCGAAATAACAGCAGTTATTTCAAATTAACTTTAATAGCGTCTACAAAGGCAAACTGTTATTTCAAAATAAATTCAAAATAGTGGAGCTCTTATTTCAAATTTGGTAAACCTCATTCTATGAGGAGTAACACCAAATTCGAAATAGCTATTTCGAATTAAGTGCTGTGTAGACACTTAATTCGAAATAGGGGACCTCCAGCCCTTCCCAGGGAGCCCTGGTGACCACTCTGGGCACAACCAGGAAAACTTACTCTCCTCTCCCCCAGCCCCAGATCCATTAAAGGGGTTAGACTCTGGCCACAGTGCCTGTGCCAGCTCCAAGCCTGCCAACCCACAGCTAGCAGTGGCCACCGGGGCCCCTGACCCACTGGCCCCAAAACATGAGCCAGCAAGCCACTGACAGCCAGCCCTCCACCGCTCCCCAGGAGCAGTCTGCCAGCTCCCCGGAGCCTGACAGGGGCTGGAGAAGGCAGGCATCTTCCTGGTCCAGGGTGGAAATCATGGACCTTATTCAGGTTTGGTGGGGATGATCTCCCCATGATCTCCGCACTAGATGGGGGAAAGCGGCCGTCTATGGCAGGATAGCTGCCAGCCTGGCTACCAAAGGCCACATGTGAACCCAGGAGCAGGTTAGCATGAAAGTCAAGTTGTTCTGGCGAGATCCCCAACCCTGAGCTTCCCCTCCCCCTTCTTCCCCTTGCTTCCCCCTTCCAGCTCCCTCCTCCAAGGTTTCCCCCTCCCCTCTTCCACCCTCTCTCTTTCCCTCTCCCACCTCCTTTTTCCAGTCTCTCCTGAGGTTCATCTCCCTCCCTCCAGTTTTGTTCAATAAACCCAGTTTCTATTTTTGAACATACGTGTCTTTTATTTGACATCAGGAAGGGGGGCAAGGGAGGAGTAAGTGGAAGGACGTGGGGAAGAATGGGGCCTGAGCCCCCAGTGGGGAGGACCAGGGAGGCTCTCAGGGCTCTTGGGGGTGGATGTTCTCCCTCAGGGCCTCCTGGATCCTGACAGCCCCCCGATGAACCCCCCGGATGGCAGCCTGCGGCAAGTGCAGTCGGGCTGATGGCAACGACCCCATGAGATGCACTGGCGTGCCCAGGGGCAGCTCTGGCTCCCTGTGGCTGAGTGCTGGAGTGTCCTGAGTGCGGGCATTCAGGGCACTCCAAGACAGGACTGCTTTGCTGTCCCTCATCAAGGTAGACAAGCAAGTGGGGAACCCTGAGAACTGTCTGTCCGGGGTGGGGGTAGGGTCCCTTTAAGCACAGAGCTCAGTTAGCTTCAGGCAGCAGCCCCACACACTAAGTCCTAACCTGATGCCCTGCCAGCACTGGTTCTGGCCAAACTTAACTTCGGTTCAGGGTCCACTCAGTGTGGACACACTATTTTGAAATAGCAAAACGCTATTTCGAAATAGTTTTTATTTATAAACGAGTTATTTCAAATTAGCTTAATTTGGATTAACTATTTCGAGTTAAGTTAATTCGAAATAGCACTGTAGTGTAGACATACCCGGAAAGAATAACTGGGGAATTTGGAACAAATGAAAAATAATATTTCCTCACCCAGAAGTGGACAGTCTGTGGAACTTATTGGCACAGGGCATCTGAGAGGCCTACACTCTAAATGCACTTTTAAAAATAGTAGAATCATGCTATGGAATGGTGGAAAAATAGTAATATAGGGCTGAAAGGGACCTTAACGAGTGATTGACTCCAATTTCTTTTACTTGGGGAGGAGCAAAGAAACTTAGATTATCCTTGAGAGGTTTTTGTCCAACCCCTTCTTAAAAACCTCATAGAATCATAGGGTTGGAAGAGACCTCAGGAAATCAAGTCCTACCCCCTGCCCAAAGCAGGACCAACCCCAACTAAATCATCCCAGCCAGGGCTTTGTCAAGCCAAGACTTAAAAGCCTCTAGGGATGGAGATTCCACCACCTCCCTAGGTAACCCATCCCAGTGCTTCACCACCCTCCTAGTCTGTGTCTAGACTGCAGGGTTTTTTCAAAAAAAGTAACCTTTTTTCGAAAAAACTTCACCTGCGTCTAGACTACAGCCGTGTTCTTTCGAAATTAAATTGAAAGAACACGACTTTTCTTTCGATGGCAGTAATCCTTATTTCATGAGGAATAATGCCTTTTTTCAAAAGTGTTCTTTTGAAAAAAGGTGTTCTTGAATGCAAACAGGGCTTTTTCGAAACAGACTGCCTGGGTGCTCTCTTTCGAAAAAGCGGCTCACTTTTTCAAAAGAAGAGGTTGCAGTCTAGACGCGCTCTTCTGAAAGAGGCTTTTTCGAAAGATTCTTTCGAAAAAGCCTCTTTTGAAAGAGGCTTGTAATCTAGACGTACCCCTAGTGAAACAGTTTTTCCTAATATCCAACTCAGACATCCTCCACTGCAACTGGAGACCAATGCTCCTCATTCTGTCATCTATCACCACTGAAAACAGCTTCTCCCCATCCTCTTTGGAACCTCCCTTCAGGAAGTTGAAGGCTGCTGTCAAATTCCACTTACTCATCTCTTCTGCCTCTCCTCGTAAACCATGTGCTCCAGCCTCCTAATCATTTTCGTTGCTCTCCACTGGACTTTCTCTAGTGCATCCACACCCTTTCTCTAATGAGGGCCCCACAGTTGGAGGTAATACTCCAGATGTGGCCTTGCCAGTTCCGAATAAAGGGGAACAACCACCACCTTCAGGGATGCCCATTCCATGACTTTATTTGGAAGCCTATTCCAGAGCTCAGCTACCCTTGTAGTTAGAAAGCCCCCCCCCCCCCCCCATATCACCCTAAAGCCATTTTATGGTGGTTTTAGGCCCACTCAGACCTGCCAATGTGCTGGGGGGAGGAAGGGGGAGGAGAGGGAGAGGCAATTGCTCCAGGGCCCAGTGTTTCAAAGCTCCCAGCCACTGTTGTTGCTACCATGGCAGCAGCAGAGGCCATAGCTCCAGGCCCCTTCAATTGCCACCGGAGTGCCATGCCATGCAGTCTGTGTGGCTTTGAGGGCTGGAGTGGGGGGGCCTAGTGCTATGCTCCAGATGGTGCTATGGTCTGACTGCCCTCAACCCTGTCCCTTCTACCTGAAGCCCTTCTTCTTTTGGGTATACAGAGCTGGCCCTCCTCCCCACATTGGCTGTCAGCCCTGCTGAGCCCACTACTTCCTGTCCTATCTTCAGTGAACATGGAGAATGACTGATCACCATTCTCCTTATACCCACCCTAAACTCTTACATCTGCAGAGTGCTGTTCAAACATTAGCTAATCTAGCTAATAACCAGTTAGTTTAAAAAGCCACATATTTGTGTATTACAGTATTGGTAATCATATATCTCATTTGTAGAGTCCAAGTTAAATAACACAGGGTTAAAAAGGAATTTGTCCATCCCAATGTATATCAACAGTTGTCTAATAAAACACTGTAATTCCTTACACTCTCGAGCATTTCTAATGGGAAATGTATCGAGTCGATATAACATTCCGCTCTACTCTGCACTAGTTAGGCCTCAGCTGGAGTACTGTGTCCAGTTCTGGGCACCACATTTCAAGAAAGATGTGGAGAAATTGGAAAGGGTACAGAGAAGAGCGACAAAAATGATTAAAGGTCTAGAGAACATGACCTATGAAGCCAGGCTTCATGAACTGGGCTTGTTTAGTTTGGAAAAAAGAAGATTAAGGGGGGACATGATAGCGGTTTTCAAATATCTAAAAGGGTGTCACAAGAAGGAAGGAGAAAATTTGTTCCTCTTGGTTTCTGAGGACAGGACAAGGAGTAATGGGCTTAAAGTGTAGCAAGGGAGGTTTAGATTGGACATTAGGAAAAAATTCCTAACTGTCAGGGTGGTCAAATATTGTAATAAATTGCCAAGGGAGGTGGTGGAATCTCGCTCTCTGGAGATATTTAAGAACAGTTTAGATAGACATCTGTCAGAGATGGTGTAGACAGAGCTTGGTCCTGCCTTGAGGGTGGGGGGCTGGACTCGATGACCTCTCGAGGTCCCTTCCAGTCCTATGATTCTATGATTCTATCACCGATTAATACTGATTATGTTCCCACCTACACTTAAATCATTTTAAGGTACCACAATTTATTTTAGTAATGTGCCACATGAAAACATCACTAACACAATCCACATAAAATATCAATTAAAAAACCCAAACATGTTAAAACACATTTCTTCAGATGTAAAACTATTACCCTGCTGCTCTTTATACTTCATCTGTTTTTTAAAAAACTGATTTTAGCTATGTACTACTGTACTTAAAAACAAAAACATAATTCAAGTGCATCTATTTGAAAATGACATTCATATAGAAACATCTAAAGTGATGTGGAGGAGGAGTGAGGCTGAGACATATCATGTTGTTTGATTCCATTCTTGTCAGTGCCATCAATGTACACAGCACTTTACAAAGACAGAACAAGTCTGGGCCTAAACAGAGAGGGATCTGAGAAGCACTGCAGAGGTGAAAGAAGCATCCCTTTTATTAAACTGTTGGAGAGGAGGCGGCCAGCAATAAAGATTAATGTCTTGTCCCAAGTGGATTATTTCAAATCTTAAAAAATCACATTCATTCCCCTAATATATTAGAGAGGTTCAGAGAGAGACAAACAGTGATAGGTGTTGGTTTAACTCTTCACGGCAGGTGCGATCACATGGAATGCAGGAGCCTTGATGCTGCACGAGTTCTAGTCACATCATCGCATCCTGCCTTTGTGCTACTCTGGATGCTTTAATCTAACAACAGAATCCACACGTCTGTCTTCCTGATCAACCCCCTATAGAGACTAAGAAGCATTTCTTGTTAGGCAAGAAGCTGATGGCACAGCAGGAATAGCTCAGAGTTTCAGTAACATAATAAGCTACTATGTGCTCTGAAATAAAATTAGGAGACTAATCTGGATCTGGTTTCTCAGTAGAATGGGTCTTTGTTGGTTTATAACCCATAATTAAATGCCAGTTATACCTTTTACATGCTGTAAAAACTGAAATCTCTTTTGTAGCTGTTGAAGATAAATCACTACAGAGGCTTGTACCCAGAAATTTGTTTGTGGATCGGGGGGTGCAAGCTGTGGAGGGGCAGGTGACTCCCTCCTCTCCCCCCCTGCAGCCTAGCCCCACCCCTGGCCTCACTCCTGGGTGAAGAAGGGGGGAAAACCAGCCCCAAGACTTCCCTGGCCAGCCAGAGCATGGGGGAGAGAGGCTGGGGCAGCGTGCCTCCCTGCTTTCACCCAGCCAGCTGGAGCATGGGGGAGGGAAGCTGGGGCAATGCACCACCCCTGCCTTCCCCAGGTCAGCCGGAATCAGCCCCATGGCAGACCATGAAGGACCATGGGAGAGGGGGATGTTCGCACTCTTTGCACCTCCCTACCCCCATGTACAGGCCTGCTACAGAAGATGAATAGATTTCTCATGCATGATTCATTCTCAGTGCTGCCCTGCCACACGGCAGCAATTCACCATGGCTATACATATTTGGAGCCAAGCTGGCTCATTGCTGACTATACTCAGGCAAAGAAGGACAGCAGATGCCTTAGATCACTGACTCCCCAAGGCAAACTTTCTACTACTGGGGCCCTGGGTTTTACGACTGGGAACAGGCATAATCTGGGGACAGATCAAACTCTGTATTGATAGAGTTATGCTCTTATTTAATTCTTTGATCCACAATCCCATTGGGATTGCTTGGCAACAGAGTGGGGCTAACTCAGTGAAAATGGGGGTTTAAAAAACCAGATGAGCTTTGAGAATTTTGCAAGGGAATTTAGAGAGGGAGCAAGATTCTCTAAAGCTAGATGGCTAAGCACTTCCCTCAAAAATAAATAAATCTGCAAGAGTAAAACTAAAACAAGCAGAAATACAGCAGCTATCTGGTTTATTGCACAGAATGCAGCATGTATGACTACCTGCCTGGTAGGCAGGTGATGTGTGTGAGCATTTAGTGCAGGTAACTCATGGCCATCTGAGACAGAATACAACCTCTTGAGACCAGAGTGGCTAAACTGAAGGAGCTAAAGGTGACAGAGAGGTGCTTAGATGACACTTTCTGGGATACAGAAGAATGGTCCCACCTCCGGTCTGACAGCTTCTCTACTGCTGAGGAAGCTGAAAGTCTCAAAGAAGGAAAACATCAATTTGGAGTAGAGGGAAACAGTCCAATAGGTAAGGATACTCCTTACATGGTATCCTCTTGCACTGGAACCCCAGTTCTCGGTATTAGGCAAGAGTAACGTGGGATTCAATTGTTAGGAACATAGCTAATGATTTGGGATGACTAAGAGAACTGCATGATGAATTGCCTGCAGAGTGAGAAGGTGTGAATCTCTTAAGATGTCTAGACAACTTTATGTATGCAACTGGGGAAGAGCCCACTGCTTCAGTAGATAGGTACTAACGACCTAAAGAAGGGTAGGAGAGAGGTCCTGTAGGTCAAATTTAGGCTTCGAGGAAAGAGATTAAAGTCCAGGACTCCATTCTTTGAAGTGCTACCCGTTTCACACACAGGGCCAATTAGACAGGCAGAACTGCAGGGTAGGGATGTTAAATGTAGATTAATTGTCTAATTGAATACTCCATGCAATTTGCATCGACTGTTCGATAATCGATAAAGGTGCCTCAGCCTTTGAAGTGGAGCAACAGCCCCAGGGCGAAAGCACTGCAGGGAGCACAGGGCCAGTAGGGGACTCATGCAATCCCCTGCTGGTCCCGTTCTCCCCTGCGGCGTTTCAAAGCGACAGCGCTCCATGAAACCTGGAGTTAGCAGGGAAGTCCCCAGGGCAGATTATTGGATCCGCAGGATAAGAATGGTCTAGGAGAGGGAGAATTGTGAAATTCCACTTTCGGGGACAGAAAAGCACAAGGACTGATACCCTAAGGCGTACACTCATAGGCTGTGTCTAGACTACATGCCTCTGCCATCAGAGGCATGTAGATTAGACACATAGGCAAAAGCAAATGAAGCCGTGATTTAAATGATCGTGGCTTCATTTAAATTTACATGGCTGCCGCCCTGAGCCGACAAACAGCTGATCAGCTGTTTGTCTGCTCAGCGCGCTAGTCTGGACGCTCCCCTGCCGACATCAAAGCCCTTTGTCGGCAGCCCCGTTATTCCTCGTGGGATGAGGTTTACCGGGGCTGCCGACAAAGGGCTTTGATGTCGGCAGGGGAGCATCCAGACTAGCGCGCTGAGCAGACAAACAGCTGATCAGCTGTTTGTCGGCTCAGCGCGGCAGCCATGTAAATTTAAATGAAGCCGCGATCATTTAAATCACGGCTTCATTTGCCTTTGCCAAAACAATAAATCTACATGGCTCCGTCGACGGAGCCATGTAGTTTAGACGTACCCACAAAGTACATCTACACAGCATGCTTATTTCGAAATAAACTATTTCTTTTTTTTTCTGAAATAGCTTATTTCAAAATAGCACATCTACACTACAGGGAAGCCTCAAAATTAGTCTGAGGCAGGTTTCCCTAATATGGAAGTGCTACCTTGATTCAGAGCCCCGGGAGGCACTGGGAAGTAATTACTTTAAATGGCCCTGGGGAGGAGCTATTTTGAAATAACAGCAGTGGAGCGTCCACACTACTGTTATTCCAAAATAGCTATTTCAAAATAAGCATTATTCTTTGTGGAATGAGGTTTACAGATTTTGAAATAATCCGTCTGTTATTTCAAAATTATTTTGAAATAACTGTGCTGTGTAGACGCAGAGACCAAAGAGGAGAGAGGCGTAGGTAGCTTGGTAACCATGCAAGCATGCTATGAATAATTCCAAAATATACCCTCTGTGTCAATACGACATGCCTGCATTAGATGCTTCTGCAATGTTAATTTCCATTGCTGTTTAGTATGTCATGCCTTCAGAACCCCATCATCCAAAAAAGCTAAAAGCGAATGGTCAGATAGTCCTCTATTTTTCAAAATTCTAATAAAGTTTTAGAGTCTGTATTTTCTTTTGCCCCAGTAACTGTTTAATTCTCAAACAGCCATTCAGCCTCTTTGTTCATTAAGATACAATGCCAGGAAATGGTAAATATAAACACAGATTCTATAGGATAGATACAGACACAAGCCATATCTAGGATTATGTTTGTGCATATGTCATGATTTCTACTTTTGCTTGCTGGCATAATCAAGTATTAAACACTAATGACTTTTAATCATTTTGGCCACACTCTCAGATATCCTTTAGAATAGCAAAAATTAATACAAACAGTTAGATAGGAGCACTTGAAAGATGGGATACAGTAAATTACAACACCATATTTAAGAAAAGAATACGATCAGTTACTTTACCTAGCACACACACACTAATTTTGCAGAGTTTATATAGTTTGAATATACTTAGGTGATACAGACTTTATGAGAATACAGATAATAGGCTTTCAGGAACTATATAATTATTTAGCAAGCTAGGTACTATTACAGAACATAAGATATGAAAACAGCGCTTATGAGATACCTTCCTCCTTTTAGAGAGCCAGAGAAAAGGGGAATTAATATTGACAAAATTTGGTGTGAAAAGACAGCCACTTCAGACTCACCAATCACTCTAGCTTTCATCACCAGTTCACTCAGCTAAACACATACACCAACACAAATCAGAACAAATCTTTTTAACCATTGACCTATTACACTGAGGTAATCAAATCCCACAGATACCTTTGGTATACAGGCAGTCCCCGGGTTACGTACAAGATAGGGACTGTAGGTTTGTTCTTAAGTTGAATCTGTATGTAAGTCGGAACTGGCGTCCAGATTCAGACACTGCTGAAACTGACCGCCAGTTCTGACTTACATACAGAATCAACTTAAGAACCCCAGGTGTCCCCAAGTCAGCTGCTGCTGAAACTGATCAGCAGCTGATTCCAGGAAGCCCGGGGCAGAGCAACTCTGCCTGGGGCTTCCTGTAGTCAGCGCTGGTCAGTTTCAGCAGAAGCTGACTTGGGGACGCCTGGGGCAGAGCAGCTGGGGTGCTGCTGGGTTGCTCCAGTAGCGCCGCTCCTGGGTGCTACTGGACCAACCTAGCAGCACCCCATCTGCTCTGCCCCAGGCGTCCTGATTCAGCCGCTGCTGAAACTGACCAGCAGCGGCTGAATCAGGACCTGGGGCAGAACAGCTGGGGTGCTGCCGGGTTGGTCCAGTAGTGCCCAGAGCGGGCGCTGCAGGACCAATCGGCAGCGCCCCAGCTGCTCTGCCCCAGAGTCCAAAACAAAAGCCTGGTCTGCTGGGGGGGGGGGGGAGCACACTAGCTGCCCCCCCCCAGCAGACCAGGGACACGGGGAGCAGAGCCTCTGAGGCTTTGCTCTGGCAAAGCCTCAGAGGCGAGGGACCCCGCCGCGGCTGCGGCTTCAGTCCGGGAGCCTGTGGTCTGCTGGGGACGGTCCCCAGCACACCACAGGCACCCAGATTGAAGCGGCAGCAGCGGCAGTTCCCCGCGCCTCTGAGGCTTTGCTCTGGCAAAGCCTCAGAAGCGCGGGAACCCGCCCGGTGCCCCTGGTCTGCTGGAGACGGTGTCCAGCAGACCAGGGGCACCGGAACAGCTTACGAACGGGGCTTTCTCGCCCCGGCTTCCGGGGCGAGAAAGCCCTGTTCGTAAGAGCGGATCCGACGTAAGTCGGATCCGCGTAAGTCGGGGACTGCCTGTATTCTGTACTTCCTATCATATCCAGCACATTTTTGCTAAAGATCCTGGTACCATATCTACTTTACTATCTTTTCTTCCCTATGTGTTACTCCATATCAGTAATCAAAGCAGTACTGCATAGCAGAACATGATTACAGATGGGGTTATATCTGAAGGCTCTTGCCATCCATTGTATCCACTACACTTTGTTCAGAGGACAGAAGGTGAACTATAATCTTCCTTGAACTAGTTACTCATTAAGGATATTTCCATTCTAACTAAAAATAATCATGTATATGAATAACCAATATTGATTACATTGATTGTGGAAAACAAGAGTCTCTTCTGAATGCACCTTGTTTGTATGGGTGTGATTTTCACAATCATTCAGAATTGGCTTAACTCTGCTTATGATGAGGTATTTGGGAGCCCTGTCACAGATCCCAGTGGGAGCAGAGTTAAGCCAATTCCTAACTCTTTTGAAAGAAAAAAATACTTGTCTAAAATTGTGCATGAGGTTTTAGTTGACATCAATCAATTGACATCCCTGTGAATCAAATCTCTGAAGTCTCATGAAACATGGTGAGCTCTCTGAAGGTCATTGCTCTTTACTGAAAAATGCAGAATCCAAATTGTCCAAGCTGTTACAGTATACTTAAACTTTCTCACCACTCTTGTGGTATTTGTTTTAATCACTTCAATTTTTACATGTGTACTCCTTAATATTACCCAACTCATGAAATGCCCACAATAGTACTCTTCAGAGCAAGACCACAGTTCTCCGTTTTATTTCTACAAGTCATCAGAGCTGTGTGGAGAACGGAATTTCTGTTTCATGGGAAATTCTGGCCCTTCAAAATTTGTTTTCATTCTGAATTGGAACAAAAAGTCAAAATTTCTAAATTTACCACAGAACAAAAATTCCAAAAAGTTTCCATTTGGAAGTATCAAAATATTTTATTTTGATAATGTTGAAATATTACTCGCATAAACTTGCTTCCCCTCTGGCGAAGAGCTGCCACATATAGCATATCATATATGATCGGTAACTTAACTGGTACAGTTGCTGCCACTCCTTTCCAATTAGAATGAACAAGGTTTAGTTTTTCCTCATAAAGAACTGGAAATCCAGTGATACAATTCTAGCACATGGTAATTATTATGTAGTGTCACTCTGAGAAATGGCAGCCAGGCGCCTAAATAACTTAGTAGCACATATCAGATTTGGGCTTAGAGCTTGTGAAAAGAATGTAGTTTATTTATTACACTAAGACTAAATATAATCTTACATGGAATTAGAAACATTAAAGAAATACAGTAGTTTTATACACAAAACCCACTCAACTTACATATCTGTGTAAAACACGTAAGGCTGTGTCTAGACTGGCCAGTTTTTCCGGAAAATCAGCCACTTTTCCGGAAAAACTTGCCAGCTGTCTACACTGGCCGCTTGAATTTCTGCAAAAACACTGACTTCCTACTGTAAGAAATTAGTGTTTTTTGCGGAACGACTATGCTGCTCCCATTCGGGCAAAAGTCCCTTTTGCGCAAAACTTTTGCGCAAAAGGGCCAGTGTAGACAGCTGAGATTTGTTTTGTGCAAAAAAGCCCTGATCGCGAAAATGGCGATCGGGGCTTTTTTGCGCAAAAGCGCGTCTAGATTGGCCACGGACGCTTTTCCGCAAAAAGTGCTTTTGCGGAAAAGCATCCGTGCCAATCTAGATGCTCTTTTCTGAAAATGCTTTTAATGGAAAAGTTTTCTGTTAAAAGCATTTCTGGAAAATCATGCCAGTCTAGACATAGCCGCAGATGGTATCATGAGCTTTTGCTGGCACAACCCACTTCTTCAGTCTTCCTTGAGCTTCTGAATTATTTACAAATATACACATATAGTGTGCTATGACCAGTGTGTCTAACATCACCTCTCAGCACTAATCCTTGCTACCAATTCATTGGAATGGTTTGGGAGCCTGTCACTTTCCCACTTTGTGGAATATTTCTCTTCCAAAGCCCACCCAGAATCAGGGCCGGCCCGAGCCATTCATGCACCCCAGACCCCGGGAGCACGACACAACCCTTGGGAGTGTGGTGCATGTGTGGATCCGCCCCCGCCCGGTCCAGCAGCCCTGCACAGCACCCCCTATAATGGGGCGCCCCTGGCGGTAGCCCAGTCAGCCCAAAGCTTGGTCCAGCTTTGCCCACAATCTACCTACGTAGGAAGCTTCTGGGGGTAGAGACACCAAGCTAAGTGCTCTTCAGGTTTCGTCTTCAGAGCTCTGCTAATCCTTCTTAAGTGAGTTCCCCTCCCCAGGCAAGTCTTCTCATATGTTCTATCTGACCCTTTGACTGCCATGTCACCATTCCCAGATCTCCCTCCTGAAGATCCACTCTCCATACGTTACTATGACCAGCCACCCTCAGAGGTTCTACCCCTAGTTGTATCACTGCAGATGATGTCAACAGCTGCTTCAAAATGATGATCTTCTTACTATATATTTTAGAAAGGTGCATCTGTCTGTCTGTCCGTCTGTGAATCCATTTGTTCAAGAACTCTTCCTAAATGGTAAGAGCTAGGATGATGAAATTTGGCATGCAGCTTCTGCTTTTAACTTAGAGTAGGTTCAGGGTTTGCTTGTGCCTAGAATTCAACTGTATCTCAAAATGGAAAGGGAAGGGTCTGGCAGGAGTGATAATTATATTGTAGAATGACCACAGGAGGCAGAGAGACTCCAGAGATGGGGAGTGGGACAGCTAAAACCAGCAGTGAAAATAACAAAATTTCTTACAGGTACTGTCCTATTGCAACCCAGGTCCCTGCCAGCTCTTTAAATAGCTCCCGCTGGCTTTTGTTGCAGCTCAGCCAGCTCTTGCCAGAGTGCTCACTTACTTACTTTCACCTCTGGCAATAACCCCTCTGGGCCAGTAGGGGCAGGGGTGGAGAAAGGGTCAGCTATCTATTACATATTTCAGAGAGTTTGTGTCTGTGTGTCTGTCTGTCCCCCAGCCAGGGGACATGAACCCCTAGCTGAGCCTGCTGTAGTGGCAGTGGACAAGTGCTTTTTACCTGGCCCTAAACTGCTGCAGTGAGAGAGGGCCAGGCTTGTCCTCTCTCCCTGGTGCAGCCTGCACACTGAACCTCCCCACTCTCCCCCCCCCCCCCCCCCCCCCCGCTCCCCAGAACAATGATTGAAATGAAGAAAAACAAAACTTCTTGGAATTAAGGACCCGAGCAATACTGGGTAAATCTTGTAGCATAAAATATTTAATATACTACATTTATATTATATAAATATAACATTAATATTTTAATATATTAGTAAAGTATAAATGAAATGGATCAAAATGATAAAGCTGAAATGAGAAAGATGAGGTGGTTGAGGTAATATCTTTTATTGGACCAATTTCTGATGGAAAGAGAGAAGCCTTCAAATTATCCACCTTGTCTCTCTCACAAGCAGTAGTTGGTCCAATAAAATATATTACCTCATTCATCTTGTCTCTGTAATATCCTGGGACCTTCAGAGCTACAGTGAGACAGCATACAACAAAGTTGAAAGTAGCCATTTTCGCCTTATCAAAACAAAACATTTTGATATAAAAATGAAGTGTTAATATTCTCACAACAAAATGAGAAAGCCAAAGTGATTCATTTTCACTTTTTCCCTTTGAAAATTTAATCAGCATCTACACATTCCCTGAAAATGTTTTGATTTTGATGAAAATGTATTTTCTGACAGAAAATAGATCCACTGAAAATGTTTCATGTAACTCTGCAAGGAATATTATTTGATGCTGGTGATTTCTTAGAAAGCCCCAGACACATCTCCTCCATTTCATTTCCTTCAGTTGTTCCTTGATGCAGACAGATGTTCATAGTTTTACGTGCTGATCCAAAGCTCACCCATGTCTATGAAAAAAGTCTCATTGATTTTGACTGGCTTTGGATCAGGCCCTTAACATTTAGACCCTGACACCTATTTGTGTTTTTGCAGAGGATCTCTACAAAAGCCTTCATTGTTTCTCTCAAATGGTCAATTAATTAATTTTCTTCAAGTTTTTTTCTTACCAGAAAGCAGCTGCTTCATGGACTAATCCTTTTGTCCATGATAGCAAGCCTATACAAGTCTCATTAATGATGCCAGGTAAAAAAGCAGAGAAATGGTAGCATTTCAGGCTTTAATCTGTACTGACCAATTGTTTTTGGTAAATCATTAAACCGAGGACATTTTAAGTAGGATTTTAGTGGTAGAACTAGCCATAAAGCAGGGATTTAAACTGTAATTCAGCAACTGTAATTCAGATTATTCAAATTGATATTTATTAGGACAATTGTGTTCTGGGATTCACAGACTAAATCACTAAAGACAAGTGATTTAAAAATCAAAGTGTATAAAGGAGACATGAAGAGATGACAGATGATTCTTTGGTTGGCAAGTAAGAAACACTTTTTGCTATTATTTGTGTCTGAAACCCTTTATGTAGGCTTTGTAGTGATGGCTAATTTTATCAAGTGATGTTAATATTTGATTGTGGGTCTTCAAGCTATTTTGTCCAACTACTTAACTTTTGGTTAACAAAAGAGAAAGACAGACTGAATCACTGGATACATAAAACATGATGATTACTGCACTAATTAAAAAGGAATGTAATTATAATTTTAAAAACTCTGTCATACCCAGCCAGATCCAGTATATGCACAATGAACTTAAAAAAAAGAAGCAAATATCCTTGATGGCAGACTTGGGTAACCCTGAGAGACTACATAGGTTTTCAGATAAAACACGGGTGGCCAGATCTTAGCAGATGGCAATGGGGTACCTGTGCAACCCTCTCATCTCTTAGCAGGACTCACCCATGCAGATCTTTAAGGCCTGACTCAATGCCTCACTGAAGTCAAATAGACATATTCCTATTGACTTTAAAGGATTGCTGGATCATGCTCTTAATTGGCAAGAAATCATCTGCAGATGAGGACAATGGCTAATTAATAATCAGACTGCTGTTTCAAAAATAAATGTATTTTCCCAAAATTAAAATTAATCTTGACATCCCTTTTATTTTATTTTCTGCCAGTGTTTGAACAAGTGAATTTAAGACATATGAATAGTATAAGAAAATGGACTGTAAGTGTATATGCCTCAGTATTTGCAAGCTCAAGCATATAAATATTGTGAATGAGGCCTTGTGAGATTGACTTAAAATCATGAGATTAAAAAAGGATATTTGGGGGTTCTTTTAATGCATGCTTCTCAGTGCTGAGAAGTTTTGGGTTCACGTCTGTAAGCTTTTCTTTGCAATCATGAGAGCTAGACACTTTATTATTTTAATTTAAATAAAAAACAAGTCTTTTACAAAATAACATGACTCTAAGACCTCCTGCTTTAAGAAAAAAATTATGAAAGCTGGCAATACTTATGATATTCACAAAAAAATGGTATGTTTGAAATAGAGTGGGGGAGGTTGCAGAGAAAGGTACATTGCTTGACAATACAGCATAAATGGCTCCCCAAAATAACCCTTAGTGCCTTGGCACAGAGGCAAGTACATAAGATGTACAGTAGTCTGATTTCACCCTTCATAGCACGCTGTGTGTGTTATCGCCTACTGTAAATATGATAGAATTGAATGAAAATCACCACCTCAGCAACAAATCTGAGAATTGACTCACTTTTCTAGGAATGATAGCCTGAGCAAGCTGTGTGGGGGCCAGAAAGGAAATAGGCTTTCTTAATCCTGTTTATCTGCTATCTTTCTCAATAGCTCAATTGTTATTACCCATTAATATTATATGACTTAGATGACAGGTAATCTACATGTCTCACATTTTAACTATATTGTATAGGATAGTCACAGTAAAATGTTCATAATCAAGAAATATAAATTAAAAATAGAAAAGTGCATATTTTAAAATGTCTAAATAATCTGCTATATTTTTATATCCACAATGAAGAGCAAGGCTCCATGAAAGTGGAGGGATTCAGCACAGCAGGTGTGTTACACAGCTGGAGCCTAAATATAGAGGACGGAAATTCTGGACTTTTGACCAAAAGCTTGGAACTGAAATCTACTGATAATGTGTAGTGCAGGCAAAAAACCCCAGCATTCTATAATCTGTAAATAACTATTCAACATAAAAACAAATGTTAGGTTAAACAAGCAAAAATACTTGGAAAACTAATTTCTTAAGGCTTCCCAGGGTTGGGGTTTTATTGTTTGTTTGATTATTTGGTTGGTTGGTTTTTTGATTCATGCGCTAGAATGTTAGATTTGTTACCCATTTTGAAGAGTCTGTCCACAAAATAAATACTGCAGCACTGTTTCCTTTAGTATATTAAATAAGAAAGTTTTGACTTTAAATCAATAGAAAAGCTCAGAGTGTTAAATACAGAACACGACAGATTATGCAGAAAATGATCCTTGAAAAATTTTGCTCATATTCAATATGGCAAGGTTTTATTTTCTCTAAGACTGCAGGTCTTAGCTCATTAAATGCCAATATTCTGGTCTATTACTCCAGTTTGTACTGTGGTACTGAACCTATAAATTTGACATGGGTAAATGTGAATAGCTAGATTGTGGCTTTAGTAATGAAAAAAAAATACAATAAGGTACTGGATCTTCAGTAAGGAAGAAAGTTGTTGTTCTTTCCTCAATCTCAGGAGATTAACCTATGCAGGAACTATGTCACACAGAAGGATTTAACAGTACAGAAATTCAAAAAGAAGATAAAAATTGAAAATCAAATTACCACAACTGCCAGTAAGCTATTATCCTGCAGATATTAAACACCCAGAAACATTCATACAGCTACCACCCTGCTGTAAATCATGTTTCCAGACAGTTCATTTAATGAGCTGTGTTTGAGAAGACAATCTGTTCTGGATTAAATTAAATACATCTCTCTCTCTTTCTCTCTCTCCCCCTCCCATTAGGTTAATCCAAGCTGTTTAAAAAAAAATCACAACCAAGTTGAGTTTCAAAAACCGGTGAGTGGGAGTCATGGCTTAACTTAATATTTTACCCAAACAGGGCCTCTCTATAAAACTACATTATGGCCAAAAAGCAAGTAAGTAGGATTTAGGTGAGAATTTGTATTAATTACAATATTATAACCATGGATTTATGTTACAGTGCATATTTGCTGATTTGAAACACACTATATAAGGTGTAAAGAATAAACACAAATTCTTCAAACAGTTCCTCTTAGGCTGTTCTTCACAGAGCTCTATTGTAATAAATAGCTGGGTTCTACTGCCATCTGTATTTCCAGAGCCCTAAATTGGTAGTTTAGACTGGCAGATGACAGTCTTGGGTATGAAATTAGCATGTTCTCCCAGATATTTACTTTACACAACCTCCCCGCAAAATTTTTCCCCTCCATTCCCACTTTTAAAAATGTGTCTGAAAAAGTCCCTTATCATTATTATTAATTATTTGTGTTATGCTAAGACCCAGCAGCTCCAATCAGGAAAGAAATTCCATCATGCTAGGAGCTGTACACACACATAGCAAGAAAGTCCCTGATGTGAAAAGTTTAGGGCTGTCGATTAATCACCATTAACTCAAGTGATTAACTTAAAAAATTAATCATCATTCATTCCAACTTTGATCGCACTGTTAAAACAATAGAATATTAATTGAAATGTATTAAATATTTTGGAAGTTTTTCTACATTTTAACATATATTGATTTGAATTACAATACAGAATACAAAGTGTACAGTGCTCTCTGCACATGATTTTTATAACAAATATTTGCACCGTAAAAATGATAAACAAAAGAAATTGTATTTTTTTTGGTTTAGCTCACACAAGTGCTGTAGTGCAATTTCTTTATTGTGAACGTGCAACTTACAAATGTAGAGTTATTTGTTATGTAACTGGCTCAAAAACAAAACAATGTAAAACTTTAGAGCATACTAATCCAATCAGTCCTATTTCTTTTTCAGGCAATCGCTTAGACAAACAAGTTTCCTTACATTTATGGGAGATAGTGCTGCCCACTTTTTTTTACAATGTCACTTGAAAGTGAGAACAGGCATTCACTTGACATTATTGTAGTCACCATTGTAAGGTATTTATGTGACAGATATGCTAAAATATTCATATGGCACTTCATGCTTCGGCCACAATTGCAGACAACATGCTTTCATGCTGATAATGCTTGTTAAAAAAATAATGCATTAATTAAATTTGTAACAACTCCTTGGGGGAAAATTGTATGGCACTTGCTCTGTATTATCTGCTTTCTGCCATATATTTCATGTTATAGCTGTCTTGGATGATGACCCAGCACATGTTCATTTTAAGAACACATTCACTACAGATAAAAATAAACACAAAGAAACTACCAAAATGTGAAAATTAACACAGCACTCAACCCAAAGTTTAAGAATCTGAAGTGCCTTCCAAAACCTGAGAAGGACAAAGTGTAGAGTGTTCTTACAGAAGTCTTAAAAGAACAACAATCCAATGTGGAACCCACAGAACCCAAGCCATCAAAAAATAAAATCAACCTTCTGCCATTGCATCTGACACAGATGATGAAAATAAACATCCATTGGCCTGATCTGCTTTGAATCATTATCGAGAAGAACCCAGGACAAGCATAGACACATCCCTTGGAATGGTAATTTGAAGCGTGAAGGGACATACAAATCTTTAGTACACTTGGCATGGACATATCTTGTGACTCTGGCTACCACAGTACCATGTAAATGCCTGGTCTCACTTTCAGGTGACATTGGAAACAAGAAGCGGACAGCATTATCAACCACAAATGCAAACAAACTTGTTTGCCTGAGAAACTGGCTGAACAAAATGTAGGACTGAGGCTAGGTCTACACTACAAAGTTTTTGCGCAAAACCAGCCATTTTTGTGCAAAAACTCGTAGAGCGTCCACACCTCAAGTGTGGTTTTGCACAAGTAAAACAAAAGAACAGAGGGGTTTCTCCAGTGTAGGTATTCCTCTTTCTAAGAGAAATAGCTCCTTTTTGCGCAAGAGCTCCTGTGCAAATAGGTGTGTGTGGATGGGGAACAAGGGTTTTTTGTGCAAAAAGAGACAATCAAAAAAAGCCCAGGTGCCCTGATGGCCATTCTGTAAATAGCAATCAGAGTTTCCTTTCAAGAGAGCGTCCATGCAATCTGGACACTCTCTTTCGCAAAAGCGCGTCACTTTTTCAATGCGCTTTTGCAGTGTGGACGCTCTCTTGAGCAAGACGTTTTTGCGGAACATCTCTTGTGCAAAAAGCTTCTTGTGCAAGAAGCCTGAGTGGATTTGTATGCTCTAAATTTGTACAGTTTTATTTTTAAATGCAGTGTTTTTGTACATAATTCTATATTTGTAAGTTTAACTTTCACAAAAAAGAGATTGCAATATGGTGCTTGCATTAAAAGTATTGAAAAATACCATTTCTTTTATTTTTTGCAGTGCAAATATCTGTAATAAAAAAAAATATAAAATTAGCACTGTATACTTTGTATTCTGTGTTTTAAAAACATTCAAGATATTTAAATAAATGGCATTCTATTATTGTTTTTAACAGTGTGATTGATTACTCAATTAATTATGATAAAGTTTTTAATCTCTTGAGAGCCCCAAAGGAGTTTACCATCTAAGGCTCTGATTCAGTAAGGTACTGAAGTATGTGCATAACTTTAAGATCATGAACAGTCCCACTAAAGACAATGAACCCAGATCTCTCGAGCTCCCACCTAACTCCTTTTAAATTCTTTATGTTTTCTATGTTCTTGGTTATATTTTTGTGATGTTTGTGTATTATTTTATTTTAATTGCCCGTAAAAGAGCATGAAAAGTTGGGATTGGTTGAAAACATTTATGGAGCTACGCAGTATTCCTAGCTATAATGAATATGCTATCATGAAAATGAAAAGTGGCAAATTCAAAAGAAAGGAAAGGAAGTGCTTTTCACACAACACATAATTTGACTGTGGAATTCATTGCCATATGATGTCACTGAAACCCAGAATTCAGTAAGAATCCAAAAGGGATTGGATATTTATATGGATAACACAAAGATGAGAGTTATAAATTAAATAATTCTTGAAAGAGTTTAAGTGGGATGGAAAATCTCAAGCTATTAGTCGTATTCTATTAGGGTTTAGGAGGAGACTTCCCTAAGAGGAGGGTATGCAGACTATCCCACAAGTGCTAACAGTGAGGTTTTTCGCATCCTCTGAAGTATCTTCTTGTGGCTATGGGACACAATCCACTGTATGGAAATCCTGTATTTCAGCTTCTCTGTGGCATGCTATTTAAACAGTGAAGTTCAGATTTGTAAGCATGTTGGCATCACACTGTGTTTTCTACTGAATGAAGGCCATAAGGAACTGCTACTATAATACAAAAGCCTACACAGTGCCTAGATAGTGTCTTTGGTAGCTTCTGGGTCTATTTCAGAGCCTGATAAATCAAGTTAGAGAGCACTCAAGAATGTTCAGTCAGATGGATCACCTGAATGGCTAAATAGCCTAGTTCATCTCTTTGAGAAACATATTGGCTTGGGCCATGAAAGAGATAATTGTCTGTTCCATTGAAATTGTTGGGGCTTTACATTTGGGGGCAATTGCAGGAACCCATCTTTTGCAGTATCTTATCTAACGTGACCCTCTTCGCTTTGCTGGTTATTTTTTCATTAGCTTCTTTTCCTTCAAAGAGCCACATATAGAACTGAAATGAAGAAAAAGCTGGTGGTCTCCTTCCCATTTCCACTATTCAAGAACAGAAACACTGTAATAAGACCAGATCTCTACACTGCATTTCTTTTTCGAGAGAGGAACGCAAATTCAGCCGAACGAAATTGCAAACCTCATTTTATAAGGAGTAAGGATTATTTAGAAAGAAGGGTTTTTTTTTTCTCAAAATAACCGCGTCTACACAGCATTTTTTATCTCGAAATAGGGTATTTTGAAAAAGTGGCCAGACACAATTATGCAAATGAAGTGCAGGAAATTCAAATCCGTGCTTCATTTGCAATTTCGCTTGGCTGCATTTGTATTCCTCTCTCGAAAGAGGAATGCAGTGTAGACATACCCTTAGTGTAGTGCTCTAAATCGCTCCATGGGGCATCTTTCAAAAGCATCAACAAATAGGACATGTGAACTTAGGCCACATGGATGGGATAGAGCATTGTTTTCAAAATTCTATTTTGAAATGTACCAATACGACATACTTGATGATAATTGCTACAGAGATGGCCAAAGGGATATCAATGAAATCAGATTTTTGTTTGTTTGTTTGCAAAGAGGGGAAATCAGAAAAAAGAATATTGCACTACTAGAAAGGACTCTCATATTTATAAGGTTTATAATATACTTCACGACAAGCAGAAATCTCTGTTTATAGATGTGACATTAGTTCATGAGTTATGAGAGTCAGCAAATCACTGATATTCCCACCCAAGCAGCTGGCCTCACAAACTGAGCTGTCGGAGTAATAAAAAAGGGTGGTGGAGAATGGAGCTGAAACCAGAAAGGCAAAATAAGTAACAGAGTAGTAGGGGTGGATACTCTAGTAGCACACAATGAAGTTTTCTGGAATAAGCTGCTCAAGTAGTAGCAAAGATTGTGTGCTGGCAATTAAGTGGGGGAAGGGATGACACAATAGGAGAAATTCTCCATGGGGACTTGCAGAAATGACCCAAGAGGTGGAAGAGGCAGTGGCTATATAGTAAGAATGGGGCAGAGGAGTGGAAGTTTCTGAGGAGACAGATCCAGGATCCAAATATAAATGACACATCAAATATCTTACATAACATTGCAATTGTGGGGTAAAGTTCCACCTCAACGTCCTTGCGACTGCACAAAACTCAGTGAGCTTTACTCTCATGGTTTCCAAGTACATCAGAACTCCTTGACAGGATGAGAACTCTGTCAGTCACAGCCGCCTGCTACATATTCTGTATGTCAACAAAGGGAATGCATTCCAAGAATACATTAATGTATTCAAATATTTGTATATAATTCAAAGTGAGTCTCAAGGCTGCAGGAGTTTGCATTTATGAATCACCAACCGCTGTGGGTGTGTCTACACTACAGGTTTTTTTTTGGGAAAAGTGGCCTTTTTTTAAAAAAACTTCCCGAGTCTAGACTGCTACCACATTCTTTTGAAAGTAAATCGAAAGAATGCGGCAGGTTTTTCGACCGCGGAAAACCTCATTTTACGAGGAATAGCACCTTTTTTCGAAATTGCTCTTTTGCAAAAAGGCACTATGTAATGTAAACTGTGCTTTTTCTAAAGAGAGCACCCAGACTGCTTGGATGCTCTCTTTCGAAAAAGTGGCTTGCTTTTTCTAAAGTATTGGTTGTAGTCTAGATGCTCTTTTTGGAAAAAGCCTCTTTCGAAAGAGTCTTGCAG
The DNA here is from genome assembly GCF_049634645.1 of Pelodiscus sinensis. Lineage (NCBI taxonomy): Eukaryota > Metazoa > Chordata > Testudines > Trionychidae > Pelodiscus > Pelodiscus sinensis. The sequence continues at coordinate 13,565,803 of NC_134719.1, forward strand.
TCTAGACATAGCCTGAGAGGAAACTCCAACTCCTTGACTGAGTAAAGAAGTCACAACACAAACAAAAAGAGCCACAACAGAGAATAATCAATATCTACAATAAGTTTGAAAACAGTGAATAGTCCTGTGGCATCTTAGAGACAAACAAATATATATATATATATATATATATATATATATATATATATATATATATATATATTATTATGAGCTTTCCTGGGGAAAACCCACTTCTTTAGATGAGTGTGACTGGGTACATGCCCTGCACTGGCCCTTTAAGAGCAAAACCCAGGCCCAGAGCTGGGGCTGGAAGCAAAGACCCAGCTGAGGCAGTTCTGGCTAAGGAGGGCCCATCTGGGGGCTATATAAAGGAGAGTAGTTCCCCACTCAGGGGGAGAGCAGTAAGAAGCTGGCAGCTGTGAAAGCATTCCAAGCATTAAAGCAATGATTGACGCAAGCACCGGTCCTTTACCCGCCAGATTTTACGAAACGGTTCATAGTACAGACAGACGCTTCGGACAGAGGGTTAGGAGCAGTGCTATTGCAGGAGCAGGAGGGGGCAAAGCCCCCGATCCTGTATTTGAGCAGGAAGTTACTACCATGTGAATGACAATACGCCACGATTGTGAAGGAGGACCTGACAGTGAAGTGGGCAGTAGAGGCTCTGTGTTATTATCTGCTAGGAGGAGCCTTTACATTGATAACTGATCGTGCACCATTACGGTGGATCCACACAATGAAGGACACCAACCCTCGTATCATGAGGTGGGATTTGGCATTACAGCCCTATAAATTTGAGGTCTGGCACAGACTGGGGAGGGTCCATAACGCAGATTTTTTCTCTAGGTCCACAGCTGACGAAGAGACTTCAGAGGGGGATAGAGTTCTGGAAAGGGGTGTGTGTGACGGGGCACCGTTGCCCTGCACTGACAGCGGCACCGCTGCGACTCTCTGGGGGGGGGCGCATCAGCCAGCACGCCACCTCTGCTGCGCATGCTCAGAGGCGGCTAGAAAGAACCCAGGGGTAGCTAGGGCCCTGGGGGGGAAGCCAGGTACGGGGTGAGTGAGAGTAAGCCACAGGCCCAGAACGGAGGCAGGCAGGGTAAGAGAAGCCCAAACAGAAAGGGAGGGTATGTGACAGGGCGCATGCCCTGCACTGGCCCTTTAAGGGCAAAACCCAGGCCTAGAGCCAGGGCTGGAAGCAAAGACCCAGCTGAGGCAGTTCTGGCTAAGGAGGGCCCAGATGGGGGCTATATAAAGGAGAGTAGCCCCTCACTCAGGGGGAGAGCAGTAAGGAGCTGGCAGCTGGGAAAGCAGGAGCTCAAGGAGTGCTGGGGCAGCAAGGCAAGGCCTGGAGAGCTCTGGCCAAGTGAGCTCCCAGGCTGTAGGGCCTGGAGCGTGGTCCGGGGCCAGGAGGGCTGTAGAGAGGCAGCCGTGGTAAGCGGGGGTAGCAGGTCCACACCTCTTCACCAGTGATGAGTGGCCCTTACAGACTGCAGTTTGCCCCGAGACGGGGGCTAGATGAAGACTGGCAGTGGGTCACTGAGGCAGGGTGGTGAGTCCATTCCCCCACAATGAGTTTGAGTGGAGTTTATCAATGTAAAGGCTTCTCTGGACAATTAGGGACTGTGCCTTTCTAACTGTTTGTCTGGTGCTTGAGACAATGGGACCCCAGTCATGGCTGGGGCGTAATAACAAAGTACTTACTATTCAAACAACTTGAACATGAGCTCGGATTGTTTATTGTTATATTGTAAATAAACAGCATTTTTGGTAAACGTTTTATATGAAGCTTGAATATCTGCCACCTTTTTATTCTTTTAATATCATTGCACTCTCCGTTTCAGCAAGAGAGAAAGATTTAAAACCTGTGCCTATGAATCCTTTTGATCTTCCACAACTTGCTTACATCTCTTTCTACCAGGAAAAGAATCATCTTCAGGAAAATGTGTTAATATATACACACACATTATTAACTAGAGTTATTTTCATTTTTTTGCCCTGGAGTCATCATTAGTGAAAATTAAACATGCATAAATCAATCTCTTGAATTAGTGAACATCATCAAATGTCACCTTGTTGTAACTAAACATTTTAAAATCCAATCATATATATAGTAGCCCAATGTCTGTCACTCTAACACTGAAATGCTGGCTGTTGCCTCTGGGCGGCACTGTTGCCTGAGTCACATCCTTAGCCTCCCGCCGTGGCGGTCGTCTGACTTCTGCGCCACTCAGCTGGACAGCCGTGGGGGAGCCCAAATGGCCACTTGCTCCCCCGTGGTGGTCCAGCTGAGCGGCACAGAAGTCAGCCGAGCACCAGGGTGGGAGGCGAAGGGGGGTGGGGCGGGGCGATGATGTGCGGCGTGTCAGTGGCTCCAGGCCCCACCCCCTGGCCATGAACATCACCGCCTCACCCCACTTTGCCTCCTGCAGTGGCGCTCGGCTGACTTCTATGCTGCTCAGCTGGGCCACTGTGTGGAAGCAAGTGGCACAAGTGACCGTTTCGGCTTCGCACTCCCCATGCAGCATGGGGAGCACGGAGCCCAAACTGTAGTTTGGGCTCCGCGGTCCCCCCAAGTGAGAGGCAGGAGGGGGAAGAGAAGAGAAAGAGAGAGACAGAGAGGGAGGCAGGAGGTGGAGGAGAGCTGAGAGAGAGAGGGAAGGCAGTAGGAGGAGGAGAGAAAGAGAGAGAGAGACAGAGTGAGAGACCAGAGGCTCAGGAGAGACCGACGTGGCGGAGAGACCTGAAAATCCCGTTTTATGACGGGCTAATTGGCTCGTCTTTATATATGTATGTATGTATGTATTTTGTTTCAAAAAGAAGATCTTGTTTAGTCAGAGATACAGCAATTCTACAACCATTTTTATAGCTGCAGATTTTAGAAATATTTGAAGAATCCGTTACAGTGAAGGTGAAGGATAAGCCCTTGAAGTTACATATCTTGTCTGTTTTGAAAGTTATTTCATACCTATAAAATCTCTTTGAGTTTGAAAAGAATATCAAGCAACAGACTGTTTTACCCCAATACCCAGAGCTTGTTTTGTATATTACGGTAGCTCCCCCGCTCCCGCACTAGCATTCATTACAAAGGGAAGGTCTGCAGGAAATCTACATTATTCCAAAAAATATTCCCATCAGAAGAGGATCTGGTAGAACCTAACAGTACACAGCAGTGCTATTTTGGAATAACATAGACCGTGTCTACACTACAAGCAGTTATTTTGACATAATATCAAAATAATGGCGAGCTGGAGGACTTCTTACTCCAACTCTGTAACCCTCATTTTACAAGGAGCTAGGGAAGTCAAAGGAAGAGTGCTCTTCCTCAGACTTCCTGCTATGTAAAAACCACCAAAAGCCAAAATAATCTATTTTGACTTAAACTACGCAATTAACGTAGTTGAAGTTGCATAGCTTATTTCGACTTTAGCCCTGCTATGTATATGTGCCCTAAGAGACTACTCATAAATGTGTAGACAGAAGCAGATTTAATTTTTTTTTTGAAAAATACAATCCAATGCAATCTTAAACATTAGTGTTACATAGAAAATATTTCAAGCTCTATTTTGATCTCATAAATGTAGGAGTCCAATTAAGAATGTAATAGCAACTGATATTTCTATATATTGCTTCATTAGTAATGCCTGCCATGATTATACAGTTATTAAAAAAAATCAGAACTTTTTATTATCAGCTAAGAGGGAACATGTATAATTCACTGAACTGGCATGTATAGTTAAGCTCCCACTTAGTGGCTGATCCCAGCAACTATCACAGCCAGCTCCTTACAGCTAACAGAGTTCTGCTTTAACTCTGGTGATGTTTTTGGTACTGAAGTCCCATGGGTTAGAGCTCCACTGATAACAATGCAGTCTTCAGGTGTATGACCACACACCTGCCTTTACTAACATTGTTTTGCAGTATATAATCTCAATGTGACTGCAATTCTTTCGTAATTTGGAAAAGACTGCATCAGCTGTTCTATGTACACATGCTCCTTAAAAACCTCCAGTGCTCTAACTTCTGCTGCAACCTTAGCTTTGGTCATTATGGTAGCTTTTAAAGATACTGAGGACACCACAGAGTATCACTTAGTCTAACTTCCTAACTAGACATGAACTAATGTTCATTTTTAATATATGCTAAATTCTTTGTTGCCAGCTATGCTGGATGTTGGAATTCTACTTCCTGCAATAATGTTTTCCTTAGGAGAACCTCAAACCAGCTTCGAAGAGATAAGGAAAAAGCATCAAACCTTGATGTGCTCAGATGATTGTCTAAGGGTATGTCTAAACTATGTGCTATTTTCGAAAGAAGATCTTCTTCTGATCTCACTTTTGAAAGCGAACCTCCCCCCCTTTTTGAAGAAAAAAACCTGTGTAAACCTCATTTTTAAGGAAGAACATTTTTTTTCGAAAAAGGTTTTTTTCAAAAAAACCCGCATCCAGACTTCTTTCACTTTTGAAAGCTCCACTTTCAAAAGTGAAATCGAAATCCCCGCAGAATTTGCATATCCTCTTTTGAAAATAGAAAGTATTCTAGACATAGCCTAAGATAGGAGATTCAGTATCATATCTCTCTCTGGGTATGTTTACACTACAAAGTTAGTTCGAACTAACGGACGTTAGTTTGAACTAACTTTCATAGGCGCTACACTAGCGCTACGCTAGTTCGAATTTAATTCGAACTAATGGAGTGCTTAGTTCGAACTAGGTAATCCTCATTCCACGAGGATTAAGCCTAGTTCAAACTAGCTAGTTCGAATTAAGGGGTGTGTAGCCCCTTAATTCGAACTAGTGGGAGGCTAGCCCTCCCCAGCTTTCCCTGGTGGCCACTCTGGCCAACACCAGGGAAACTCTACTGCCCCCCTCCCGGCCCCGGCCCCCTTAAAGGGGCACGGGCTGGCTACGGTGCCCGTGCCAGGTGCAAGCCTGCCAGCACCGAGCCAGCAGACCCTGCACCTGGCACGGATCGAGCCACCCACCCAATGCCCCCCAGCCCTCCCCCTCTTCCCGGGACCAGGCTGGAAGCTCCCGGGAGCTTGCCCGGGACCGCAAGAGGCGGGCACGTGCCTGGGCTAGTGCGGACATCGTGGACCTCGTCCACGATCTCCGCACTAGGCACAGGAAAGTGGCCAGCTTGGGCAGGATAGCTGCCAGCCTGGCCACCCAGGAGCAGGTGTGCATGAAAATCAAGGGGGTCCACTGAGACCCCCGACCCTGAGCCCTGAGCTTACAATGGCCGTACTGGGTCAGACCAAAGGTCCATCTAGCCCAGTAGCCTGTCTGCCGACAGCGGCCAACCCTAGGGACCCTGGAGGGGATGGACCAAAGACAGTGACCAAGCCATTTGTCTCGTGCCATCCCTCTCCAGCCTTCCACAAACCTTGGGCAGGGACACCACTCCTACCCCCTGGCTAATAGCACTCCATGGACCCAGCCTCCATGACTTGATCTTACTTCCCTTTAAACTCTGTTCCAGTTCTAGCCTTCACAGCCTCCTGCAGCAAGGAGTTCCACAGGTTGACTCTTTGCTTTGTGAAGAACAACTTTCTGTTACTAGTTTGAAGCCTGCTACCCATTCCTTTCCTTTGGTGTCCTCTAGTCCTTCTTTATGGGAACTAATGAAGAACTTTTCTGTATGCACCCTCTCCACCCAACTCCTGCTTTTAGAGACCTCTATCCTGTCCCCCCTCCGTCTCCTCTTTTCTAAGCTGAAAAGTCCCAGTCTCTTTAGCCTCTCTTTAGCCTGTTCCCAACCCCTGATCATTTTAGTTGCCCTCCCCTCTCCCAGCCTGTCTCTTCCCCTCTCCCACCTCCTTTTCCCAGTCTCCCCCAGTTTTGTTCAATAAAGACAGATTCCATTTTGGAAGACATAATATCTTTATTTTGTACATCAAGAAGAGGGGCTAGGGAAGGGTAAGTGGAAGGAGGTGAGGGAGGAATGGGGCACGAGCCCCCGATGGGGAGGACTGGGCTGGCTCTGCGGGCTTCTGGGGGTGGAAGCTCTCCTTCAGCCCCCCAATTGCCCCCTCTCCCCAGATGGCAGCCTGCGGCAAGTGCAGCCGGGCTGATGGCCGAGTGCTGTGATGTGCCCAGTGTGGACACTCAGGGCACTCCAAGCCAGGACTGCTTTGCAAGCGGGACACCCCTGAGAACTGTCTGTCCGGGGTGGGGGTCGGGACCCTTTAAGCACAGCCCTTGGCTAGCCTGAGACAGCATCTCCACGCTCTAAGTCCTCCTCTGATGCCCTGCCGGCACTGCTTCCAGCCATCCTTAAGCCTGGTTCAGGGTCCACTTAATGTAGACGCGCTAGTTTGAATTAGCAAACGCTAATTCAAACTAGTTTTTAGGTCTAGATGCATTAGTTCGAATTAGCTTAGTTCGAATTAACGTTGTAGTGTAGACGTACCCTCTCTCTCTCTCTCATGTGCATACTCCCACATGACATTTTTAATGTGAGATGTGAGTGTGTGAAACAGTATTTTCAGAAAAGCCATTCTAGCCTCTGCTTTGGCATCTTCAATAATCAGTGAAGTGAACAGCCAAATTCACTCAGCATTTCTCAGAGTTAAACTGTATCTCAGAGCACATTTCTCTTAAAAGGTAAAGGGTGTTTTAATACTTTTAATATCCTGGTTGTTCACAGGATCTTATTTACAAACAAATCCACTCCCACTGTGGTAACATGCCATGGAACATCCCATTTGACAGCAGCATCGCAACCATTTTTATACTGGTGTTTCTGAAAGCCATTGAACAAAACTGTAAACCCTGTCTATGATGGAAACCACTTCAAGCTAAGGGAAGCTGCTGCACTCCTGCCAAAAGAATGAACTTAATCAAAATGGATGCACCTGGGAGAAAAGAAACCAACAAACAATCGGTATTATTCCTTGTAACACACTGCCACCATAGGAGAAACAGACAATACTGACAAAGAGAGACAAGGGTTAACCCCAAATGTGCTGCGAAGCTCTGTACTGATCACGGCATGCCCATTTCTGTCTCTTTAAATGCACTTTGGCCATATCTGTGTAGCTTGTCTTGCCAATAAAGTGTGAGTGAATTGAACCAGTAGTTTAGATGTCCACCGGTCCTTTCCCCCAGCACTTCATTAGAAGGACCACTGTATGTGACAGATAACATCATTGGTCAAACAAGTTCATGCACAAGGCAAAAAATAATTCTTTCCAGTAATAACCGTCTGTCTCCCTTCTTAGGACTCCATTACAATTCTTGAAAGCATATTTCTTTAACAAACAGAATGGCTTACTTGATCCTCTCTCCCAACATAGAGTTATAAGAGGTGGATTTCCTGAGTTACCATCTGCCACAGGAAATGCCACTGTGAAGAAATGAAGTATTTATATGTGTGCACACAAACTACGCAACTGTGCAATGCAAGGACCTTTTCTGTCTTGTGCATAGGTTCACAGAGGGTGTCTATTGTTATTTTGTGAACACTCCAGAGCAATTCATTTTGTCTCCACAAAACAAAAAGAAAGGAACAAAAGAACAACTCCATTTCCTGGGGGGAACTTTCCCCTAGCAACAGCAAAGGGAATACCTTTTCCCTGCTTAAGCAGCCAAACAACAGAGAAAAGCAAAGCAATGAGGATTGTATGGGCCTGCCAGACTAAGCAGGCAAATTATGCAATGCCATCCATTACAAAGCAAAAGAAGGTTCAGAGCACTTTGTGATTTTACTGGACTAACCATTTGCCATTATATAGTGGGGTGGGGCAGGGACTTCTTTTTAGGTTAGAGGTCCCTGACCAAGGGCCCCCCCCCCCCCCACACACACACACACTCAACTCTCCTGTTCCCAAGTTAGAAGAAAACCAAAACCAAAAACTTCACTAGTCACCTTCGCCCAATGCTCCCAAAGTGGGAAGCAAAACAACATAAGAACGGCCATACTGGGTCAGACCAAAGGTCTATCTAGCCCAGTATCCTGTCTGCTGACAATGGCCAATACCACATGCCCCAGAGGGAGGGAACAACAAGTAATCCTTACATGATCCCTCTACTGTCACCCACTTGCAGACAACAAAAAATCTCCTGTCCCTCACTCACACTTAACTCAATGCCTGCCACACGCCAGACCTGCTGGGAAGTGTTGAGGCTTGAGCTTCCAGTCCCTGGCACAAAGACTTGCTACGAGCCAGATCAAATTAAGCTGGACGCTTGATCCGGCCTATGGGCTGTTGGTTCTCCACCGGTTACATAGGATGCAATGGTTCTGTGTGGCCTCTAGTGAGCATGGGGTTAACCTCAGCACCTCTTGGGACCAGACCCTTCATTTCTCCAAATACCACTGGAAGAGGTGGCCCAGTTGGGAAAGAAAACAGATTTCTTGACTCCCATTGCTGTGTTTTAAAAAAAACCTCAAGACCATCCTTTCCTCCCTTTAAAGATGTCAGAATTAATGTACAGGTTAATATACAAATGAGTTCTTAATTGCGGGATAGTGGCTCCATCAAGAAGATTTTTTTTTTTTAAAAAGGAATGCAGCTTATTTATTGAACTGATTATCAAAGTCCTACCATTACGGGGTTTACCATTATTAAATTACCTGATTGGCACTATGAGGGATCTTGCGATCCTATGTAGTATCTTATGGGCAGCACTGAATTCAGTGTAAGTAGTTTGTATATGATTTCATTCTCCACCATGGGAGGGTTATCAACTTCTAGGGCCCCAAAATAGTGGGAGGTGATTAAAGTGAGTCATTGAGAACAACAATTCTAGGGTGTGTCTAGACTACAGGGTTTTTTCGAAAAAAGTGGCCTTTTTCGAAAAAACTTCACCTGCATCTAGACTGCTGCCATGTTCTTTCAAAATTAAATTGAAGGACTGCGGCACTTTTTTCAACCTCAGAAAACCTCATTTTACAAGGAATAATGCCTTTTTCAAAAGTGCTCTTTCAAAAAAGGGTGTTATTGAACGCAAACTGTGCTTTCTTGAAAGAAAGCATCCAGACTGCCTGGGTGCTCTCTTTTGAAAAAGCAGCTCTCTTTTTCGAAAATACTGGTTGCTGTTTAGATGCTTTCTTTCGAAAGAGGCTTTTTTGAAAGATTCTTTCGAAAAAGCCTCTTTCGAAAGAGTCTCATAGTCTAGACATACCCATAGAGAGGTACCAGCCCCTGAAAAGGTCTGCATACTCCAGTTCAAAGAGTTTTCCAGAGAGACTAGGAAACAAAGAAAAGGATTTTGGTGTGGAAACGCTGAGTGGGAACTGACTCAGGGATTTCTTTCTGATCCAGCCAACTGGACAGCCTCTTCTATTGAAGGGGCAAAACGGGGGGAGGCTTGAAAATGGTTTGGAAAGACTTTGGTCCATAAGACTGAAAGGTGACTCCTGGCTTCAGTAGCGTGTATTTACATTGTTTATTGTTTCTATTATGTTTCCTCTGCCATACTTTTACCTGAAGAATAAAAGTGGGTGCTTAGTAAGAGCAACGTGGTAACTTGTAGCTGCGGGCAACATGCTGTTCACAGTTCTCAGACAGACAGCAATGCCAAGGCCCTGGACACTACAAAGATGGGCTTGCTGGGATATCTGACTGTCAAGCAGGGAGCTGTCTGAATTCCAAGACCAGAGCAGGGCCAAACGTGAGGCTGAAAGTATCCTGGGAGTTTGTGCCAAATTCCAGGCCAGGGCTGATACCCAGGATACCTGGTCAGAAGGGAATGTGTCAAGGGTCCCTGACCAGAGATTCTTTGTTGCCAGGGTGACTTCCCCCCCACTGGTTCTTCTGGGCTGGGACCAGTATGTTACCTACAAAGAAAGGATTTCTAACAATGGAGAACTTAAGAGTTAACTACCCCGTTATTTTTTTTTTTTGCCACCAGTCTTTAGAATTTTCAGTTCAACATGGAAACCATTCAAAATGCAACCCGATGTCACACATAGGGTTCATAATTTCACACATCTAGTTCTGAATTGTTAAAGTAACAGTGGGTGCACACACCCATGCTTATTATATACGCACAAACACCTCCCCTCCCCCAAATTAAAATACCTTCAGGCCATAAGTATTTTCTTTTCTTGCTGGAGGAGCACCCCTCCTTTCAACATTGCTGGGTAACCAGCTGCCACCTCTCAGGCAAAAACCATACAGGATGGTATTTTCAAAAGTGCCTAGGGGAGTAAGGCACACAAATCCCATTGCTGTTAAATGGGAGCTGGGCACCTAATAACTTTAGGCTGCTTCCAAAATACCAACCTGATGTAACATCTGCAGCATGTTTCCATTTTTCACTACTCTCACCCTCCAATGTGATATTTCTTTAGGGCAGGGATGGGCAACCGGTTTTGATGGGAGGCCATGCCAATAATTTGATAAGTGGTCAAAGGCTGCACTCTGCCATGATACTAATGGAGGAGATGTGGAATCTAGGATGGAGGTTGGTAAAGAAGGGTGCTCTGGGTAGGGGACTGGAGTGCAGGAGGGGATGTGGGATCTAGGAGGGAGAATGAGTGAAGGAGTGGGTTGTGACTTGGGGCAAGAGATTAGGGTGCAGGAGGGGATGGCAGGTTCAGGACGGGGTGCAGGGTTTCAGAGGGGGTATGGGTGCAGGACAGGACTCTTGACCTGGAGGAGGGGTATAGGAAGAGGTGCAGGGTCTGTAAGGGGGTTGTGACCTGGGGTGGGCGTTCAAGGGTTTGGGTTGTGACCTGGGGCAGGGGATTGGGGTGCAGGGTCTGAGAAGTGGTAGGGTGTAGGAGCGGTAGTGAAGAGGGTGTGGGTTGTGACCTGGGGTATGGGTACAGGTACAGGAGGGGGGACAGATGGTTGAGGGGAGGAAAGATCTGGGATGCCAGAGGCAGGAGGGCTTGTCTTCACTTACCCAGAAATTGACGCTCTGTAGATCAATCTCCTGAGGTTTGATTTAGCAGGTCTAGCAAAGACCTGCTAAATCAACTGCTGACGGTGCCCCATCAACCCCGGTACTCCACCGCTTCACAAGATGTAAGGGAAGTCAATGGGAGGGTTTCTTTCATTGACCACCACACAGTAATTTAACATAAGATATGTCAACTCCAGTTATGCTAGTCTCATAGCTGGAGTTGTGTATATTAGGTCGACTTTCTCCGGTAAGCGTAGACCTGGCCTAACTCTCGGCCAGGACCCCAGCAGGTCTCTCAGGCACGCTCCCTGGCTACCATGCCCTCACACGCTATGGGAGTCGCGTGCTCTTTGTGAGCCACGGGGGAGAAGGGATACTTTGTGCACTACCTGGCAAATTGGCCAATGGGAGCTGTGAGATTGAGCTGAGGGTGGGGGCAGCATGTAAAGCTTCTCCCCTCTCCCACAGCTTGTGGCAGCACTCAGAGAAGCACATGGCCCCCTGCAGCCAGACGCTCTGAGCAGCATGTGGGGTTGGGGCAGGCAGGCAGCCCGCTTGAGACTGCTGCTGGGCTGCGGGCCAGATGTGGTGTCCTGGCAGGCCAGATGCAGCCCTCGAGCTGTAATTTGCCTCCCCCTGCCTTAGGACTAACCTAGCTACTAGTAAGGGCAACGGAAATCTCTCCACTGCCCTTAGTGGCAGCTGGATCAAGCCATTACAGATGACCCCGCAAAGTTTTCCTCTCTGCACAACAGAACAATACATTAACTGCAAAATAATAGTCCGGTGAATAATTGATGAAAAGAAACCCGTTAGCATTCTTATGATAGCCACATTGCTACCCATCACATTTTCCATGATTAATGGGAACCCCAATGCAATTTAAATAACAGCGTAATTGTATTTGAAGTATTGCAGCTACTGCTGAGAAAAGCCCAGGCAGAGTATCTTTTCACTATAGAGTTAGCTTATATGACCAGCTCCAAAAACCTGAGTTAGCCTTATCCAGAAGTGAGCCGCCACCTTGGAAAGCTGTACTAGAATTACTTATCCTCACTGGTGTTGTCCTCACTTGCATGCCACTACCACTCCTGGGACCATATCCCATTGTTCTTTCTGGGGGTGTCATCTGTCCTTTCTCAGGGATTTGTGGGAGCACTTCTCCGTCCATCTGGCACTGGAGGACTGTGAGCATTCAAGTAAGATAGCCTAACTCCTCATTGGAAAGGGGATGGATTATCAGCTTGAGTGAAAGCAGTACTGGTGCTCTATTCCAACCCGCAGCCAGACCTAAGCCTCACTAAACTGGAGTGAGGTTGTAGGTGCGGACAGGAAGGGAGTGAAGCACAACACATCAGTAAGAGCCCGAGTGAATTCAGCAGTGAAGACAGCCCAAGCGATGCATTTCAGACATATCTTAAGGCAGGGCTTCTCAATGCCGCCTAAAAGATTTGGATCCCCAGTTCTCATCACATTTATATGGAAACTGGACATCTAACTCCACTATGTGGTTTTGAAAAGCTCAACCTAGAATAAAAAACTGACAAAGCAAAAGAACTGAAAGACAAGGCTCTGTTGCAGTTGTTGCAAGATTCTCTAGGCGATAGCTTTGAATATCCAGACATGCTATAAAACATAAGCAGAGCGGTCTGAGTTAAAGATGCAAGCAGCAGGCTTGTTACTGAAATTCCTAGCTTTTTAGTTTGACATTTTATTGTACTTTTGCAATTTAATGTTGCTGGGTCAAATTCAGGCATTGCTTACAGATACTTTACTTCCATTGAAGTCAATAGGATCCACTGAAGGACACCTCTGTACCTTTTATTTTTAATGATAGCACTAACAAGGGCTTTAAAAGGATATAAAAGAATGGTTTCCAGACAGCTCCATTTTAGTATTTGAAATGGAGACTTTCACAATGAAACAAACTGGAAAAGGAATAATATTTATGCAAAAGAGAAAATCAGTCGGTCAGCATTTTCTTTTGTTCTCTCTGCTACCACTGAAGATAGCAGTGATTTTAATTAGGGGCATCTTTTCCCACCTAACAGTGCTTTTCTCTTTAATGAGCCAGAGCAGATATAATCCTACCTCTGTCACAACAGTCAATTGGCAAAGAAAAATGTTGGGATAGTCCAAATTTGGAATTATGGTGCAGCTCACCCCATTGCAGAGCAGAAGCTCCTAAATCCTCCATAAACCCACAAAAGAGTGTTCAAGTGACCCTTGTGTGGGGTCCTGGCACAGGGATGAATTTCACACTATGGGTGTGTCTAGACTACAGGATTTTGTTGACTAAAGTGGACTTTTGTCAAGAAAACTATACCTGCGTCTATGCTATCGCCGAGTTCTGTAGACATAATGTTGACAGAACTCAGCAGTTTTGTTGATGGCGGTAAACCTCATTCTACAAGGAATAACGCCTTTTGTCGACAGAGTACTGTCAACAGAAGGTGTTATTGCATCTACACTGTCATTTGTGTCTACTCTCTCATGTCGACAAAGTGACTTGCTTTGTCAACAGAACTGGATGTAGTCTAGACACTCTTTGTTGACAGAGGCTTTGTCGACAGTATCTGTCAACAAAAGCCCGTATTCTAGACGTACCCTATGATTTTACTATGGGATGAAAAAGAAAAAGATGATGAAAATCCCCATTTTGATTACCTCAGACCCGATCCAAAGCCCACTCAATTCCAGGGGAGTCTTTCCATTAACTTCAATAAGCTTTGGATCAGGCTCACCATTGCAGGGGCGAATGAGAGTTTTGCGGGGCCCAGAGCAGCACAATTTCTCAGGGCCCCCCTTTGGAGAAAAAATAGAAAAAAGGCGTCAAATGTGCAACTTGAAGGCTATTTTTATATTAAATGTGAATTAGGTAAATTTGATAGAAACAATTTAGTTGGATAATTTTTATTTTAATTATATTGTAGGTCATTCTTAAACAAAATTCTGCATTAATGATTAAATTTTTTCATTTGAATTTAAGTCTCCTCCCCTCCTGCCTCTCACTCTCTCTTTCTCTCCTCCTCCTGCCTCACTCTCTCTCTTTCGCTTCTCCTCCCCCTCCTGCCTCACTCTCTCTCTTTCTTCTCCTTCTGCCTCACTCTCTCTTTCTCCTCCCCTTCCTGCCTCTCACTCTCTCTTTCTCTTCTCTTCCTCCTTCTCCTGCCTCACTCTCTCTTTCTCTTCTCCTCCTGCCTCACTCTCTCTTTCTCTTCTCCTTAGTCCTCCCCCTCCTGCCTCTCACTCGCAGAGCCCAAAAGGCTGTTTGGGCCCCATGCGGTGTCCCAGCTGAGCGATGCACAACTCAACCGAGCACCACGATGGGAGGTGAAGGGGGTCAGGGTGGTGATGTACACGGCCAGGGGGCAGGACCTGGAGCCTCTGTCACGCCCTTCACCTCCTGCCCCCTGGCTGTGTACATCACCGCCCTGCTCCCCTTCGCCTCCCGCCATGGTGCTTGGCTGAGTTCTGTGCCGCTCATCCAGGTCACCGCATGGGAGCAAGTGGCTCAAGCGGCCATTTGGGCTTGGAACGATGCCTATTGCAGCGTGGGGTCCGGAGCAGCCTCCCCGCTTACCCTGCCCTATATCCGCCACTGCACCATTGCTAAAAGTCCAAATGGAACAGAACAGGGCTTCAGTTCCCAAACCGAAGCTACATCCTAGGGGTGAAGGAAGTCCCATCTCCATTACAAACATTTTCAAACAAGAAGCCAGCATCACACTATTTTGCAAAGTTTTTACTATTATTTCAGAATGGGAAATAATAGCTCCCCTACCTCTCACACTTACCCCACAAAGTGAAATTCTGGAGTAAATAATTTTGGAGCTGAAGGAGCTTTGCATTATCATTTAATAAGCTGCCTTTATTCTGAAGTTCTATGGTTTCTCTACATGCATGAATCTTTAGGCAGTAAAGTTGGAGCGGCCTCTGTCTGTTATTACCCCATTAGAAATCATCAGCTATTCCGGTCTATGATATCCTGGATATTGAGAGAAAGACTGAGTTACAAGCTGTGCAAACCTCTCTCTTCAATTTAGGCCTGATCTAATGCCCACAAAAATTAATGGGAGTCCTTCAATTTATTTCATTGGGTGCTAAAGCAAGCCTTTAGAATTTGTTATTAGTTCACACAAGGCAAAGTGATGATTTGAGGGCACAGATTTAAGTAGGACACAGTGTGCTTCAAGAGAAGCGCTGTTAAACCTACTATGATTGAAAAGTATAGAAAAGAGGAATAAAAATAGAAACAAAGAACAGCTGATAAAGAAAATACGCCCCTCACTTATCAATATTTATGGCCCAGAGGCCTCCAAAAGACTGTCTTCATCTAGTACAAATGAAATCAGCAGGAGTTTTGTCATTTCATTTAATGATGTGGGATCAGGCTCTTACTCTCTTCCTTGCTTAAAAATAAAACAAAGCAAAAGAGCAAGTAAACAGCTGATAGGTCAGGGAAGACCCATCACTAGCATCTCACAGAGCTAATGTACAGCAGTGATTTCTGTTTGGGATTTGCAAAGATTCCAGAATCAGGTCCACAGTCCCTTCCTCTGACAATCGCACTTACCTCTTGAAGGATAATACTTCATTCACTTTTCGGTCTCACTTTATAAATGATGTGTGAATTGAGAATGTTAGATCCAAGACATCTGGTTTGAGTCTCCCTAGGTGGTGTGGTTCACTGGCAGAAAAGGTGTTATTACATCTTGGTGGCTAATAGCTTCCCTGCTACTTTTCGTTCTGCTCCTTGCTCTACTGTACAGAGATTAATGCTCAATTAACAAACAGCACATTTGTGTCTACACCAGAGAACTGAAACATTCTCAGCTGAACAGGCAAACAGGACGAGTTTAAGCTCAAATTGTTTAGGGGGTCTATAATAGCTGTGCTGATTGGGGTTCTAAGCAGCACAACATGAATAACTGATTTTTTTTAATTCAGCCAACAAACTCAAACTTTTAAAAAAAATGTTTTGGGCTGACCTGAAACAAACAAACAAACAAAAAGGAATATTCTGGTGAAATGAGAAAGTTGAAAAATTCGTGCTTCTGACTGAATGATAGGTTTCATTTGACCAAAAACCAAATGCTTCATTTTCATATCAAGGTTTTGAAAATTATGTTGCATGGGATAGTAGGAAATAAAATGTAACGGAATTCCAAAAATGAAATCCTTTTTCAGAACAAAACATCAAAAGACTTCAGAAAATAAAATGATTCAGCATTTATAAAAAAATTTCCTCCCAACCCAATCAATTCACCAAAATCAACCTAAATTCACACATTGTTTCACTGCCCTCAATGCATTCACATGAAAATTTCCCCCCAGGTCTAGTTCTCAGCCATCCTTGCTCTTCTAAAATCATTTTGGCTTCACTGCCTTCAAGCTATGTGTCTCTCGGTTTCCTGGCATAGCTCCTAGAAAAAGGGAATTCTGGGAAACATCAGAAGACCACCAATGCAGTACTATTTAAGCTGATGGTGCTATACTCCTAGGCTGTGTCTACACTGGGCCACTTATTCCGGAAAAGCAGCCGCTTATCCGGAATAAGCTGCGAGCTGTCTACACTGGCCCCTTGAATTTCCGGAAAATTGACGATTTACTGTAAGAAATCAGTTGCTTTTCCGGAAAAACTATGCTGCTCACGCTCGGGCAAAAGTCCTTTTTCTGGAAAACTGTTCCGGAAAAGGGCCAGTGTAGACAGCACAGTAGTCTTTTCCGCAAAAAAGCCCCGATCGCGAAAATGACGATCAGGGCTTTTTTCCGGAAAAGCACGTCTACATTGGCCACGGATGCTTTTCCGGAAAAGCATCCTGCCATTGTAGACGCTCTTTTTCCGGAAATACTTATAACGGAAAACTGTTCCGTTTTAAGCATTTCTGGAAATTCATGCCAGTGTAGACACAGCCCTAGAGACCTCCATCCATCCACTTCAGCAATAAACAGTGCAGACTGAATTAACAAGTCCACTCCAAATGGTACCTGTCCTGTGCAGAAACCAATTAGAATGCTTTTGTGTGTTGAAATGAGGTATTTATCAGCATGCCAGGAGACCAAACAATAATTGCACCACTGCTACAAAGAGAATGTTAAGCCGGTATGGTCAGGTACACCATACCATTAAGGCATTTATTGCCTGTACAGGAGGGCCCCGACTTGCGACACGATTGGTTCCAGGGGAAACGTTGCACGTCAGGAGTGTTGTAACTTGAACCCTCATTTAGGATAGGCACCACGTGCTATCGAAAATGCAAGCCGAGGACGTAAGTCAGGGGTTTTTGGCCCCTTCCACACTTCCAAAAATGGTTGCAAGTACGGGAGGTCAGAACTTGGGTGGTCGCAAGTCAGGGGCCTCCTGTACTCTGTACCAGAAAGACACATTTTCAGCACCTCAGGGCTCTCCCGGGAACTTCAGCAGCAAGAGGTAGGATGTGAGGATGCAGCTCTCCTGGCGCGTCTGTAAGGCCCCCAGCCCTTCCATGCAGCTGACTCTCCTATCTGGGGTTTGTACAGCCCTGTTTGAAGACAGGGCTGGAGGTGGTACAGCCATGTGGAGGAATCATAGAATCATAGAGTTGGAAGAGACATATGGAGCAGCTGCTCTATGATCCATTCCTTTTGCTGCTGCATTTATCTGGAGAGTCCTGAGGTTCAGCACACACCCTGTCTCTAATCTTCCCGTTTTAGGGACACTGGAGAAAGAAGATGGTGATTAAACAGTTTGAAGGTATTTTGGAGCCTTCAAACAGCATTGATCCTTTGCAGGTGGACTTCTGGATTGGCTGGGGTACAGAGGCTGTTCTAGATTCATCGATTGCTGAGCTGTCCCTTGTGATGGACACAGATCAGATGTCTGCTGGCTCTTTCTGAAGCTATGTTCTACACTAGGACCTTAGTCCGAAATACCAGTTTGAATTAGTAAGTGGTGCATCTACACTACCAAGCCCATTATTTCCGAATAACAGGCCATGGAATTTGAACTCTGTACTCCTGCCTTTCATCAGGAATAATGCTAATTCTGAACTTGTAAGTTTGAAATACTGTTCGTGTGGATGCGCCAGTGCTGCTAATTCATACTTATTGGCTGCCAGGAGGTCTTCCACAGCTCCCTAGAGTTCTCCCTGTGATTCTGAGTCCAAGGAAGCGCACCACATTAACAGAGCCTGCCTTGTGTAGACATGGTCTGTGAGTTCAGCAGCCTCTGATATCTGTGGAAAGCAACATAGCCCTTGCTCAAACCGTTTTGTTCTTTCCTCTATAAACGTCAAAGCCTGTTCCCATTGAACTCAATAGCAAAACTCTTTGATTTCAGTGGGAACAGGATTTGGCCCCAGGAGCTCAGAAAATGTGATTTTGATCAATTGCTTATTTGTCCAGAGACAGCTCTCATGCACGTTCTGCCAGGCTGAATTTGATTGCCCCTCCTGTATGTCATGCTGAGGAAAATAATAAAACAATTTGGGCTGTAGTTCTATCAAGCTGCACATGTCACACAGTTCTATGCCTCTTTTCCATCAAACCCAGATGGCGCAGCTTTGTTTTCCTAGTGCCTGGCTGAGAGCAAGACTTTGATAAAGGCAATCTGGCAGAAACCGCTTTTGGACAAGATGGAAGCAAAGAGAAAGTGGGGTGATTGTCCTTCTTTCATTGAAGAAGTTTGCAGTCTGGGTGTTGGTGGATCTTCCATGACCCCTGAGAGAACAGATGGCGCCAGGGGCATCATTTTACAACTGCGTCTGTTTAGATATTTATTCCTAGAGCTGGATCTTAGCTTTAGGATTCATGCCTTTGTGACTTGTAGACTTTATTACTGGGATGTGTGCTTTACAGGTCCACATTCAAAGGGCACTTGAAGATTACCGTAGAAAGCCAGTGCTTACCTGCTTGGCAGAGTTTGTCACATACGGCATGTTAGATTCCTACCTTGGAAACTCCTTGGATTCCCTATTTGTTTCCAGGTGCAATTCGAAGTGTTGACTGAGATGCAAATGATTAAGTCATTTGAGTCCTGGGTTCCCAAGAAATCTTTCAACCAGGGAGCTTGCCACGCAGTTCATATCAGCAGAGATGCTTAAGTTGGCAGTTCTGAGATCCAAATCACTGGACAATGGTGCCTATGCATTTAATGCGGACAACTCCCAACTCTAGAAGTGGCTCCCCCATCTATTCTAATAGAGAAAACCACTCAAGTAGGACACCATGGTCAACTGCAGTGATGCTCTCTGCCTGATACAAAATACAGCTGACTTCATGGTGAGCCAGATTCTGCCATCCTGTCACTTGTTGAATAATACTGTACTGCAGGAGTCAGGGGAAATATCTCACCACCCAGGGAGTAAGGCACTGCTCAGAAAGTGGCAGAAGCTGATTTGTATGACTGACTTCTGGGGGCAGTGGCCCCATGTTCTGCTGCATTCATGGCTACGGTTTCTGGGAGAGCCCTGCGGTTCAGCAGATACTGATTTCTATTTGTGGAGATCCACATCCAAGGGATTAAATTTGTATTCCCACAGGGTCCTCGTCATGCAACATTTTTGTGAGGGGGGAGGTAAATGCATAGTTGCACAGGTGGTACCAGATCAGTACCAGCTGGTATCATAGTGCTAAGAGGTAAAATCTACTTGCACCACAGCTTTGTAATTATTGACAGAGTTATATCTCTACCTTATGAGAAAAACTATGCTTTTTCAGCTAAGGATATCAAATGACTATAACAGATAGCTAGGAGTAAGGACTTCTAAGTTAGAGCTGGAGGAACTTTTCAGGACACACTGAGCATTCAACAGACATTTCAGTCAGTCCCACAGTATTTGCAAAATGGGGTGGGAGTAGTTCTTCCTTTGCTCTATGCTCATGATTAGGGGGCACTCAGATGGAATAGGGGAGACCCAGGTTCAAATTACCATTCTGAAACAGACCGGAAATAGTCTCATGAGCATTTTCAAGATCCCTTTTAAAAATAAATGCCACAGATTCACAGACATATTGCGAAAAATAACTCAGTTTGTTTAGAAAAATGACACCCTGTATTAACAGGAACTCACCTGACTTAAAAAACAAAGAAGAGGGTTGTGCCCACGAAACCTCATGATGCGATCTACATGTTTTGTTAGTCTATAAGGTGCTGCAAATTTTTTTGTTGTTTTCAGAATTTTTCCAGTTACAAACTAACTTGGTTACCCCTCAACCACCTGACTTAGTCAAACTCAACAAACAACAGTGGACCTAACTATACAACTCAATATGAATGCTATGGATGTACCAGGACCAGAACCAGAATCTTATGGGCAACCTTCCCAATGTTTTGAGAGGCATATACTAGGTCTACGCTACAAAGAAAAGTTGGGAAAAGATACACAAATTGCAAACCACAATTTGCGTATTTTTTTCACTTTTCTTATGAAAGAGGTTTTTCCGAAACTTGGCCCGTCTACACGGGGCCAAATTTTGGAAAAACCTCCTCTTTCAACACATCCCTTCTTCCTCATACAATGAGGATTACAGGGATGGTGAAAGAACATGTCTGCTTTTTCGGAAATTGTTCCGAAAAAGTGGACACATTCCTTGGACGCGGCATTGCTTTTCTGGGATACTGGAAAAGCTCTACAGTCTAGACATAGCCTTAGATTCAGTGGCCTAGATCGAAACCCACTGGTATGCTTTTGATTTGGACCCAGATGCAAACCTAAAAGATTTGTCCAGGATGGTGGACATCCCACAAGAATAAAATTCATCTAAGAGCTGTTATTGGAATTTGACGTCTGAAATAATAGTTAATAAGATTCAGCACCGATCCCCAAGTTCGGCAGCTTCTCTGACCCTACCATGGCTGTGAAAACTATGATCTTAGTCCATTTCTAATTTATATACCTGGATTATATAACCAGTACAGATATTGAGACTTGATTCTGCACTCTTCATCAAGTCAAAACTCTCATTGAACTTGCTGGGAACTTCCCCCCATATACAGGGAAGAATTGAGTCATTAGTAAGGAGCCCTGTATTGTAGGTAAAATCTGAAAACCTGAACAATTAAAAGACTGTCTCTCTACCAATATCAGATACTTGCAACTGACTCTCTGCCTAAGAAGCAAGGTCTTGATTCAACCCTACGACTGTAAATTCCCTGGCTGCTCCAAGGAGGATAATGCGTTGAGACTGCCACCATTTTCATCCCAGTTTAACTTCTATCAAGGACTGCGTAACAGCCCTTCTGACAGAAACTAACCAAGACGTAACAGGAATCAGTATATCCACCGTGTGCTGTGATTTGTGTGCCCGATCACTTTTTAACCTTTACTAGCCAATCCAGGATCCGGAGAGCAGCAGGAGCAGCTGCAAATTTAAGACCAATTCTATCAGCAGCAATACATCAAGTCCACCATTTTATCAGCTGTTACATGGGTCTCATTTTCAGTGGCCGCCAGGTAATGAAAAGCAGGCTACTCTATGGTAACACACTGTAAAAATAAATAACTAATTTTTTAGTCATTGAAGTCTTCACATTATACCTACGTTGCGCAAAAGGGCCAAACAGAATTTTACAGAGGCAGGAGCCTCAAATCCTAGTCTCTGTAAATGAACTAAATCTCCATTGGATCTTAACAATATGGGGTCTATCTGCCAAAGTTGAACCATTCTTATTTCATGCAGTAGGGAGTAGCAGTGCATTAACATTCGCATACATTTGTTACCCTACTGAATCTAATCTAGTTTACTATTGGCGGACAACTTAATTTTTTTATGTGAGCTCTCATAGTTCAGTCTATGGGCTATCAATGGGGTTAAGATTCCATCATAGGTATTTTTAGTAAAAGTCATGGACAAAGATGGTGGGTAATAAACAAAAATTCATGGACGCCTGTGACCTGTCCATGACTTTCACTAATAATACAATGGGCAGAGGACTGAAAGTCAGAGCAATGATGGGGGCCCACTGCTGGCCACTCATCCTGCAGTGATGACCCAGTCCATCTGCTACTTTAGCCCTGGTCACTGCTCTTGTGGGAGGAACTAACCACCAGCCCCCAGGACTGGCCCTGCTCAGTGTTCCCTCTAACGTTTTCCAACCATGAGCAGAGTGAGTTTTGGCTCAGGCATCAATATTGAGGACATGCGCTGGTTTGGGTGCATGCCACCCAAGGGTAGGTCTACACTACAAAGTTAATTCGAACTAACAGCTGTTAGTTCGAATTAACTTTCATAGGCGCTAGACAGGCAAACCGCTAGTTCGAACTTAATTCGAACTAGCGGAGCGCTTAATTCAAACTAGATAAACCTCATTCTACGAGGACTAACGCCTAGTTCGAATTAAGGGCTGTGTAGCCACTTACTTCGAACTAGTGGGAGGCTAGCCCTTCCCAGCCTGCCCTGGTGGCCACTCAGGGCACAATCAGGGAAACTCGTCTGCCCCCCTCCTGGCCCCGGAGCCCTTAAAGGGGCATGGTCTGGCTACAGTGCCCGTGCCCGGTGCAAGCCTGCCAGCACCCAGCCAGTAGACCCTACACCTGGCACGGCACGAGCCAGCCACCCGCTGCCACCCAGCCCTTCACGTCTTTCCGGGACCAGGCTGGCGGCTCCCAGGAGCCTGCCCAGGGCCGCAAGAGGCGGGTGCCCGTCTGGTCTAGTGCGGAGATCGTGGACCACATCCAGGTTTGGGGGGAGGCCTCCAACGTCCACGACCTCCACACTAGGCACAGGAAAGCAGCCGTCTAGGGCAGGATAGCTGCCAGCCTGGCCACCAAAGGCCACATGCAAACCCAGGAGCCAGTTTGCATGAAAATCAAGGTGGTCCAGTGAGACCCCCGACCCTGAGCCCTGAGCTTAGAACATAAGAACATAAGAATGGCCGTACTGGGTCAGACCAAAGGTCCATCTAGCCCAGTAGCCTGTCTGCCGACAGCGGCCAACACCAGCTACCCAGGAGGGGATGGACCGAAGACAATGACCAAGCTATTTGTGTCATGCCATCCATCTCCAGCCTTTCACAAACAGAGACCAGGGACACCATTCCTAGCCCCTGGCTAATAGCACTCCATGGACCGAACTTCCATGACTATCTAACTTCTCTTTAAACTCTGTTATAGTTCTAGCCTTCACAGCCTCCTGCGGCAAGGAGTTCCACAGATTGACTATTTGCTTTGTGAAGAAGAACTTTCTGTTATTAGTTTGAAGCCTGCTACCCATTAATTTCATTTGGCGTCTTCTAGTCCTTATATTATGGAACTAATGAAGAACTTTTCTTTATGCAACCTCTCCACACCACTCATGCTTTTATAGACCTCTATCATATCCCCCCTCAGTCTCCTCTTTTCTAAGCTGAAGAGTCCCAGTCTCTTTAGCTTCTCCTCATATGGGACCTGTTCCAAACCCCTGATCATTTTAGTTGCCCTTTTCGGAACCCTTTCCAAGGCCAAAATATCTTTTCTGGGGTGAGGAGATCACATCTGTACACAGTACTGAAGATATGGCGTACCATAGTTTTATACTTCCCCTCCTCCTTCTTCCCCTGGCTTCCCCCTTCCAGCTCCCTCCTCCAAGGTTTCCCCCTCCCCTCTCCCACCCTCTCTCTTCCCCTCTCCCACATCCTTTTCCCAGTCTCCCCTGAGGTTAATCCCCCCCCCCCAGTTTTGTTAAATAAAGAGAGTTTCTATTTTTGAACACACGTGTCCTTTATTTTTTACATCAGGAAGGGGGGCTAGGGAGGGGTAAGTGGAAGGCGGTGAGGGAGGAATGGGGTACGAGCCCCCAATGGGGAGGACTGGGGTGGCTCTGCGGGCTCCTCGGGGTGGAAGCTCTCCTGCAGCCCTCCAATTGACCCCCCTGGATGGCAGCCTGTGGCAAGTGCAGCCAGGCTGATGGCCAAGTGCTGTGATGTGCCGAGTGTGGGCACTCAGGGCACTCCAAGCCAGGACTTCTTTGCTGTCCCTCATCGAGGTAGACAAGAAAGCGGGGAACCCTGAGAACTGTCTGTCTGGGGTGGGGGTTGGGTCCCTTTAAGCACAGCCCTCGGCTAGCCTGAGACAGCAGCTCCACGCTCTAATCTGATGCCCTGTCAGCACTGCTTCCGGCCAGCCTTAACTTCGGTTCAGGATCCACTCAATGTGGACATGCTAGTTCGAATTAGCAAAATGCTAATTCGAACTAGTTTTTAGGTCTAGATGCACTAGTTCGAATTCGCTTAGTTCAAATTAACTAATTTGAATTAAGTTAGTTCGAATTAGTGCTGTAGTGTAGACATACCCCAAGTTATTAACACACACACGTTCCCAGCCTCTGGAGCAGACACTCTTTCCCTCCACTCTCCTGCCATGCGGAAGGTCCCATTCCCAGCCACCAGAGCAGACCCTGCACCAACCTCCAGCCATGCAGCATGTCCTGTTCCTGGCCGCTAGAGCAGACACCCCCCCACCATGTGGCAGGTCCAGTTCCCAGCCTCAGCTGCCAGAACAGGCCCCAGCCCCCTGCCATGTTGCAGTCCCAGCCACCGGTGCAGTCCTCACCCCAGAGACATGGCTGCATCAGTTCCTGGGCCCCAGAAGCTTCCTCACCACACCGCCTCAGCTGGCCCCGCCCCACCCTCACAGTTGCCTGCCACATGAGTACTGCTGCACAGCTGTCCCAGGGGAAGAATTCTTGGTGCATGCCCATGCAGATGCGCATCTTAGCAGGAACATTGGTCCTAGTCCCGTCCTGGCGGATGCTGCTCTAACACCAGGGATTAACCCAGCCTCAGGCCACTGCTCTGGTAGCCTCAGGAGCTGAACTGGCCCCAGCCACTACTCTGGCAGCCATAAGAGCTAATGCAGCCACCGTCACTCCTCTGGTGAACCAACTGTCTGCTGCTACAGTAGCTTTGAGCCAGTGATCTGATCTGGGGGTTGCTCCAGCACCAGGCTGCAATTCCTGGGCAGAGGATGCTATTCCAGCCCCACTGCTGGGCTGGGTGGAAGATGTGAGAGAGGTTCACTGAAGTAATAGAATCTGTGACCTCCATGACAGAGTCAGATCCTTAGCTAAGATTATTTTCAAATCATAGAAGAGATCTTGAGAAGTCATCAAGGACCAGTTATTGTACTACAGCCCCATGTAAACTCTTAGGCTATGTCTACACTGGCAGCTTCTTGCACAAGAACTGTTTTGCAGAAGAATTCTTGTAGACAAGAGCGCGTCTACAAGACCTCTTTTAGACAAGAGCACGTCTACACTGGCATGTGCTTGTGTGCAAGAGATGTGCTTTTGCGCAAGAGCATATATGGCATTGTGGATGCTTTCATGCGCAAGAAAGCTCTGATGGCCATTTTAGCCATAGGGGTTTCTTGCACAAGAAATTCATGTTGCCTGTCTACGCTGCCCTCTTGTGCAAGAGCTCTTGTGCAAGAGGGCTTATTCCTCATGGGGAGAGGAATAACTCTTCCAGAAGAAGCCCTGTTTTCCGACGCTAGACTGTAAATTTACTTGCGCAAGAACACGCGTGCAGTGTAGACACCCGGCAAGTTTTTGTGCAAGAACAATTGTTCTTGCGCAAGAAGCTGCCAGTGTAGATGTAGCCTAATTAGAGAATACTATGCATGCCTCTTCACCAACTTTCTTTATAGATTATCTCCTCCGAAAGTTGGTATTTATTTTCTGTTCATCTCATTCATACAAATATTCATCTCAAACTTTTCCTAATCACTGCAGCATGCTACTTACTGCCCATTTTTGTTGCACTTATTTTGTAAATTCCTATTTGTTCACAAGTATTTACAT
The DNA here is from genome assembly GCF_049634645.1 of Pelodiscus sinensis. Taxonomy (NCBI): domain Eukaryota; kingdom Metazoa; phylum Chordata; order Testudines; family Trionychidae; genus Pelodiscus; species Pelodiscus sinensis. The sequence goes on from NC_134719.1 coordinate 13,591,422, forward strand.
ATCAGAAAAGCTTAATCAAAACCTTCCCTATTTTTTCATCTGCTCCCTGTTACAGATATTTTACTAATCAGGAAGCCATACATAAAATCAAAGTGTATTTGTTTTCTTAAACAAACCTACTCCAGCAATAGAATGTAAAAAAGTTAAGAGAGTTGACTGACAGACAAGTGGAAGAAGCTGTAAAAGCTGGAATGATTGATTTCATAATGTTTGAAGGCAGTGTAAATAACCTTTAAGTGTCTCTTCTGTCCTAATTTGCATGAGTAATTGGCAGCTCGTGAGATATGAGGAAACATGACAAAATTAAAACCAAGACTGCTCCAGGGATTTTGGTTCAAAAACTGATCTTGGGAAAGTGGCTGATATTAGCAGATATTACAAGAAACAGTACATTACACAGACAAATCTTGCTTAGGCCGCAATAAGGAAAAAGTGATTTAATTCTGCTGCCTTTAAATCTATTGAAACATCCTGGGTTTGCAATCTACTCAGGAGAGACTGTGGAGCTTTCCATGTAAGTACGACACACTGAGAGTGACATATAATGGAAATAGGATTAAATTTACCACAACATACAAAATCCTCCATATCAGTGACTCACCCCTCACCCTCCATGGACGCTTCTACGGGACATGTCTGGAGTTGCCACACAGGGAGGGCTACACAACCAACACAAATAGACCAGCGTAGAGGGCAATTTTGGGGTGAGCCAGTTGAGGAAGAGGCAGTTAGATCCCCAATTAAGCAAATTAACAAAAGAAAATAGCCATTTACTAGCGGGCAGCACTGGCTTGGTTGGAGAGCATCCAAAAGTGATTCAGCGTAGGCTTCCACCATGTGGCCCTATGTGCAACTTAGGGATACTTTCCTTCAGGAACTGAGAGGGCAGCCATGCACCAATGGAAAGATGGTCCTGTGGGTAGGGCACTAGATTAGCATGTGCAAGATTTGGATTGAATTTTATTTCCATCACATATTTCCTGTGTGAGCCTGGGCACATCACTTACATCTTTCTGAGTTCATCTCCCTGCTGAAAAATGGGGATAATAGTATGTTCTCCTCTAGATGTACTATGAGGATTAATATGTGTGAGGACCTCAAAGATACTATGGTAATGGGAGCTACACAAGTACCTTAGGCCAGGCCATGTCTACACTAGGAGATTATTTCAAATTTACTAAATTCGACTTCTGGGCACCCAATTTTACAAATTCGAACTTCTGAGTCCTCACTATGAGGAAGCATCGAAATTAGTCTGAGTCAGGCTCCGTTAATGTGGACACGCTATCTTGGACTCAAAGCCACAGGAAGCACTCTGGGGAGCTATTGGAGGCCTCGTGCAGACCAATTAGTTTGCATTAGCGGCACCAGAGCAGCTAACAAATTTGACCTTGGGGGTGTTATTTCAGACTGAGGTCCTAGTGTAGACCAGGCCTTAGTCAGATGTCAGTCATAGGTTTAATCAATCCTTATTTGATGAAGCAAGCAAGCAGTTTTGGAGACAGATTTGTGGCATTTTTCTAGCATGTTATATGCGTAGAATGAAAGGCTTTGTGTTTCAGCTGCTTTCCGGGCAGCCTGAGCTGCAGCCCAACGTATCAGTGGAATTACACAGAAAGTTGGTTGGAGGAGAAGGAGGGAAGCAGCCAAGGGAAGATAATTGCAAGAACCAGTGCATTAGTTATGTTGCATATATGTAATGTAATTAGTATTAATAAGCTGTCAGTTGGAAGATGTAGTCGTTAAAAGGTAGGCTTCAACAGGGGAAAATGAAAACTGAACTCCTACATGCATTAGTCTACATTCATTTATTCTGCCATCTCTGAAGTTCATCTTCGGTGATCCAAGTTTAACAAAAACACATGCTCAAGGAGTCAATTTACTAGATCTTTGGTCATGCTCAAATCTTTAATTAGGCAAAGGAAATTATTATTTTTTTACATTAAAAACAATTTTCAAAAGAGTCTGTACATATTAACCAGAGGACTATCTGGATTCTTCCTTCATAAGGACAAGCAGTACTAGCTATTGATAATAGACAGGTTTCAGTTAGCAAATGTTTGAATGATTAATTCAGGTGTCCCCCAAATGACAATAATTTTAAGCTAAATAGCATTTTCAATCAGTTTTCACTCCATAGTCTCATATGCTCCCCATGACAAGAGTGAGAATCTGAAATGGTCAAATACTAGACAAATGGCCAAACGCAGCATTCATCATCTATGACTATTCATCCATATTCCTAAAAATCTGCTCCTGTGTAGTACTTTTTACCCATAGATCTCAAGCCATTGATGGAAGAGAGAACGTACTGTTATCCCCATTTTACACATGGGGAAACAGAGCAGTGAGGTGACGTTCCACACATTGGTCACAAAGCAGCACTGGAACAGGATAGTTGGAGACTTGCTCTATGCAAGAATTTTGACCCTGCCCTTCTTGCTACCAAGAACTATTTCATCCTCCTAGCTACAACCAGACACCCTGTAGATATTATGCATTCAGCATTCAGGAAACCACTCTGTGAAGACACAAAATGTACATAGTCGAGATGTGCATATAAAGCTATTTACTTGTCAGTCTTCCACTGCAGGCACTCAGGAGTCTCTTCATTATGAAAAGTGTTGTCCACCAGCTGCCCTTTCAATTCAAGGGAAACCACAGAGAGTAGGAAAATCCCCTTGTTCATGTCATTTAAAATGGAAATGTTCCTTCCTTGCCATTTAAACCATCTGCCAAATTTAGATCCATGCTGATTGCAACTGTTCGTAGACTTCTGCACTACAAATATTGGAGCACACCATACACACCCACACTCCTATTATTGTTAGACAAGTGTACAAAAACTTGAACTGATTTAAGTGGCATTCTGGTCACCTTTAATTAGCCTATGTCAAATCCAATCATGGAGATGTCATGTTACTAAAATGCAAAAGGATGGTAGGATTTCCTCCAACCACAAAAGTAAAAATAAAACATAACACAGTTCTGTAGTTTCTAAGTGCTATGAATAATAAGGAGACGCCTACTTCTCTTCAAATACTTTCCCATATGCTTGTGGAATTTACCATTTCAGAGCATGTGTTCATACAGGATAACTTATTATATGTTCAATTCACACTGAATCGTTGGCATGGGACTGTCTGTGATTGTAAATGAGCAGAGAAAGAGACCCACATGACATTGTTGCTCTTGAGATGTGTGCCACACTATGGAAATAGCTGAGACCCCAACTCTACTTTGCTGTACCTGAGGCCTGGTCTACACTAGATCAGGACGGTTGGCTAAGGTACGCAACTCCAGCTATGTAAAATGCGTAGCTGGAGTTGGCTTACCTTAAGCCAAGTGTTGGCGTTGTCCATACTTCTGGAGTCCGATGGGAGCAAATGCTTGTGTTGGCTTCCCTTATTCCCCACACAAGGAGGAGTACTTGACACCAGTGGGAACTGCCTTCAGCATTCGATTTAGCGGGTCTATACTAGACCCGCTAAATCAAACACCAGAAGATCGACCTCTGGAGTGTTGATCTTCTGGTAAGTATAGACATGTCCTGAGAAATTTACTTTGACACTTGGTTACTAAAACGCAATAATCACAGTTTACCCCCAAAATGTGGCTGTAGACAGAAGGCAAATTCACCTTTGTTTTTAAATGACTTAGCATCCGGGGTTGAATTCTGGACCCAATTAAAGTCAATTACATGAATCCACTTGACTTCAGCAGAGGCAGAATTTCATCCTGTATGTTTTGAAGTCTGCTTATTGAAATGATAAAAAGCAATAGTTTTTTTCTTGATCATTACAGCTGGTTGGGTCAGTTCTTTAACATTTCCACAAGAAAGTTTTCTCTCAAGAAAAATGCACCTAAATATTAACCTATTTAAAATTTAAGTTATGGCACAATAGAGTCAGGACATCCAAAAGTAAGATATTTGGCTGCAGTTTTGTTAATACAGTATACATGCATTCTTGAAAAATACATCTAGGTTTCACTGAGGCTAAATGAGGCTAAATTCACTAAGGCTAAATGAGGCAAGTTAAAAATCCAGAAAAATAATCTCTTCAAAAATCAATCTCATGGTAATATTTATGTTTCCCTCCTGCCCTCTCTTTCTCTCGCTCTCTCTTAATTGTGAAGGACATTTTCACCCCAAATTACTGTTGCTTATGAATCTGTTCTCTCCAGCTGTGCCCTGCTTGTTTGAAGGTCAGAATCTTCAGTTTGTGAAATCATAATTATTTCCCTACCAAGTAATTGTGATGTCATAAATGGAAGATTACGATGCTTGTAATGAACGGAGAAGCAGCAGGAGAAAATGAACTCATAAATAACAAAGAACTTGTATTCCTGAAAAGAGAAATATACTAGAGAAAATATATATCAACAGAATTATCTCCACATAGACTCTTTTCTATGAGATTTCAGCAAACTCTTCAGAATATAAAGGTAATTTCCTGGCTTCTGTCAATGTAACACAACCCTTCAACTTTATTTTAACACTATAGTGCAAAAGAATCTTGCTATTTTGCACTTTGCTAATCTACACACCATGACATTCTTATAGAAAATGCAAGTCTCTCTTCAATTCTTAGCCAAAACTTAACAGACAAGGTTCATTGTGAGATCTCACTTTCTTGAGACTTCATTCCTGTTAAAGCATAGCCAATGGATATTTACCACTGTATCATCAAGCACTATAAATAAAACTAAACTCTACACTTTTCAAATAGATAAAGAATATTTAGTTTTTAATTGTCCTTGTATCTATTTTGTTATTATTAAATGTGTTTGCTAACTTGATCACAAAATTCCATAACTTACAATGGGTGATATCCTATCTCTATTGAGTCAATGGGATTTTTACAGTGGGCCAGTACAAACCCTCTATGTCTAGAAAATACGGGTCTGAATAGGGACTTGATTGAATCACTGACGTTGGTCACATTCTCTGCACTAACAACGAGATGAGGCCCACTTCTAGCAGTGATAGTGTCAAATTGTCAAATGAATTGTAGCTCTGCAGTTTCTCTTTGAAGTCTGTATTCTCTGCACTGAATTTTTTCCAACATGGACAATAAACAAACCAGACCAACAAGTATTCCGAATGCCAGCATTTTGAGTAAAGCCATAAACGTTCCACATTCAGGGTGTGTCTAGACTACAGGGATTTTTCAAAAAAAAAAAAAAAGTGGTCTTTTAAAAAAAATCTTTACCTGCGTCTAGACTGATACCATGTTCTTTCCAAAGTAAATCAAAACAACGCAGCAGTTTTTTCAACCATGAAAAACCTTGTTTTATGAGGAAGAACGCCTTTTTTCGAAAAAAGGCGCTGTGTAATGCAAACTGTGCTTTTTCGAAAAAGACCATCCAGACTGCCTGGGTGCTCTCTTTCGAAAAAGCAACTTGCTTTTTCAAAAGTACTAATTGTAGTCTAGATGCTCCTTTTCGAAAGAGGCTTTTTCAAACCATTCTTTCAAAAAAGCCTCTTTTGAAAGAGGCTTGTAGTCTAGACATAGCCACAATGTTTACATGTTTTGGAATACAAGTAGATTTCTATTGTTGTAATAAAGCTTGTCTCTCCTGGGCTACTAGCCGTAACAATCAAGTAGGGCATAATTTGACTGTTTGCAATCTGCTATCTATTTGAGAGAGTTTCTGTGTCTGTGTGTTCATCTGTCTGTGAGTCCATTTGTTCAAGAACTCTTCCTAAACAGTAAGAGCTAGGACCATCAAATTTGGTATAAGAGTAAGCTACATAATTTAAAATTGGATGTGCCTGGAATTTGACTGTTTCTCATACAATGAAAAGGGAGGAGTCTGGTAGAAGAAAAAGTTATAGTATAGAATGACCACAATGGGATAACAAGGGGCCAGAGATGGGGATTGGGACAGCTATAACCCCATCGGGCCAGGAGGGTGCAGGGCTGGAGAAAGGGACAACTATCTACTTTATATTTCAGAAAGATTGTCTGTTTGTTTTGTCTGTCTGTGTGTATCTGTCCCCCAGCCATGGGACATTCACCCCTCTCCCAGTTGGGACCGCTACAGCTGCAGTGGCCATGGACAGGCAATTCTCGCTTGGACCCAAGGTGCTGCAGTGCGAGAGGGCTGGGATAGTCCTCTCTCTCTAGGGCAGCCTGAACTCTGAACTCTTCAACCCAGCTTCACTCCAGAGCTATGGTTTAAATGAAGAAAAACACAACTTATTTGTGTTAAAGACCTAAGCAATGCTGAGTAAATCATCTGGTGATAAGATATTAAAGGACCGAGTCATAATGTGAATTCATAAAGAATTCTGTAAAAAATTACCTAGCAGTGTGATTACATGGTTTTACCGTCGATGCTGGTTGCTGATATTAGGTATATTCCTGGCCTGTAATGCTGATGATCAAAATCATCAATATACCATCAACTGAGCCAAATTCTTTAGAGTGAGTGATCAAACAAACAAAAGCCTAAAACACCGTGTCATTCAACAGGGATGCTTACCCAAGACCACCGTAATTCATAGTACAGTAAGTGTCAGTAATTTCATCTACAGAGAAGTACTATATTTCCAGAACTGTATCACAGCAACAGCAGCCTAAAACCTCCATGTTGCAGATAGCAGCAGCAGAAAGTAAAATAAAGAGGGGGAATTAAAGCACAACAGCTGTGGTGCCACAGGCATCTGGCCCTAGGAATACTCTGGGAGAGCAAAGGACACACCTACTCATCTGAATCATGAGGAGCAACATATGGCAGTCTGCTGTTTGCATTTTCTTACTGTGACTGGATTGTCTTCACCATAGGTATAACTGAATTAAACCCAGTTTGGGGACATATACAGATCATCATAAGGCACAGAATTCAAAGACATTAATTATGTATATTCTTAAAATCCCCACCCCATCCACACTGTTCTTAAGAGCTCTTCGGAAACCTGAAACTGATCAAATGTTTTTACCTTTGCTATGAGCCAGATTGATACTGGCACTAAACAAAAAATAAATATTTTTCTATTTAAATTCTTATATACATTATCATCATGATAATCTATGTAATTACATGGTTTTCGTTTGAACAACTCCAGATCCTTAATGAATCTTCTCTTCACAATAACCATTAACTAAAGGAGTATTATCCCTATTTTACAGATGAGGCTGAGTGTAAATTAAGTCATATGTCAAAAGTTGCAGAGGCCCCTAATCCAGTGGTTTATCCAAAAGGATGTACAGCCTTACCCATATCTAAACCTTCTACTAATGATAGACACTTCAGTCCCTTAGTGTTGACTCTACTGGTTTGCATCTGCCATCTTTGGGTAAGCATTGTTAGTTATCAAGGTGATTGGCACCTTATTCACACTTATATTAAATTCTGGAGCAAGTACATGCATCTTTGGCTAGCTGTGTGTGTGCTTCTTGAAAAGCAGATCTTTTGATGAAGACTTATAAGAACGACATGCACATTTCAAACAAAATTTAAGGGAAAAAACAGGGAATATGGGACAGATTTTGGAGGATTTGGGGCCCTGAGGAATGCCCCATTAGCAGCTTCATATATTGTTCTTTATAACTGTTACAGTCATTTAGAGGACCTGTAAATATATGCATCACATTACAAATTAAAACCCAAATCTGGCAAACTTCATTCATGTACGCAGCCCCAGCAGCTTCAATAAAATTACTTCGGTGAATGATGAAAACAGGGCCGAGGTCATAGACTCATCACTTTAGAAGGGACCAGAAAGGTCATCTGTTTCAGCCCCTGCCATGGTGTAGGACTTATTCTAGCTAAACCATCCACGGTGGATGGCTATCCAGCCTAGTTTTGAACCACAAACTCCCTAGGTAATCTGCTCCATTGTCCTGCTGTTCTTACAATAAGAAAGAATTTATTGAGATCAAATTAAGACATGTTTCCTGACAGATGAGATCACAACTTGAAGTTTTGATTTTTGTAAGGACCACTGTATAAACAGATTCACAAAATCACTGGGCCTCCCCAGAAGTGCAAAGATCATTGCATGGTGCTCCTGACAAGATTGGTGTCTAAGGGTATGTCTAGACTACATGCCTTTGACGACAGACAACATGCCTCTACCCGGCATAGGAAAATGAAGCGGCGATGAGGATGAGGTTTACCGGGGAGGTCGACAAATGCCTTTGATGTCAACCGTGGAGCGTCCAGACTAGTGCGCTGAGCCAACAAACAGCTGATCGGCACAGCGCGGCAGCCATTTAAATTTAAATGAAGCGGCGATTATTTAAAGCGCCGCTTCATTTCCCTTTGCCCAGTAAACAAATCTACATGGCTCCGTCAACGGAGCCATGCAGTCTAGACATACCCTAAGAGACTGAGCTTATAAACTAACTCCATCAGTGGAAATATTTCCAGCCTAAGCATCTCATGATGGGGATGATGTTTGTTCATGTCACTTCTGGATAGACTTATATTGTAATATCTTTTTCTACGTGTGCTGTACCCAAGAGGTGGCAATTCCTGTAGTTTAGGGTGCACAAGATTGGTCTTGGAGTTAGACCAGACAAACTCTGGAAGGATGCTAGACAACAGCTAAAAGAAGGATGAGAGGAGGGACTTATTGATGATGAGAAGACAATATAGTCTATAGGAATGATGGCTGGATTATATATATATTATGGAGGGATACAAAAGACCAGAACAGCGACACTACTTATTTTAATTCAGTATATATTAATTCAGAATTATGCATTAATGGGAGCTCTTAGAAATACCGTAGATAGCACAATATACACAGAAAAAGAGAGTAAAATAGAGGATGTATGCTTCCACCCACTGTCAAAATGGTGGATTGAATATTCACAGTCCTCTGGCATTTAACCCATTTTTGACCTATTGAGGGGGTGACATGAACAAACATCATCCCCGTCACAAGATGTTTAGGCTAGAAATATTAGATATCACAATAATGGCACATCACAACATCTCATAAGAAATGACACAAGAGTTAGTGTCATGACTGTGGAGTTAACCTTTATCACCACTGTATTTAGCTGACTGAGTATATTCTTAACAAGGCAGTTTGATTTATGTAGGAGTCATTTGCCTTCATAATAAATTTATTAAATGATCTTTTTTTTTTCTTTCAGATTTGTCATGTGAAATGTGGTAATTGGTGTTTAAACCTGCACTGGCCTGTCATCCAATGAGCTCAAACAATGTTCCATGTTCTTTGCGCTCTTTATCATAAAGAAGCTCAGTTGTCAGCATTAGCACAGAGAGCAAGGATGAAGCGGGAAGGAGGAAAAGTGGCTAAGGATCTGGAGACATCCTTGAGCAAAGAAGCTAAACAGTGAAATTTATAGGAAGTGCATAAAATACTCCTTTCACTCTCTTGATGAGGAGAAGTGTAATATAAACTGCACAGCACTATTACACACTGTCGGGTTAAAATGTGCACAGTTATTTTAGCGCTATTATTTTCTCGCTGTGTGTTATTCATTATCACCTACTTCAGTAATTGTTAACATACTTTTACCTTTTGACAACATTCTCAGCCTGTGTATATGTTTTAAGGGTGATGAAAGGAAGTTGAAAAACTACTAAAAGGGGCGTGACTTAGATCTGTAATATACAGTCAATTCACCATGTTTTATATCCTGTTAGTGGGCATAATTCAAAACCCTACCTGTCAACTCCTGCAGATTTTGGAGAATTCAGTATCTGAAATTAGATGTGAATTTTGCAGTTGGTGTATATTCATATAGGTCTCTCCTGCTTCTTTGGGGATGAACCAAGCACCCAAATCTGACAATTCTGGGAAACTGGAAACCTGGATCCAAATCCTAATATTGTGTCTTGAGCCCATCTCTAATTATTAGGGAGGTGAGTGGAGAAACAACAGCAACAGTCTATATAGTAAAGCAAATTCTTTCTGCAACTTTAATTAATCATTGTCACTTTACCTCATAGAAGTCAATTCCCAGTGCTATAATTTTATCTTTCCCATTCTTTTTCAATAAGCTATTGTTCGTTGGGATCAACACTAAAAACAAAATAGAGAAACTCCACAATAAGGCACAAATGACACAAAATAATATGGATTATTTTCTGCAGTCTTGGAGGCAGTAAAACGGTCACAAAACCCAGCAGGAATTCTACTCCATAATTGTTTTCCAAATCTGGACCTCTGTTAGGGAAAAAGGGCAAAAAATATTTTCAGAATAGCCTACCTGAGTTGGTTTCCCTACTTTAAAGCCGACCTAATTTATTTAACAAACTACCAATATATTCTCTTTTCATCTCATTCCTATTCTATAAGTACAATTTTGCATTAGTTGGTTGGTTGGTTTTCATTCTAACTTGAATATATTTGGGTGGAATAATATTTAGATTTTAATTACCTATATAAATTTGCTGGGCTAAATGAATATGTTAGAAAAGAAAAAACGGATTGGGAAATGCATTTAACCTGAGAAAATTGCCTTATTTGTGCGATAAATTCTAATCTATTGCTTAATGATAAATACTTGATATGCTAAGAAAAGAAAATTCTGAAATATGTCGCAATATAACATTACAACTGATCTTAATAAATCACAGTAAACTGAACTATAAAGTTCTGTAATTTATGTGTATATTTTAGTTTTTCCTTGTGTTATATATTTGTAAGAGTCTCAATTACATGTTCATTAGCTCAATGATCACATAAAGCAGCATTTATGTCAGGTAGCACAATTGGGAAATGTTTAAAATTTAAAATGAAGATTTCCACCACTTTACACCAGAAACATACCAACCATTATGATTAGCTACATTCCTGTAGCTTTCATCCAGGACACATTACCTGATCAACTGTTTACAGCCAGGCCCTAAGATACAACCTTGGATTTGCTCCAATCCTACAGACAGAGACACACACCTACAGGAGCTCTATCAGGAATTCTTAAAACTTAAATGCCAACCCAGGGAAGTGGGGGAAAAAAACAGATTGAAAGTGACAGACAAGTACCCAGGCATCAGCTTCTTCAAGATAAGCCCAACAAACAAAATAACAGAACACCACCACAAGTGATCACCTACAGCCCCCCAGCTTAAACCCCTCCACTGCATGATTAACAATCTACAACCTATCCTGGATGTTCCCTCAATCTCACAGGCCAGTCCTCGCCTACAAGCAACCCCCTAACTTGAAAAAATTATTTCCAGAAACCATGTATCACACCTCAAACATACTCACCTAGGAACCGACCCTTGCAATAAACTCCAGTGTCAACTCTGTCCACATACCTACTCAAGTGACATCAACACAGGACTTAACCACATAAGCCACCACATCAGAGGCTCATACAACTGCATATCCACTAATGTGATATATGCCATCATGTGCCAGCTAAGCCCCTCTGCCCTGTATATTGGCAAAACTGGACAATCACTGCGACCAAGGATTAATGAACACAAATCAGATATTCTAAATGGTAACACACAGAAACTTTTGGGGAACATTTTAACTTGCCAGGGAACGCATTAATTGATTTAAAAGGGACTATTCTCTTACAAAGTAATTTCAGGAGTCAATGACTAGAGAAAGAAACTGCAGAACTGGCCTTCCGATGCAAATCTGATACTATCTTGCATGGCTTGAACAAAGACATGACCTGGATGGGCTGTTATATTCAACACCCAAATGGTATCAAAAGCTAAGCATTGGGCACTCTCAGCCCGCTCTGTTAACCTCATTTAGCAAGGACAATATAACTCCCTCTTCCCCTCCCTCTCTCCTCTCTTTTTCTGCTTTAGAATTGAATCTCCGTGCTTCTTGCTCCAAATTTGTCACCTGAAGAAGTGGGTTGTGCCCAGTTCATGATATTATCTATATATTATTGGTTAATCACTAAGGTGCTACAGGACCTTTGTTGTTTTTAAAGTTTTAAAGGTGTTAACGTGTTTGTGTTTTAACTTAGGAGGGCTTTAACACTTCTTAAGTTTTCTTGATGGAAACTGTAACACTTGATACTGTATTACATGGGACCTTAATTAACAGTCTGATTTTCGGAAGTACTGAGCTCCTCCTGCTCTCAACTTTCTCTTAAAGGTATGGGTCTTTAATGATTGGATCATTAACATGAGCTTTTCTCAATGCCTTAGCACCAAAGTCTAAAGGCAGAGGAGACTAAGTAGGCAAAACTTACCAGAGGAGGTAAAGACCATGAAAAATCGATTTTCTTAAAAGGTACTCAATGCTCTGCCTGCTCTGAGGGATCTTCATTCTCCTTTGGTTACTCCAAAGCTTAAACTTATAAACATGTTTCTTGCTCTCAGATTCTGGCACATCTATGAATAGCTCTGATCAGGAAACAGATACTGGGTACTGAAATGCAAACTATGATTAATATCACAACTATTTATTGGGGGCCCATAACCATTAGGTCTAGATGAAATTTTACACTAGTTCAATAAAAAGAATTGCAACCACCAGCATTAGAAGCCAATACTTCATGACCTTTTACTGCATCTGAGAAGTTTCCTTGAAGGGTTCCAAGATCCCAGCAGATTAAATGTAGACAGAAACTAGTGGCTACCATTATTTGAAAGCTGGAAGAAGAGATGCATCCTACTTCTCACCTGGGATGTGGTCTGGCTGGGATTCTGCCATGTTGCCAGCGGGACTGAAGACAAGAGTCTTTTGCAAAGAAGGCTCTGATCCAAAAGCAAATAAAATAAATGAGGATGGAAGTTCTCTAAGTTGCTTTAGGAGTAATACTTTCTCTTTCCAAAGGCAAAGTACAGTCAGCTACTAAGTAGTCCTTCCCATGCTTCCATACACTAGCTAGGGAAATATTATTAACCGCACTTCAAGGAGTGGAGAGAAACAAATTGATATTCTCTTATATTCTAGGTAGGTTCTTATTGTGTTTATTACCATAGTACAGTGCCTGAGTGACTTCCTGTAATGCATAAAACATGTAGCTCATCCTCTCGTCCTCTCTCAGGGAAGGAGCATGTGCAGTGGAAGGACTTGTTTTGATGGGGTGGGTTATGACGTACTTGTGAGGTATTTCTGTTAAAGGAGGCAAAGTCAAAGAAATACATCCACGTGCTAGAAGCCATATCTTAACTCACCAGCAGAGTCAATACCAAGGGCTTTCAAACTCTGGGTCGTGGCTTGTAAGGGCAATCTGCTAGTTGGCCATGAGACACTTTGTTTACCTGGGCCTCTACAGGTACAGGTGATCACAGCTCCTGTTGGCTGCAAATCACTGTTCCTGGCCAATGGGAGCAACAGGAAGTGGAAGGTAGTGAGGCTGGGGATGGATCCTTCGTTTTTATGCCATTCATTCCACAGTCTTTGACTGGCCTCAAAGAAAGCTCTCCTTCCATAGTTGAGATTTACCTTAATTGTAGAAAGGTCTAATGTGCCAGAGGACTAGACTTACCAAGCACAGTCTTCATTGTGGAGCTTTAGCTATGCTGGACACAAGGCCATTGAGCACATCAAAGATTAAAAAACCATGATAAAGTCAAGCCGTTAACTTGAGTCAATTATGTATTGGAAGCCAGAGAGCATAATATATGTTTGATGTGCCTGTAGTAGCCAGCTTTGCTTCAGACATGTGCTGCATTTGTCTCATTGTGCACTGCTTTTTATACAATGAGCTATTAGAAAACCATATAAAATGTTCACTAGACATGTACCAAAATAATCCGTTCAGAGATTTGACCTGGTAGGCAAGGGGGGAAATACCCTACAACTATGCTTGCAGAGATGCTTGGAAGGAGCGCAGAAAAGTCATGATCTGTCCAGTGGATCTAAGAAGAGAGTTTTGTTCAAAGTCAGAAGCTTTTTTCTCATAAAACCTCTTAAATCAACATGCAACTTAATTTCAGATTATTTTTCTTATTGTGGTTTTGAGATAGTGTAAGACTGACAGACATGGGCTGAGATTTACAATATTTAATCTCCAGCATACCATTTATCTAGCATTCATAATGATGTGAAATTCTATATACATATATGTATCTATGTAACCAAACAGATGTTACATGACTACTGGCTGCTTTGTAAACTCTTAGGACAAAATTCACCCAGCAGGAATTTGTTTCTCTGAAGCTCTGCCATCTGTTTAGCCATAGTCATTATACCCATAATTCCATCTATGCTGGTTTCAAAATAAAAGGGGTTTAAAAAAATCAATACGTCTAACAAGCTTCAATCTAATTAACAGGATGACAGGCAGAGATAAAAGGTAGGAGTTTATTTCTTATCATGGTGTTTCTGCTTAGGCTACTGCACAGCTATTATTATTGAGACACCCTTTCATGCAAAAATATCTACAGCATGAAGACTTGGGTCAGCAACATGACATACATTCGCATCCGAGCAATGGGGTGGCAGCGTCACTGAGTTGCATGAAAGTTAACTACTAGCAGAATTAACCTCACAAAATTCCCTTTTCCCTCCCATGTTTGTTTGTAAAAGGATCATAACCGTATGAAAAACTTAAAAACAACAAATAGTCTAGGAGCACTTTAAAGACTTACAAAATGTGTAGAAAAGCTCATGATACCATCTACTTGTTTTGTTAGTCTTTAAAGTGCTCCTAGACTATTTGTTGTTTAAGTTTTTCCTGTTACAGACTAACTCGGCTACCTCTCTGAAGCTCTTGACCATATAGTTAGTCATTACATCATAGCCACTAGGGGAGAGGCATGAAAGAATTAAACCACATGGAAAGACCTATGTGTAATCCACTGTTGAGTGTATATTAGGGCTCTCCATCTGAGTTGATGCATAGAGGATACGAATTGTTATAGTCCTCAACTACAGAGCTTTACCTCAACATCTAGCAGCTCATACTTTTAGTTTAAGATTATGGTGTTTCAGCCTAGGTCAGGTTTGTCACCGAAGCAGTGACTCACGTGGGATTCAAATTGTTGCCTTATGAAATATATTCAGGAAACCCGAATAGCCAATGCCCGTTGCATTTATCAGTAGGACATGAGAAAAAGGAAAGGTTCTATATGACACCAATCTCTGTAAAGCAGTTCTGTGCAGCAATGTTACATTTATCTTAAACAGAGGTTACATCCTTCTTAAAGCCAGTCTTTCATATTCTACGCGCTTACCAGTAAATGGTACAATACAGTGGTTTTCTAACTTTTTTTCTCGTGACTCAGTTGAAGAAAATTATTGATGGCCGTGACCCAACATAATTATAATCTTTTGACGAGAGTGCGGGCTCTGGAACAGGGGCAGGAATGAGAGGTCTGGGATGCAGGAGGTGGCTCCAGGTTCGGGGGGGGCCTCAGGGCTGGGGAAGGGGGTTGATGCTCATGGCTGGGCACGCGCTTACCTACAGTGGCTCCTGGCCAGTGGCACAGTGGGGGAGCTAAGGCAGGCTTCCTGCCTCTCCTGGCACCGTGGATCACGCTGTGCCATTGAAGTGGCCAGCAGCAGGTCTAGCTCCTAGGTGGAGGCACACAAGCAGTTCTGCATGTTGTTCTGGCCCACACATACTGATCCCCCCCACAGCTCCCATTGGCTAGGAATTGGCCAATGGGAGTGTGTAGCCTATCTCAGGGTGGGGCCAGCACACAGAGCCCTATGGCCCCACCCCGCGTAGGAGCCAGCTCTGCTGCTGACTGCTTGGTAATCCACTGTGCCAGAAGAGTCAGGAAACCTGCCTTAGCACCTGCACTACTCACCAAGTCACCCTACAGCAAGATAACTCAGCGCCTGACACTGTGCGAGCCATTACTGGGTTGCAACCCATAATTTGAAAACCACTATAAATCACCCGCAACTAGAGACAACGTATCAGCTTTTTACCTTATTTGTTTGACACCATGGCGTATCCCTTTATCTTTTGTTCAGAGCCCAGGCATTACAGGCCACGATGCACCCTTATCTTTGTTCAGGGTACAGGCATACCAGGTTCGTGAGGGGCATGTAGGCAACTCCAAGGCCGGCAGCAGTGTAAATAGTTTTGTGAAAGTAATTCCCTTTTCATTGCTATGAGGAAAAAAAGTATGTCTTGATACTGACAGCTTTCTTATCTACATAAGCCAAAGCTTGTATCAACTAATGCAATGTGTTTTGGGATACTTAGCATAAGCAAACAGGATTATAATCATGGTACAGGCCAATTTGGGCTACATAACGGCTAAATTAATGCTTAATGCTATGTATACTTAAATGCTTGGAATATATATTGTGGGTAGTATTATCGGCATAATACATATGCATGCTAGGCAGCATATATAAGTCAACAGCATCTATAAAGACACAAACCATCATGCGTTTACATTTCATTTAACCAATGTGTATGAATTCTAGCTAGTGTGCTCCATAAAGCTCTAGAACTAAATAAACAAAATGACTTTCTGTGCAGAAGAATTCATTAAAAAACTAGTTTAAAGTGCCCACATGTACAAAAATCTCTAAACAATAATTTGTTATAACTCAGTGCTTAAAGATACAAAAAAAAAAAAAAAGCTATAGGTGACATATCAAGTATATACTCTGTATAGACCTTCCAGTGTACTCAGTGATCCTGGCAAACCTTGTGCCTCACGTGAATACTGAGGCAACTGGTGAGCAGAGCTCCAGGGACCTGGTGAAGAGCTGGAACCCCCTCCATCCCAGACCCTGCCTCTCCCTGCCCTTGCTACACCTCCACTCCTTCCCCACTCCTGCTCCACCTCTCCCCACCCCTGTCCCTAGGGAATAGAGAAGACAGCACTGGTCTCTATACTCACTGGCAGCAGTGGGGGCAAAGCAGCACACGGTGGCCCCAGCTGTGCTCCATTCCCACCATGGACTGGGATCATGGGGTGGTCCCACCCCTCCTCTGAAGTGGCGGAGAGAGGAGTGCAGGGGGCACGGCAGACCCTTGTCAGCCCTTCTATTGGCTGCTGGCTGGTCCCTCCTACTCGGGGATAGGAGACGAGCATGTGAACCCTTGTGCTCCCCCTCCCCCCCATGTGTCACCCTGGTTTGAATACTACATAAGGTAATAATTGAGTGTTTGCATGGTAAACCTCTTAATGTGTAAATCCCCAGGCAGGAGAGAGAGAGACACTAATTAGAGTGAAATGCTGGCCTCCCATGGATGGTAAATATGCCCCGCCCTTAGGCAGATCCATCAATATCAGATGATCTATTGTGGAACACCAAGGGCTGCATCTAGAGTGGCATGATTTTGCGCAAATACTTTTAACAGAAAAGTTTTTCCGTTAAAAGTATTTGCGCAAGAGAGCATCTATACTGGCATGTGCCTTTGTGCAAAAGATTTGCTTTTGCACAAAAGCATCCGTGCCAGTGTACACACTCTCTTGCACAAGAAAGCACCAATGGCCATTTTAGCCATCGGACTTTCTTGCGCTATAAATTAACGTTGCTGTCTACACTGGCCCTCTTGCGCAAGTACATTACAAAGTCAGTGTTCGTGCGCAAATACTCTCGGCCAGTGTAGACAGGCAGCAAGATTTTGTGCAAAAGTGGCTGCTCTTGCACAAAATCATGCCAGTCTAGATGCAGCCAAGGAGAACAAAAGTCTCCTTGATTGCTCCTCTCCTACTGCCAAATGCAAAGGAGACAGGCAAGTGAATTCCCTCTGTTAGCAATGTTCAATTCAAAGCAGAAGGGGGAAAGGGATAAAACCCCTAACAAGGAAGAACTGTGTCCATGTGCTTATAGGCATCTATGCCAATGGGGAAAAAAAATAGTGTGTGATCAGCATCCCCTGGCATCCCCACAGATCAGCTCCTCCCCCCACCCCACCCTATGTTGGCAGGTCCTAGCAACCAGCAGCTGTTCAGCAGAGTTCAGGAGGTGAGGGAGGAATATGGCCAAGAAGAGGCAGGGGAAGGAATGGGTGAGGGTTTGGGCTACTGGTGTAGTAGATGGAGGGGACCCAAGTTTCCCCTGGGAATTGGGCAAGTCAATGCCTCTGCTTATACTGCTTGGACTCTGAGGGACAAGGATAACTGAGCATAAACAAAAAATCCCCAGTGTTTAGCGTGGGTTCACTCTAAAGGCGATATTGCACTTGCTTATTATAGAAGCTTTGCTTACTTTTTGAAAGTTAACATTGGAACTCATTTGTTTACCTGCTTTAACCTTGTAATTAACTCTCATTTCCTTTTCCTAGATCATCAATCTACAGAGAGCTTATTATAAAATTGGCTGCAAGGGTTGTCTGTGCTCATAGAGCTAAAGTGTAATTGACCTGAGGTAAGTGCCTGGTCCTTTGGGAGTGGGAGTAACCTGACTATTGCTGTGAACTTTGGTGTAAGGGACCATCTATCATAAAAGTACACTTACCTGGGAAGCAAGACACACCACAATACCCCTGGGAGGGGACCATCTGTGACGATGTGAAGGCTGTTATAGTACCTGGGGCATTTAGACTTGATAACTGGTGGGTGAAATCAAAACACAGTACTCAGATCCAGTTGGGGGCTTGTGCCCTGGTTTGTAACAGTCTGCTCTGAGGTTGGTACTTATGCTTTAGAGCTGTCTGCAGGTCCGCTTGATGCACCCTTCAAGCTTTCAGCTGATGTAAAACAAAATACTGAACTCCCAAGTGTCAATGCTCAATTTAAAAACTGTAATACGTATTTTCTATTTTAGTCAGCACACAACAGACCTAGTGGGCAAGCAGCGTTTCCTGTAACCTGTGTGCTTGTGCGGATGCTCAGGAGAGATTCAGATGCTTCCCAGCTGATTGGAAGAGCACCCACAGCGAGCAGCGAGGTTTTTTGTTTCTACTAGTGGTGCACATTCACACCTCAGTGCACATAAAAAATTCATTCCACACATAAATGGAAAAAATCTGCACATGGATGGAAAAGATTAGGGGGAACATTGTTCCTAAAGGGTATCAATCAGGCATAAGTGCAGTTTCATTGACTTCAGTGAAGCTATACTGATTTACACCAGTTGACTGTCTGGCACAGAGTATTTATCAGAGAATTAAAGAGGCCAAAGTGGCCAAAAAGTTCTTAAAATGAGGCATGTCAATGAGGGAAATAAAACTCTACTTGTACATACATTCCTCTCTCTTCCTTTCCATATTCCTCACACACATACACTTCTCTTTTATATGGATCCTCTTTTCAGTTTTATTAACTGAGCAGCAAGATCCCAACAGGAACCAAATCTAAACAACATTATGACTTCCAGTTCTTCATTTATTTCCAACCATACTCTGTCTTTCGTTCTAAGGCAGCTAGCTTTGCACAGAGCCCCATTCACTTCAATGTAGCTCTGAATGGGTGCAATGGTCTGCTCACACAGACTGCTTGTAGGATCAGGGCCTGAATGCCGAACACGCTCTCTGTTTGGATTCTAGGATGATTTTTCCCCTTTAGCCCCTTTCTTGATCTCTGCGAGTGGATCAAACTCAGCACCAACAAAAAATTCTTCTCGGGGTGGTAGCTCTCAGGAAGGGAAGTAAACACAAACACAAGCCCCTATATTTATGGATATACTGCACACTGGTAAATTACCAAAGCGATTATTTATAGAGAACCTTTTGCTAATTGTCACTTTCCTTGCTGTGCACAGCCGTGTAGCCTATCTTGTTTCAGAGCCAAAGGTACATCTCTCTTTTGTCTTCCTTTGCTGCTCAACTATTCTTTTGAGACATGCAGGGTAAGTGTCAACAGGTGTGATGGAGTGTAAGGAGGTATGTGCGTCTGTGTTTTCACACAAGACCATAAGAGCATGACAAATGAAGGCATAATTCCCAGCCAAGAACATTGGAACATCTGTCTGCCTTCAGCCTGTTCACCTTTGGTAAAGGCTCCCGTACCATCACTAATCCAGCTGTGTAAATCATTCAGGTTTAAAAATGACACAGTAGCTTTCAGGGTGACACAAGGCAAGATTTTTACCTCTCTGAATTAAGCAGAAGAATGCCTGTTTGAAATATATGAAGAAAAAACAAGTTCCTCCCACTCTTTTACCTTACACGGCAGATCTTTGCAGAATAGATAAATGATAAGCTCTCTTAACATGACTGAGTTTCTCATGAATAAGCCAGCATTGCTCAGAAACTTGTTCCACATAATAACTGCAATTGATGTTTCCTGACTGCATATATTTTGGGCAATACTGAGCTGATTTAAAAAAAAAACCAAACACCGATTCTACTTTAATTCCATGGGTGGGTGGTTGACCTATAAGTAAAGCCAAAAGGTCATTGTCACTAGAGCGAGGCAATTTTTTTTTTGGACAAATAGTTTATTTACAGAAAATTGCAGTTTTAGATCAACAAAAATTCACAAAACCGGAGGAGGAGGAAATAGTAATAATAGTAATAAATAATAATGGGATCTGGAAACCCTGCCACCTGAGTGCCTTGACCTTCAGGATTACCATAAAATCATTTGCACCAGGTCTGTCTGGCTCAATTAATGCTTAATTATTTATACAAAGTGGAACAGCTTCAACAGGAGAGACTGAGAATGATCCACTGTTGACTATCCTACTGGCTGGTAATTGGGCACTGGCCTGCCCACATCATGGGAAAATGATATTCAATTGCTTCCTATGATTCATAAAAAGTGGGGACTTGAACTCGTGCCTCCTACACCGGACCCATGAAACTAAAGGATGGTTGGGGACCTCCTGCAGGTCTGTGAAAAGTGTTTCTAAATTTCCATTACTTTTAATTATAAATCAAATATAATAATAAGCCATTAAAATGCTCAACATCTAAATGAAATGTTTTGTATGACTCAAACCCCCTTTTGTTTTGGTTTTGCTGAAAAAATATTGTTTTGGGTCATTCTGAAACTATTCCCCCCACCCCAAGTGTTTTGGTTTGTTCAGCAAACCAATCAATAATTCTCATAGCTCTACATGTCATTCACACACATACATACCCCTACAGTGCCAAATACAACACTTTTTTACATATTCCTGCAATATTTTCCCTTTAAGTACCAGAACCAAATTCAGTATTTTCTAGTCTCGAGAACAGTAATGACTTCAAATGAGATTTTCAAATACACTCAGTTTTAGCCAGTGCATTGGTACAACTCCCGTTGCTTTCAATAAAAGCAGAGCTAGACCAATGCTGAGGACTTGTGAAAATTTCACCTTTCTGTTTGCTCTTTTATTGCCACACTGGCCCAAGCCCATAGATGGACTCTGCAAGTAGTTTATTCTTTCTTTGGATGGAGGAAAACTGTCTTTTTAGAGACATTGGTTCTAGGCATTCTGCTGATTATTAATGGACAAAGCTATAGTGTTGTTATGGCACTGTAATGCCTTTAAACAACCTTTCTGCCTAATTCCAACTGTCTCAGTTCTACAGTCCTTTTAAATTCCAGTCTCACTTCACTTTAATAAAATGTGCCACTAGTGTATGTAAGGAACAGACAGACATGATGTACCTTACTATCGAAAGTACAATATGTGGGAAGAGGAAAAAAAAGAAAGAATAGTTACATTTCCCCAGATGTCTTTTTAAGACAAGAGACAGATGTAGAAAATAGTTCATGAGGGTTAGTGCAAAAGATACAATCAGGGCTGTTTTTATTTTTTTTAACATACTGGAAGACTTACCTGGCGTAGCCCAAGTCCAGGGCCAGCTGGCCCAGGGTGGCGGGGGATGTGCAGCGGCTCACAACTTCTTTCTGGGGTAGGCTGGGGATGTGCTGCCAGCCAGCAACTTCTGCCTGGTGTACTTGCTGCCCCCCTGTGGTCATTCATGTGTATTACTTTCTCCCATGCTTGCTGTCCCCCTATGGACATGTGTAAGTATAACTGTCCCTGCTATCATACCCCTCCTTTCCATTTGATACAAAACAATCACATTTCATGCATATCCCATTGTTCTGGCACAACCAAACCCTGGTCTGGCTTTAAGTTATGATAAGAGGAAGCTTCCTACCAAATTTAATGGCCCTATCTCTTACCGGTTAGGAACAACTGACACACAGATGGTCAGACAGACAGACAGATGAGCATTTCTCAAATATATAGTAAGATGACTGTAGTAACATTCTTCAGTCCTTCTTGTGGATTTCCTAAAATATCTGGTATGACCCAAAGCCTTTGGACCTAATTCCTCTGAGCCTTGGAGGGTCCAAACTCCAGACTCAAACTTCAAGGTTTGTCATCTTCTCTGCTTTAGTCTGTTGATTCCCAAGTGTTGAATTCATTGTAAGTTTAATTTAGCTATCCAGGTCATGTCATGTCTCTCAAAAGCTACTCATCTGGAAGCTACATAACCTTTCCTCTACTCCTGTCCCAGTGCATTCTCCCATTTAATTTGTAATATGAACTGATTTGCGTGGAGCATGAGTGTCCCTATCCAGGGGTTCTGGGACAACTTTTATAGTGGGGGTGCTGAAGGCAAAAACAATGTGTTTGGGTTACTATTACTGCATCAATTCAGGAGACATGGGAGCATCTCTGGCCCCAGCACCTACGTGCACATCCTTACCTCTAGCAAGGCATCACTTTCCTTTTTTACCAGTAGGCCCAACAACATGGGGGGAAGGGAGAAGGGCAAAAGGGCCAGCTGCTGAAGGGCCTGGCGATTCAAAAGGATCCAAGCCCTTTAAATTGCCATTGGAGCCCCGGGCGGCACTGAGGCCAGAAGGCTGCCTGAGGGAGCCCAGCCCTTCCTGCCCCTTATGCCCAGGGCATGAAGCTGGCCACCTTTACCTTGTCTAGGGGCTGAGTGAGTCTGTCAGCCCCATTTCTCACAACCCACTGGTAAACAGCTGGAAATTCACATGGGAGACAAGTAGGTCTATCATTTGTGCACTCTGTGGACCTCTTTCTAAGAGAAATCTGCCTTCTTGAACCATCTGTTCATTCAGTCCTCTTCTGTGTGGTTCTTAAAATGCTTCATTTGGAAGACCAGCAGCCAAGGCCCTATGGACCACTGATATGCCTTTGGCACCTCTGTAATATGCAATGAAAAGCTGTCTAGGCTGAAAAATGGATGGAAGTATAAGAAGTGAGATTTCTTTACAGCCATTTCTAAAAGTTCTGAAGTTGAAGATGCCTTGGGAGCCAGTAGGTCCCTAACAGCATGAAAAATGTTAACGCAGATGTTGCACGAACATAGGGCTTTTTCAATGGCCACAGTTATTCACTCCAGATGTCCCACTTTCTAGCTGCAAAAAGGTTAGGGCAGTAATAATCTAGCTATTCTTTTCTGAGGCAGCATTTCTATGAGAAATAAAAGCCCAGTGAAAACTCCACTCACTGTATAACAGTGGATGAAAAAGGCAAACATAATTGAAGATGTATAAAGAATGGGATAGAGAACAACAGTGAAAAGTAGCACAGTGCCTTTATGTTGGTCCACCGCACCCAGGGTACTTGGTTCAATTCTATTCATCCTTTCACAAAAAGGTGTACCAGAAATAAAAGGGATTCAGGGATGAGCACCGAAAATGATTAGAAGCAAGGAAAGATGTGGGGCAAGACTTTAGTTTAGAGAAGACATACATAAGAGGGGACAAGACCAAGGTATACATGAAAATGAATAGCTTACAGGACGTAAATTGAATCCTCCAATTTACTTACCGCTGTATAAATCTGGAGAAAGACAACGAGACTGAAAGGCAGCAAATTTAAACCTGATAACAGGAATAGCTTTTTAACAAAACAACAAAACCCTCACAGCATTAACCAGTGGAATTCACTGCCACTTGATATGACTGAAGCCAAGAGCTCAGCAGACTTCAATCAAGGGTAAATATCTATGTTGTACAAAAATAACTTCACAGTTACATTTGATAAGATCTTTTTCAAGAGATAAGTCTAATACTTCAGGGCATAATACTTCAGGGCATAACCCAACCAGTAACAGACAAGGGTTAGAAATAAATTTCCTGCCTTGGCAGGCTATTCCAGCACTGTGCACTACAGAGTTTCCTTCAACCTTCACAGAAGCACCGGGTGCTACCCACTATCAGAGAAGGGATTTGAATCCAGTCTGGCAATCTCTATTTGACTATATAAAAATGTATTAATGTCCTCTATTGCTGCGTGATTGTCCCAGTTAAGTTGTTAATTCCTTAGGGCAAGAACCACTACGCTTTTCTGTGGCACTGCACGAAACAGTAAATTAACTACAATAAGTCATATGCTTTCCCATTGTCATTAAATCATCCCTGTCTGGATTTTGGGGCTTGGCAGAATTCTGGCTGTGGCAGAATAACGTTGCGAGCCCATAAATTTCTAGCAATCTCTAATGTCAGGATGAACTCCTTAGAGAAACACTCAAACACTGCATTAGACGTCTATTTGAGGCACGGTTCTAAGCAGGCCCACCAAGAGGGTGGAGGTGGGAGCAAAAGTGGCAGTTGCCCTAGGGCCCAGAGTTCCAAAGGGGCCTAGGGCTCCTGGCCACCAGAACTGTTTAAATTGCCAGCAGAGAGCCATGCTGTGTGCTCCGAGTGGCTCTTAAGACGGCTTGGGGAGGCTAGGGAGGGCAGACCACAGTTCTGATGCTGCTGAGGTCCAGCTGCCCTCAGCACCTCCCCTTCCACTTGAGGCTCCAACCTGTCTAAGAACATGCAGCTGCTTCCTCCCCACACCTTGCCAAGGGCCTGGTGAGGCTGCCAGCTCCCCTGGCCCTAAGCAAGGGATGCCGTATATGCTTCACAACCCTAAAAGCAGCCTCAGCAGGCTTTTGGTGTCAGACCAGTGGGTTCATTTGTGGAGAAGAGCACTTAATCAGCATCAGCATGAGTGGCTGAATCTAATTCCAAATAAATGACCAGCCACACAACAGGATGCAGCAAGCATCTGAAAACTGACAAAGCTCCATCTTTTGCCCGTTTCCACATCCACAAGCAAAGCTGCGAATCAGCAGGGAACAGAGAAGAAGGGGTTAAGGAACTCAGGCTATTCGCTCAGCTTTGGTGCATAAAGAAAAGAAAAGAAAAGAAAAGAAAAGAAAAGAAAAGAAAAGAAAAGAAAAGAAAAGAAAAGAAAAGAAAAGAAAAGAAATTCCGTGACATCCCACCTCAGTGGTAAAATGCTCCTCTGTGAATCAAACTGTCTGGTTTGATTCCAGACATGCTCCCCTTTAGCAAGCAATTCAAGGCCATACATTCCGAGACTTGATACAAATTTGAAAACAAGACTGAGAGTAGGTTTATTTTATTGTTTGAAGAAGTTAAATGGGGTGAACAGTAGAGCCTCACGATAGACTTCGCTGCCTTGAAACTAATTTGTCAGACATCTACCAGCATTACCTTCAATGGGAAGCAGAGTGCTAGAACACAGAGGTAAGAGACATTATTAAATACAAAAAACTGCATTATCATATAATTAATGTTAGGTGTGAAACACCCAGCATCAGACAACATTAGAGAAATGCATTCTCAGTGGGGGACTAAGTCATTATTTACTGCTTGCTTAGCTCACCCCCCACTGTGCTTAGGTATTATAACCCATAGGGCACGTGCAATTATTAACCACTTTGTGCCTCTTTTGACCATTGCATCTTACTCTGTGAACCCCCTTTATTCTGTGGGTTTAAACCAGAGCCTTAGCATTATTGCAGGAATTGAAATCAAGGCTAATAGGAGAGCTTTTAAAAAGGAAAAGCCACACAGGAGGCTGCTATGATCCCTCCAGCTAAGTTTGGTCTCATTTATTAAAACACTTGCCTAGAGCACACCTGAGGAAAAGGTACCTCTATCTCTTCACGGCACCTATATTATATATGAGACCTCTAGAGGTTCCTTACCACAGCCTTCTCCATCATAGACAGCTCCAAAGAGCCTGTACAGCAGTCTATGGCCTCCAAATCCCTGTACAGTCCCAGGGAAGACTCCAGATAGGAAGCTCAAGGAAGCAGTCCACTTTCCAAGGGTGACTCCTACCTATGTTTTGCTGGTCCATGCAAATTTCATGGAGTCCACCCATCTACAGTTGCCTAGAAACAGCGTCAGGTCCTTGCTAGCAAAACCAAGCCTTTAGCACTTGTAACACACAGACGAATGTGAATGTGGAGCACTGCTTCTGGTGGGTATAATTGGAATTGCTCACTTGTGTGTCACTATCTCTGTAGTGCTGTCAACTGCAGGAAAGTCTTCAGTACAAATAACAGGAACTTGTGCTTTTAAAGCAGAGAGATCTGAGTTCTATCCTTACACTTACCAGGGAGTTCTGAATGGGTCCTGCATGCAGCATTATGAAGTGCTAGATGGGCACAGGCTGTTCCCGTCAACAGGGTCCATAAGGCAGATCCCTTAGCCTCGGTCTGCACTAGGCATGTCCACTCTACCAAGCACGTTATTTTGAAATAATGGGCTGGTTATTTCAAAATAATAACTCCCACTTTTCATGAGGAACAATCACAGAATCATAGAGCTGGAAGAGACCTCAGGAGGTCATCAAGTCCTGCTCCCTGCCCAATACAGGACCAATCCCCACTAAATCAACCCAGCCAGGGCTTTGTCAAGCTGAAACTTAAAAACCTCTAAGGATGGAGATTCCACCACCTCCCTAGATAACCCATTCCAGTGCTTCACCCCCTCCTAGTGAAATAGTTTTTTTCCAAATTTCCAACCTAGACCTCCCCCACTGTAACTTGAGACCATTGCTCCTTGTTCTGCCATCCGTCACTACTGAGAACAGCCTCTCTCCATCCTCTTTGGAACCTCCCTAACGGAAGTTGAAGGCTGCTATCAAATCCCCCCTCATTCTTCTCTTCTACAGACTAAACAAACCCAAATCCCTCAGCCTCTCCTCATAGCTCATGTGCTCCAGCCCCCTAATCATTTTGGTCACCCTCCGCTGGACCCTTTGCAATACGTCCACGCCCTTTCTATAGTGGTATTTTTTTTTTGTTATTTCAAAATAGCGTTCATGTGACTGCTCAGCTGCTGCTATTAAAAAAAAATCGGCCTCTTGCACAATGTAGGCCCCATTCGTGGCTATAATTCCCTCTCCTCGCTTCTTCTATGCTACGTGCAACTGCAGTCCTCATTAGGTTTCTCTCTGTCACTCTGGAAAGCACTCTCAGCTTCTGCGTTCTACTCTAGTTCTCTCCCAGCTTCCCTCTTCCACACCTATTAGCTCTCAGCTTCCTCTTTCATGCTCTGCTACCTGGGGAAACCTCAGATACAGTGGGATTTGTTGTTATGCTAAAAAAAAAAAAATAATAATCTTCCCAGTAGGACTCCCTCAACTGCTCTGAGATGAAACCTCAGCTCTTCAGATCATTCCCCTCCTCTGTTTGCTCCCTTGTTTAGAAACGCGGGACTTTACACCAATTAAAATACGCTGTGCCAAGCAGCAATAATGATCCATATCCCGCAGTTCTGCATGCCAGTTTGAGATGCCCTTTCGGTTGTTTTATCTCATTCTGGGTACTTCATTATCGCCTTGGAAGGCTCTAGGCACAAACACAGGAGCATATTGTCTTTGTCTGTAATTTTATATCCCATATAGTCACGCGAACTAAGTAATGCCAGATCTGTTTAAGACCAGATATTGGCTTCAAGAGTTAGAGACCATAATGATCCTAACATCCGACCTACGTAACAGAGGCCACACAACCTCAGCCAGCAATCCCTACTTCAAAACAAGAGCAACCGAGTTTTTTAAAAACTGAAATGTCCAACCCCTACTGGCTCTCTGCACAAGTGGGATGTGGAGGAAGACACAGAACGAAGCTTGCACAGCAGCAAGTCACAATATAACATGGAAATGAACTTACTGCCCCTGCTACATTTCTATCACTATGCTCCTGCTAGTGTAACTCACACACCTTCTGGGCATGGTTCACTATCCCATGTAGTAGCACTTGGACCTCATGCGGAGAGAAAGAATGAGCGTGCTCTGCAGCCTTAGCTGAGAGCCTGCTGGCTTTTAGTTCAAGCGATAGAGGCTCATGCGTTAAGCTCCAGAGATCCCAAGTTCAGTCCCACCTGTCAGCATTACACTAGCACCCCTAGGTGTTCTAACCCCAAAAAGAGTGGGGGAGGGTGGATCCACAGTCTCCTACCAGCCAGTAGAGCTCATCAGTTTCAGAGAGGAGAATGTACATTTTCTAAGGTCCCCAGGAAGAATTCAGCCACAGCAGCTGGAATTCTGCCTGTTGCAGACCTTCTTCCTTCAGCTCATTTAAAGCGCTTTTCACCTGTAGATCCCAAAGCATTTCACAGAGGAGGGAAGTTTCATTCTCTTTATTTTACAGATGTGGAAGCTGAGGCACAGAGCAGAGAGTTGATTTGCACAAGTTCAGTGAGCAGGTCGACTACTATTTATGTGGATCGAAGACAAGTACTAGATAACTTTCAAATCATGAACATTTCTTAAATAACGTGCTCAGAACCGTGGCTTCAAAACACAGCTGTACCAAAGAAAACTGAAAATCCTACATCTGTTTCTGCTGAGCCAGGGGCTCGCAAACTTTTTCCTAGCATGGACTAAATTTGAGTGGATTGTTGGACACCTTTCCCCCTTTTCTGGTTAGATCGACTATCTGCAATTTGCAATGGAAGGCACCCCCTTCATTTACTATCCCATGGATCACCTGCTCTTCAGGTCTTTTTCTATTTATAACAGCATTTTTTAAAAATCCCTGTCTCTCTCTCCTCCGAGTTCTCTTATCAGCCTGTGAGTCCCCATGAATTTACAGTGGTGGTTGGGTGGTGATATGCTTCATCTGACTTTCTCTTTCCCAAGTGTGGTTTGGTTTCCAGAGCCAGGGCCACAGAAAGGTATGCAAGAAAACCTCTCTCTCATGCTAATAACATTCTGTATATATGATCAGGCTGCCTAAAGCTGTGGGGTGGTACAATGAACACTTTGCTGGGGTGTGAAGACAGTATAATTCCATAGCTCACATGTCCCCTTCAAGCAGAGCCTCTGAAACCATTACACACCACCACCATGCATTCTGTGTATGCCACAGAAGGTACAAAAATGCTACATAACAAGAGCTTTAGAGAGGTTTTTCGTATTGTTGCTCTTTGCTGCCACTGGCAGGTTGGGAGGAGAGCAGCCAGTGGTCAGGGGAAGGCAGAGAGGTACACCCACGGTCTTCACACACAGGGCTCTCAAGCGGTTGTGTGTCTGAACCAGCACAGCCATTCCTATACACCCCTGTGCTCCTGTGTGGTAATGACAGGAACTGTAGTTACTCGTCCCAGGAAGCTGGTAGTGCGGAGCAAGACAATTCCCTCACAAAGGAGCTCATCGGGAGAGTGGGCAAGGAGGCTCCCGTTGCCCAGGCTTGCAACACTCGCAGCCCCTTGGCCTGGAGAAGCTCAGAAGCCACTTGTGACAGCCCTGGTGGCGTACATCCTCGCTTCTGAGGGCAGGGAGGGCATAGGCCTGCTCCTCTCTGTGACAGGTCTCAGGCCAGGCTCACCAGGCGGCGTGGGCTGCAGCTTCCTAAAGGCTGCACAACAGGTAGTTCCAGGAGAGATTGTGCCTCCCACCACAGTGGTTCACCTCTGAACCACCCTGCACTCTGTGTTGTACTGCCAGTGACACAAACCAGGAATGCCAGCAACTCAGATCAACAGCCCCCGCTTTAGCACCTGCACGGCAGGCTCACGTTTCTACTAGGTTTTACCTTTGAAAAGTCACTGAAGTTCTTCTGACCCTGGTGAAGTGGTGTGGTGCAACAACATGCTTGAGCCTTGGGGAGTCTTCCACTCTCCCGAGGACACAACAGAGAACGGCATCATCTTCCATTTGCTTCCTGCGCCATACAAGCAGCAAATGCTCAACACCTCAGACAGCCTATGAAAGCCTGGAGTCCTTGTCTCTACTCAGGGCTGGATTAAGACCTTTGGAGGCCCTAAGCACTGAAAAGATTATGGTGCCCCCCCCATATGTAATTCAAAATAAAAACAATACTATAACATAAAATCTCTTTTTTTTTGGTTCCTCTGATTTGCTGGTGCCCTAAGCACGTGCTTAGTCTGCCTATTGGGTAATCCAGCCCTGTCTCTACTTGTGGGACCAGAGGAGAGGAGTTTCATGTGGTAGTGAATGAGATTTCTAGCTAGTCTAAAGTGGATATATCTATGACAGGATGAGAGACTTACTGCTTTCCTGATAGCCAATGTTGCTAATTAAAACTGTCTTGGAAGGACTGCGACTAGCGCATCATTCACTCAGCTATATGCTATAAATAAGAGACACAAACTGACACGAACAGCTTTCATAAACCAGTCGGCTAAATAGATCTGACTGTGTCTTTTTTAAATAGCACATCCGCCCACACAAGGTAAATTGCTAGAACATTCTCCTTTATCAAACAACAATTATTGATTATATTGCATGCAGGCCCACCGATGGGGAGCAGGCAAAGGGGGAAGTTGCCTTAGCGCCTGGGTTTCCCAGCTGCAGCTGCCACTTCTGTAGCAACAGCTGCAGCCCGGGGCCCTTTATGTTGCTGCAGGAGCACTGGGTGGTTTGCTCCAGAGCCCTTAGAGGGACAGTGGGGAGGGAAGCACGGAGTGGTGTGGTCTGGGAAGTGCAGGGAGGGGAGCATGGAGTGGTGTGGTCCCGGAAGTGCTAGGGGCTGGCTCCCTAGGCCCACTCCTTCCACCTGAGACCCTGTTCCTTCCAGGAGCATGGTGCCACCTCCCCCAGAATGCCCAGGATCCTGCTAAGCCTGTCAATCCCCCTGACCATATGCGCTATGCAAGACCATTTCTTTCTCTTGTTTTCCAATGCATTTTTTTTCAGTCTTCAGGGCTATTTATACTCTCTCCCAGGATGTGTTTAGTTGAGGATCTAGACGGCACTGCAGCAGTGTATGAGACATCTACGTTATTGAGAGTGGTGATGTTAAATGCATCTACTAAAGGGTATCACAGGAGAGAATAATAGTTCTGTAAAAAAATAGCTGCAGAAAAAAAGATACTCTGATTTCTTTCTTTCCAGAGGCAATTACAAAGGGCACTCAAAACGTAACATGTCTGTTACAGAGAGTAGTCACATGATATTTGTCAGTAAATGCTAATTAACCTCCCCCAGCTAAAATCCTTGAACATCATATTATCATCAGTGAACATCCCCAAAATGACTTTTGCCATCAACATCAGGTTGACACAGTTTTTGCTTTAAACAGCATTACCTTGGTCCTGTACGAAAAATTCCTTTCAACCATGAAGACTAGATCCCACTCAGAGCCACCATGTCTTGCTCACTGTTGAAAACAAAACAAATGAACAACAATAAGAAAATGGCCATTACTAATCCAGAGTTCTGATGAACATCAAGTCATATGCTGACCTAGTACAAAATCAAGGTTTAGAGTCAACTATCACATAAGAGGTTGCAGGAGGCTAATCAAGTTTCATAGACATCAATTTTATAGTATACCTATGATAAGAATACTACAACTGCAATATTCTTAAAAAATACAGCATATACATAACTGTACCTTATTTAAGAGTACAAAAATATTTGGCCAAAATGTGCTCTGTAATGATACAGTGTTTGTCCTTATTTTCCCCTCATTTCCCTCTGTAAATGAACAACAGTATTCACAGTATTCCCTAGGTCAGCCGTTCTGAGTATTCCCCCCTTTCTCCTTGCCTCCAAACCCTCCTTCCATCTAAGCTGGACTCCTCTCCCATTTAACTTGGGAAGGGCTTTATGGATGTGTCTCCCTGACATGAGTTTGGAGGCTTGATACTAGCTATCCATGTCCTAAGTATTCCTATACTTCAGCAGGTAGTTTGTGTTACGGGACTTGTCACAGGCTTGGCCTTCTCTTCGCTCCTCTGCTAGGAGCTGACAGAGGGCAGCAAGATAAGCATAAGGGAGCAGACAGGGCCTCTCTGAACTCTGCCTCTCGCTCTCATCTCCCTCCCCGAAACTGTGTTCTTCTGTCTCTTCTGCCCACTCCACCAGTCATAAGCGCTTGAAGAATAGGAGCAAGAAAAGGCTACAAGAGCAAGCGTTTTCCCTCTCCCTGAACAATTTGTTCTGCTTCAGAAAGCTCATTCCTTAGACAAGCAGCACCTTTCACCAGAGCAAGAGGGCAGGCAACTAATGCCATGTCTACTCAGAAAAGTGGCACTGCTTTAATTATAGCAGTGAAGATAAAGCAATACAGTCAGCTTAGTGTGGACATGTGTGTTTATTCTGTTACCGCTTATTGTTACAGAAAGGGGAATAAGCTATATTGGGAAAAAACACTATCGGGTATGTCTACACAGCAGCATTATTTCAGAATAACGGACGTTATTCCAAAATAACAAAATGTACGTCTACACAGCAAGACATTATTTCAAAATAATGTTGCAATGAAGGACTTCTTACTCCGACTACTGTAACCCTCATTTCACGAGGAGTAAGGGAAGTCAAAGGAAGAGTGTTCTTCCATCAACTTCCTGCTGTGTAGACAACACCAAAAGCCAGATCATGCTATTTTGACTTCAGCTTCGCAATGGACGTAGCTGAAGTTGTGTAGCTTAATTCAACTTTTGCCCGGCCGTGTAGATGTACTCTATTAGAATAGAATAACTGTGTCCACATTTGGCATTATACTTATATAAGTATCTCATTATAAAAATCACACTAGTACAAAAACTGTATGAAGAATAGACCTCAGGTACATGGAACATCGCAAATATTGTTGCATGCTGGGAGTTTTCGTTTAATTTCAGTGAATGTTGAATGTCTAGCTAATTAGGATCCTTTGAAATTCACAGCCATAACATCACCTAGGCTGTGTCTATGCTTGAAAGCATAGGTGCTGGAACTAGATGTTCAAGGGGTGGTGCATCACCCCCTGGCTTGAAATGGTTTTAATTATAAACAGGGTGTACAATTTAGTACAATGGCTGTCAGCACCACCACTGTAGAAACTGTTCTAGCCTCCTGCTTGTAGGAGCTATGCCAGCCAGCAGCATGATTTTGACCAACAAAGCTTTGTCAGAAAAAGTACTTAGGGTAGGTGCAATTTTGCTGGTGGTGTTTCTGTTGCTTGGGGAAACTGGAGCAAACCACCAGTCAAAGTTCAGTTTTACTGGCATAGCTATATGAAAGCTTTTTAGTGTCAGCAGATCTCTAGCTGCAGTGGCTGAATTGTAACTGTGTTAGCTCATCTACGGTCCATGTTCAGTTTAATGCTATAGTGCTAACCACCCTCTTTCTCCCTGTCTTGGTCCTCCTGACAGACTCCGGCTGGTGACGCTGCAACCGTCATGTATTTTTTTATTTCATCCACTGTAAATTAGCAGGTTTTTATTGTTGCAGAGCTATATTTGCCAATAAAAAGGAAAATGTTTAAGCGAGGCTGAAAGAGTGGGATGGGTAAACAATGATTTTGAAATCATGGCTGCCCTGATCAGATACTGAAGTTCTTGTTTACCTCTCTCTTCTGTTTCTGTCTTCTTGCCTAGGAATTTAAGTAATATTTAAGCCACTTTTACTCAAGCACAAACTTGTATTTTACAATAAACCCTAGTCAGGCAACAACAATATACATCAATGTGAAGGGCAAATACAAGGCGACACCCTGTATTCCACCAATGGGGAAAGACTGCTGGACATATGCTATGAACAGAACACAGATGAGTGGCATCATGTTTCCTCCTCCTGAAAGAAGCAGCTGAAGACGGCTCAAATAGGCAACAGGGCAAGTTGTGTAGGGAGAGGAGGAGAAGGGGGCACAGCTCTGCATTCTGGAAGGGGCAGGGTTTTAGGTAGAAGGGGCAGAGTGAAGGGGAGTGAATCCTTTGTGCAGCCCAGCCTGCGGTATGCCTCCCCTTAGTGCCATAGGGAGTGGCGTTTTGGTGGCAATTCAAAGGAGCTTAGGGCTCTGGCAGTGGCAGTGGCACCCAGGAGCTCCAGGCCCCTTTGAAACTCTGGCCCTCTTTCTCCCCCCATCAACGGGCCTGTGAAGAGGCAAGAACATACAGATATCAACCTCCGTGGAGCCCAAAAGATTGACAATATAGATCAGGTAATTGTTATCTCCCCATAGAAGGCCATCACCCTTCTTACCAGGAAGTGATCTTTGCCACACACGCACCTCCCCCACCCTTTGAAGCGGGCAAGTGTGGCGGGGCACTAAATAAATAATGCTCAGTGTGGCATAAACTTCTTCCTGGCTATCTGTGACATATTGACAGGGTCCTGTCACAAGAGCGACAGCTTCAGGGCTCCATCCCCCTCCAGACCTGACAGCTCTCTTAAAACCTGTGGAAACTCAACCTCCCCCCATCACTTGGAGGTCCTATGTTTCTTTATGCTCGTCCATGTTCACCTCTGAATCATGCACTTGGCCTTTCTTTCACTTTCACATTATTTCAATGGGAGCTAAAGGAACGCAAGAGAAGACTCTGCTCCTTGAAGCGCAGTAAAGAAACAATGTATGGTAAGGACAACGGGAATCTTATTCAAACTGTGCTGGTTTTCAAAGTGATTCTAAGAATGATGTTGTGAGCTTCAGTGTTTGTCATCTCTCACGGAATCTATACTACATATGGTCCGTTTACAATGTCTAATTCTGCAGGCTCAATGTGGAAGCTAAAAGCCAAGTTGTATTTTTTTCTGGCTTACATACCACCACCAGTAATATGAAGATTATTGCGATCAAAATGCAGTTAACATTTCAGTTGCTAAAGCAAAAGCCACAGTAAAATGTAGTTAAGTATACACACATCTATAGGACTGAAGTGTAAACCTTATTTTCCTTGCTAAAGCAAGATGTGACTGAATAGACAAAGATGACAAGATACCATTTAAAAACCAAGTAACTTTGCTTGCCAGAACTGTCCTTGAAATTAAGAGCTCTGAGAACTCTGGACAGAAATGTTTTCTGATTGCTAGTCAGGAATGTCATGCCCATGTTAATTACAGAAAGTAATGCATGTATTTACTTTAAAAAAGAAATAATTATCTCTCTGAAATTGAAATGAGACAGTCCAGACGCTCCATTTCCAAAGGATTACACTGCACTTTTCAGGTAGTTAAAAGTTGCTGAGGCCGTTGACCTTGTATCTCCTAACATTCCTGGAGGCATAATCACACAGGAATGCACTGCTTGTCATGTGTGTCTTATTGCTTAAATAAAGTCTGGCCATTTAGCAATCTGATCAGCTGACATCAGAGTCATTTGGCATGAACAGTTAAAAGAGAAAAACATATCTGTAATAAATGGCACTATTAATTAGTGTATTATTTCATCTGGGAACTGGGATACATAAATAAAATTAAGAAACACTAGGGAAAATGTATGTCAGGCTAGAATAAAGGCAATTCTCAGGTCATTGCCTTTAAACAGACATTTCATGCTAGGATAATGCTTACATAAGAAAAGTAAATCTTTGAACATTACAAATCTGAAGTCACTAGAGCTAATCATCACACCAGATGAGACCTTGGTTTGCTTTCTCATAATAGTGTTCACATATAATGAAAATTAGGCAAGGTGAAAATTGATACCAAGAGATCTTTTTAACAGCTAAGAAGTTAACACTATTAAATTGGAAATCAATATACGTTCCAAGTATTGATCAGTAGAGCAGAGGTCTTTGGGATCTTGTCTCCATGGAATGAATACCTTACCATCATTAGAGAAATTGTATCTCCACAAATATTTGTATGCCTGCATTTGTTTATCTTGCATGATTAAATACAGCCTACTTTTGTTCTTCCTCTTTATCCTCTAGGGAAATTTATCATCAAAATTATTGAACAGTAGTCATTACTTTATCTTCACTTAAAACTGTGCCCTAAATATTACTTTGGACTGAAAAAATGTTGCTTTGTATAGTATTTCCTTTAATAGTCTTAATCATTACATTTAAAAGATTGCTATAGGCAGCTTACATTGCATTAGAGAGAAATGAAGTGGAAGTCCATAACTAAATGTTACAATTCTTATTTAGCTTTTGTTCTACAAATCATAACAATGCAATGTTTCAATTCCGTAAAAGCTTTCTCTCACTAATGATGGAGACTCAGGGTTTTAGCTTCTTGCTCAGAAAGGGACACCTAGTGGCTTCTGATTTAGCTCGATAGTAGGGGAAGTAGGCGGCAAACAGAAGAAAGCTAGACAGCAGGCTGCAATTAATTCAGAGGTCAGTAGGTGTCTTAAATCAATTTTAGAGGGACCGCTTTCAACTGCAAAAGCCAGGCTGAGGGACAAAAAGATAAAATATATTTTGCTATCTCCATTTTACATTTTTGTTTAGGACAAAAAAGAACAACAGATAGGGAGAGGTTGCAAGGTCTAGTCATTAAAGTGAGTCAGAAGATCTGGCCTTGATTCCTAGCTCTGCCAATGATTTGTTGTGTGACTTTGGGCAAGAGATTAGATGACTCTCTGCCTAGTTTACCCATGTATAAATTGGGGATAATAATGCTTTGCTCACAGTGACGCCTAAGGCTAGATTAATTAAGGTTTATAAAGTGTTTTGTGATCCTTGAACAGAATTATGCAAAGAATTGTTATGATTTTAAAAGAAGGAATGAATAGAACATAAAAAGATTTATAATAACTTCTCTTCTGAGCTTCTGGAAAGAGATTTTGAATATTAATTTGAAACTAAGGGTACAATCATTCTTGAGACACAGAACCCTAAAAGGAAGACCGAAAGAATTCTTGAAGGACACACATATTATGATTGATGAATATGCCTAGAGTAATATAAGGCCCACTGCAGATGCTCCATGTTCTAAATTCCTATTGGCTTCATGAATAAATAAGGGCTGCAGGAATTAACCCATAGGGTCATCAATAAACAGAATGTGCAACTTCCATAAACTAGTTAATGGTTTATAACACCAGCAGATCCAACAGGGGTCTATTACTATACACAACTAACACTGAGGAGAATTTTTTTCCAGGGTTTTAATATACAAACTCATAACAGATCTGCGGGTCTTTGTTGAATCTTTGCTTTCGTCAGCACTGAACTATATCTGCCATTGTGTTGTTCATTCACATAGCATCATTAAGTTCTTTTCAGTCTTCTTTAGACTTGATAAACCTAAATAACTTGGTAACATCTGCATATTTGGTCACTTCCATTCCACATCATTAATAAGTGTGTTAAACTTTGGAACTAATGAGGCCTCCTTTTGTTAACTTTTAGTCATGAGGAAAATTGCCCATTTATTACTACCATTTCCTGTTTTTAGCCTGTTTTAGATCCATGGCAATATTTTGTCTTTCACTCTGATACTTGTTTTATTAAGTAGCGTCTTGTGAAAGACCTTACCAAAGGCCTTTTGAAAGTCTAAATAGCTATAGTGATAGAAATGTAGCCGTGTTAGTCTGGTGTAGCTGAAACAAAATACAGGACTATGTAGCACTTTAAAGACTAACAAGATGGTTTATTAGATGAAGAGCTTTCGTGGGCCAGACCCACTTCCTCAGATCAAATAGTGGAAGAAAATAGTCACAACCATATATACCATGGTTGTGACTATTTTCTTTCACTATTTGATCTGAGGAAGTGGGTCTGGCCCACAAAAGCTCATCATCTAATAAACCATCTTGTTAGTCTTTAAAGTGCTACATAGTCCTGTATTTTGTAAATAGCTATATACCCCCATTCTCCTTTATCCACTACTTTACTGACATACTCTGAGACTAAAATTAATGAGATCTGATTTTCTTCTATAGAAACCATGCTGACTAGACCTACTGATTGGTAGGGCTGGCTGGATCATTTTTCTGTTTCTTTTCCTCTTGCCTTTCTCCCCTTTCTGCTCCGGAAGCTGCCTGTCCTCAGCATCTTTCCAAAGGACATGGAGGAAAGAAGGACATGAAAGAAGGAAGTCAATGTGTGGAGGAAGGTGCTAAACTAGAGCTAACCTCTCAGTCACTGGGACCAGGAAGTACCCTTCAACCTGACACCATAAAAGCAAATATGACAGTGAGAACCTTGGGAAGTGATGAAAATACACACATTACCAGATGTAGAGATCAAGGTCGAAATCAATTGTTTCCTTTTCTTGATTTCATCATTAGACTTAAGGCATACAAATTAGTCTTCACTTTTTTTCCCCTTTTAATCACTGATCATTTGCATATAAACAATAATTAAGAACAAGCCACTGCCATTCTGCATGACACTGGACCCCAGCGCATTTCCAGGACAGTCCTGATGAATCTTTTTAAAGTCCTATAACAGAAGGGAATATGCTAATTACCCACACAGCACACTAGAAGGGTAAATGAAGAATACATGTAAATCTCACAGCTGGACAAACATACAATACTACACAATAGCAGCTCTTCAGTGCCAAAAATGACACTCAATTCTATTCCAGCAAGGTATAGCAAAATAGTTCAGAATGGCAAAATATGTCATTAATTATAATGGGGATTTCATAGCAGATCCTGTTTGGGGGGCATGGCATTT
Organism: Pelodiscus sinensis; assembly: GCF_049634645.1. Taxonomy (NCBI): domain Eukaryota; kingdom Metazoa; phylum Chordata; order Testudines; family Trionychidae; genus Pelodiscus; species Pelodiscus sinensis. Next base: position 13,629,732 of record NC_134719.1, read on the forward strand.
TCTATGTGCTTTTGCCTTATGCTGCCATTTTAAGTGTATAAAAAGCATCAGACTTGCAATTAGCTGCAAAGATGGGCAGCAGCAATAGAAATCTTACCCCAGGTGACTCTAGTGTGGGAACTGAGATGTGTGAAGTTCTCTAGTTGCAAGGCTCGAGATGTTCAGGGACAATTGTAGATAAGTCAAGATTATGGCTAGTGGACCCATGCACTAAACCAGGGTGGGGAACCTTTTTAGGGTCAGGGCCGCAGATCCACAGAAAAAATCAGTCGGGGGCTGCATACAAGTAAGAAACAAAGAAAAAACAAAAACAAAAAAAACCCCCCAAGCCCTTCACTGATTGAGAAGGAGAAAAACACTCTCCACATTCCTCTTGCATAGCAGAGTCTAGGGGACCCTGGGCTAGTAGATGTTGTATGCGCCAGCCCCATGGGGGATTGGTGGGGAAGCTGGAACACCAGCGCTGGAGAGCCCTGGGAGGAGCCCTGAGCTTTGGGGGCCAGATCCAGACAAGCCGAAGACTGCATCTGGCCCCTGGGCCTGAGGTTCCCCACTCCTGCACTACACAAATACACTGAGCTAAAACTTACATCTGAGAGGGAGCAGACGGATATTAGCAAGCTTGCCATCCTGATGTAATAGCCATCTCTAGCCCCTGTCTGCATAGAGCAAAAAATTGTGCGAGCCTTTACTCCACTTCCAGAACTTGGCCCAAAATTTTACTGAGATTCTTATATAGCCAGTTGGTTTGTGCATAATTTTTTGGGGTGGGTGTAGTAGTAGGAAAAGTAGTCTCCCCAACAACCAAAAGAAACACAGGCAGCCTCATACCCAATTCTAACTAACACACACACACACACACACACACACACACACACACACACACACACACACACACACACACACACACACACACACACACACACTGAAGAGAGGCCAGCTTCCACATATGTTGCAGGTGTTTTTTGTTTGTTAGAATAGTTGTGTTGGTGTTTTTAAGTAGCATTTGAATGGGTGGATTTAGTAAGAAAATATAATATGGTTTGTTTGTTTTCTCCCACATTCAGGCTGCTGGAGGTTGTCTTCTGCTTTAAAATACCAATATTAGCTATGCCTACAGCATGCAAAGGTAAGGTATGCCTAAAGCCAAAGTACTAAACCAATCAAAATTAAATTTTAAAAATATATATGCCCCAACAGAAGTAAAATGAAGACAATGCCTGCAGTCAGCATTTTAGGATATTTATTCAAATGGAGACTGAATCATAACATGGTTCTATACCCATTTTTTCAGATAAATGTTTTTCAGATAAATGTTCCAAACAAATGTTTTTAGATAAATTACATTATTAGTAACATTTTTACTAATTTTAGCTGTTTAAGACAACTTTATTTAGGACTTGCCATTTTACTGTTTTGAACTGTTACTGGTGGAATGAATCCCAGACTGATCGCAACACAAGATTATGAGGGAGCAAATATTTTCATATCTATCAACTAACACCACAGCACAGCTTTTCCCAATAATATCAATATCACGGTATCATTTTTAGGGAATCCATGTAGGATCAAAGTCCTGTCTATATTTAGGAAATGTTTCAAATTCAAACTGGTTCAACTCTCCCAGGGGTAGCAGCATGGGATGCCTTAGAATGGATGGGCTGTGCTAATTTTTACCAAGTTCTATCATAGCCACACTGATTGGGGTAATATGACATTGTGTTGAAATAGCAGCAGTAGCAATATGTACATGAGGCCAGCTATTGTAAAGCCAACTGTGACAGCAACAATGGGAAAGTTTTGGAAATGCGCCTAAGGTCTCTTGCACCACACTGGGAAATGTGGGTTCTGTTCCACAATTTTGCTGTGACATCTTGTGGCAAGATTAATTTATTCATGTTTATAAAGTGTGGTAAGATCCCACTGTAGAAGTGCAAAGCAGTCTTCTTAATGACAGCAGCACTCTCTTTCTAGCAATGGAACCGCACACATTCATTTCTCAGTGAAAGTGGTGGTGCATAGCCTGCTTCTTGGGTGAAATGCACTAATGGAGCCATTATCATGGAATAATGTGCTGCCATTAGCACATGTAGCTGTGAAATAACGTGTGTGGGGGGGGGAGAGAGAAGGGGGAAGCGAGGGTATGAAACACATTGAGCCCAATTCTGCTCTCATCTTCACTAATGCTACACCATTACATTTAATGAAGTTACTCATTATTTGCACCTTTGAAAGTCAGAGAAGAATCATTCCCAAGCAACGTCACTCATTGCCAAAAATTGCAACGAGGCCGGAAGCGGCATCATTAACATTTCCAACTGATAGCTACCAAAACAGCGCTCTATATACGTTTAGAAAAATTAGTTGTGAATTAGTTTCAGGTCAATATAATAGATTTTACTATATCTTAGATTGAGAATTGCTATTTGTTAAGTTTTATTGCTGCACATCGTAGACGGAGGTGGCCTATTTTCATCTCATTTATACTGGTGTAAATGGGGAGTGTCTCCAAGTGAATCAATGAAGCTATACTGAAACAAAATACAGGACTATGTAGCACTTTAAAGACTAACAAGATGGTTTATTAGATGATGAGCTTTCGTGGGCCAGACCCACTTCCTCAGATCATAGAAAATAGTCACACCCATATATACCAAAGGATACAATTAAAAAAAATGAACACACATGAAAAGGGCAAATCACATTTCAGAACAGAAGGGGGATGCGGGGGGGGGGGGGGGGGAGGCGGGGAAGGAAGGTAAATGTCTGTGAGTTAATGATATTAGAGGTGGGGAAAGGTAAATGTCTGTGAGCTAATGGTATTAGAGGTGATAATTGGGGAAACTATCGTTGTAATGGGTAAGGCAGTTGTACTATGATTGTTAGTAGTACAGAGCAGTGTGTCACTGGGTACTCTCACACCACAGGTGGTGCCTCCTTCTGCACGTTCTGGGGATTAGCTCTCTGCTAGATCTGACACCTTCCCTCACAGGATCTCTCCCTGCTGTCCTCTCTCTCACTCTATGGCCTCCTCACACTGGGAGGTGCAGCTTCCTCTTTGTAACTCAGCCCGCCACAAAGAGTGTGTGATTTACCCTTCCAAGATACAGAGTCTCACTGGATTCAGCAATTTCATCAGTGGAGCCCACTGCTCCAGTTTCCAAATGTAGGGATTCTATAACATGCACCCAAGGTCTGCTCAGTCCTGGCCTTTCTGCTCTATGCCTGTGCTGCTTCCTATCCATCTCTCTTCTGGGCATCCTCTTCCCTCAGGCCCAGGCTCCTTCTCATTCCCTGGATTCCCTCCCTTCCCTTTCTACTGCAGAGAAGATGGCTACAGACTCTCACTGAAGTCACCTCACATATATATCACATCAGCAAATATCTGGAGTCAATCCTGACTGAGACAACTATCAGAAGAGTATCAGGCCCATAGGGAAAATCCACGTTGTCAAACAGGCTGCAAATGATGAGACAACATTGTACAAAACTAATTTCTTGCTGATTATACTTTTAAATCCACAGCTATAATTATTTTATATTGGCATTTCTGTGGAGTACATGTATTTATTTTATTTACTTATGTTGGTTTCAGCCCACAGCCCAGGGGGATGGGACTTATGGTGCAAAAGCAACAATGTAGAATTGTTTCAATAAATGTAGAATTGTTTAACTTAAAAATACTTTCATTTCACCTTAAATGCTGGCAACACAAAGGCCCATTCCAATGTGGGATAATTACTGAGTCAATGTAGAATGAAAACCTTGTTTGTCAGAAAGTAATCCTTTAGCACATGTGAAATGTGCATGCAGAATTCTAAACCTTAGTACAAGTCATCATTCACTTACAGCTATCACATTGCAACAATTGAGATGACACCATTATTTCTTATGCTATGTATAGGGAAGTACTGGAATATCCATCATACCTCTGCATCGTAACTTTTAATAAGTTTTTACTCTTTAATAGAGATAACAGAATGAATCAATTTATTTAGATCACATCACTCTCTAAGATGAGAAGTGAAAGATCTTGCATGATTAGCTGGTGTTGGCCACTTTACAGAGGTCTCACTAGATGTAGTCAGAAAACGTGGATTTTCTTTCATAGGCAATGAAGAGGAGAACTCACACATGTGCATGAAGGATTCACCCCACCCTCCCATTGTCCCTAAAGCTTTGCATGGGACATTTAGACTCTTTAGCAAAAATTCAAAATGCAAAATATTTCTGTTTTGGAAATGACACAGCAGTGCCTCATGGAAGCTGTAATTTAGTTGCCTCTTATTACTATTAGGGCCTTTATTAATTGCAGTTGACACGTGATTAACTCAAAAAAATTAATCATGATTAATCAAAGTTTTAATAGCACTGTTAAACAATAGAATACCAACTGACATTTATTAAATATTTTGGATCTTTGTAACATTTTCAAATATATTAATTTCAATTACAACTCAGGATCCAGAGTGCACATGCTCACTTCATATTGTCTTATTGCATATATATGCACTGTTGTGTTGAATAGGAGCAATGCTGTCCTTTGCTGGGTATCCCAACGTTCAATGACTAACGGGTTAAACTCAGGTAGCTAGGAAATATTGGAATGGGGCCAGGAGAGCCAATGGGAGAAGGTGTTAAGCTTTGGGGAAAAAAAAAAGAAGGAACCCTTCTTGTTGCTTTTTCTTTGTGTTAAGTTTAAAGCTGGAGCTGGGGGAACAAGGTGAATTGATTCAGGCAGGACTACTACACATTCAAAGAATACTGGGCATGAAAATGGACTGGACCTTGAAGCATGGATATATAAGTAAATAGGGAATGTCTATTTAGACATGGTCAGGTAACTTTCTTTGTTTTGTGTTTGGTTAAACTTCTCTGTGCCAAATCCATATGCCCCCCTATACACTGTAACCTTAAGCTGAATCCCAGGGATGAAATTTTCTGTGTTTTAATTTGATCTTTTTTCAATTGTTTTAAAACACCGAGCAACCAAGTATATATTTTGGGGTTTTGTTAATAAAATCACCTTTCTTAAGGCTATGATTTGATTCTTGAGTCCTGGAAGGTAAAAGGAGGTCTGTGTATGCATGCTGAGGTTAGCTATCAGAAATTGCAGTTTATTTTTTCCTTTTTAAAGAGAAACTTGAATGCCAACAAGTACACTCAGTCCTACTTCTTGTTCAGTGAAACTCTACGGGTACTTCTAGACTACAGGCTTTTGTCGACAGAGGCTTTGTTGACAGATACTGTCGACAAAGCAATCCACTTTTGTCGACATGAGAGTGAAGATGCAAAGGACAGTGTAGATGCAATCACGCCTTCTGTCGACAGAACTCTGTCGACAAAAGGTGTTATTCCTTGTAGAATGAGGTTTACTGCCATCAACAAAACTGCTGAGTTCTGCTAACGTTACATCAACAAAATCCACTTTTGTTGACAAAATCCTGTGGTCTAGACACACCCTAAGAGAAACAAGTTTCTTTTAACATTTACAGGAGAGAATGCTACTAGCTTCTTTTTTACAGTGTAACCTGAATATGAAAACAGATGTTCTCGTGGCACTTTTGTAGCCAACACTGCAAGATATTTACCTGCCAGATATGCTATATATACATATGGCACTTCATGCTTTGGGCCACTATTTCAGTGGACATACTTCAATGTGGATGAAGCTCATTATAAAAATTCCTTAATTTAATTCATGACTGAACTCCTTGGGGAAAAATTATTTCTCCTGCTCTGTGTTTTACCCACATTCTGCTATATATTTCATGTTATAGCAGTCACAGATGATGATCCAGCATGTTGTTCATTTTAAGAACACTTTCACTGCACATTTGACAAAACACTAAGAAGGTGCAAATGTGAGATTTCTATAAATATCTACAGCACTTGACACAAGAGGAAGTGCCCTCCAAAATCTGAGAGTAATGAGGTGTGAAGCATGCTTTCAGAAGTCTTAAAAGAGCAACACTCCAATGCAGAAACTACAGAACTCAAACCGCCAAAAAAAGAAAATCTGCTTGTGGCATCTGACTCTTGATGATGAAAATAAACACGCCTTGGTCTGCAATGCCTTGGATCATCATCAAGGAGAACCCATCATCAGCATGGACTCATGTCCTCTGAAATTGTGGCTGACGCTTGAAGGGACGTATGAATTTTTATTACATCGGGCATTTAATGCCACGTGAATGCCTGTTCTGACTTTCAGGTGAAATTGTAAAGAAGAAGCAGGCAGCATTATCTTCTGCAAATGTAGAAAAGTGGTTGAACAAGAAGTAGGACTGAATAGGCTTGTAGTCACCAAAGTTTTACATTGTTTTATTTTTGAATGCAGGGGGGGGTTTTTTGTTCGTAATTCTACAGTACAGCTTCCAGGACAAAGAAATTGCTGTACATTACCGTGTATTAGGTGAATTGAGAAATACTATTTTTTAAATTTTTACAGGCAAATTTTTATAATAAAAATAAATATAAAATGAGCATCATAGAATTTGTATTCTGTGTTGAAATTGAAATCAATATATTAGAAAATATGGAAACCATCTAAAAATATGTATATAAATGGTATTATTGTTTTAAGAACATGATTAATCACATGATTAATCACAAGATTATTCACAGCTTATTTTTAATTGTGCAATTATTAATTCTGTAAATTGCTTGACAGCTCAAGTTACTATTCTTTCTCTATAGACCAGATTCTCTGTTGTGCTACTTCTCCCACAATGCACTATGCCCTCCTACCTTGGAGAGGAGAACTGGTGTATCACAGGAGCTGAAATCCATCTGGGAAGCCATGAGGCAAGTGAACTACAGCTCCTGTAAGGCATATACTAATCAAAGTATTTTGGTTTTTGGCTGAAATGTTTTGGGTAATTAGCTTTTTGACAAATAACAGAAGACAGTTTCTATGGAAAGCAGGCACATCTCACAAAAGTTGTTTAACCAAAAGCCAAATTTTCTACTGAAAAACACGGATAAACATTTTCTAACAGCTGCTATCCATTACAGGAGAGACCAAGTCAGAACAACAGATAAAAGTCTATACCCTCGCAAAGAACCAGATTTTTGAGCAACATTAAATCATTCTTGATTCAACCTTGAAAGAAACGGGTCTTCAGAGATTAGAAAAGAGGCGTAAGGGCAGACTTGAATAAGCTTTGAGAATGTCATTTCCTTTATAGCACTTCTTGGCACACCACTTAACCATTCTGGCTCTGATTCTGATCTCACTTATATCTGTCTTTCACCAGTACATTTCACTAACATGGGGACTCCTCATTGACACTGATACAAGGGAGAATCCAGCCCTCATGTTTCCTTTTCAATGTCTGTAAAAAAGAAATATTTACTTACGTCACAGGGGTGGTTTCATTAGGAATGACATTTGTAGAGTAATTTGAAAATATAAAGTGCTAGGGCATGAGAGTGATAAATATTATTATTATTAGCATATTTTTTGAGACTCCAAAAAAGGCACTCTTTTTAAGCTCTTCTTTCTTTGACACTGGGAACTGCCTTCCAATGTGTCTCAAAATCCCCACTAGAAAATAAACATCAAAATAACGAGCTTTCCGTATTTAATTCACCAAATCGGCACAATAAGCTCATGTTTAAACAAAAAATAAAATGGGAACTTGCTGCTGTGCCAGAACAGCAGCACAATCAATTTTAATTAGCATTGCTCATTGTGGGAAATGATAAGGTATCAGTCATAGTAATTGGTGGTGTTGACAATTAGTCAAAGTCATTAACATCTCAAGACCTAGGACGAAAAAAGGCTTGCTGAATTTTAAAGGATTGGATAGGGAAAAGCATACTATGAAATCTCTTAATTTTTTCATTGCCTGAACACATTGCTTGGATTTATTGTCTGTTGGGTTTCCTCCAGAGCACCAGAGCTAACACACATCATCTCTAAAAATGACCAAACACTAGATCAGAGAGACTTTCCATTTAATTTTACTCAAAGCCAGGTGGTCTTTTAATACATTGCCCCTCCATCTCTTCATGTAGCTTAACTAGTGAACATAGGTATGTCCCCATTTGATTCCATTAATCTTATGTGAGATTCACTTTCCAAAGCGAGCCAGATCTGGTTAGTCATTTGCAGGACTGAGTGGATCAGAAATTGCAAGCAGCTAATAGAAATGCCTTCAGTAACTGTACTGGAACAATTCCATATCCAATATGCTCCATGCTGGAAAATAAGCATTCTGTGCATAGATCTGGAAGTGAAAGTAATCCATACAACTAAATTGTCTCCAGGGTTTTTAGCTAAGCTGTTTTTCATGAAGCAAATATGTTGTCTACTTCCTCAGTGAATGGCAATGGGGTATCTGCTTTGCCCTCAAATATGGTACAACAAACCCTTGATATACATTCCCAGATAGGATCCCCTCATTCACTTCTCTGAATGAGGTTTTTCTCTTGCTAATTTCTTCTTGTGAAGTTCTCACATTTCATTTGGTTCAGTCTGGTGTGGGGTGACCAATTAAGAACTACACAATGCTTAATTTACATTTGAATAGCCAGAAAACTATACATTTCTTGTGTGTTAGTAAGCCTGTTTTTCTGCCTTTGCTGGTTACCAGTCCCTAGACATAGACTTTAAAAGCATATTTTCAGTATGTGTGCGCGTGCGCGTGCACGCGCGCACACACAAGTTCTCGAGTGTCAAGGGCAAGGTTGGGAGAAGACTCTGGGCTCCTGGAAGGGGCAGGGCATCAGCAGAAGGGGCAGGGCTTTGGGCCAGACTCAGCAGCACCTTACTGGTGGCTGTGTACAGGCCGGTACTGGTGGCGACTTGCTACCAGTCCGCCATACTGGCTCACTTTCATCTAAGATATATATAACTTACGCAGTATCTGCATATACATTTTTGAAGGGCATTGATGCCTAGAGTGACATAGGCTTTTATTGAAGACCTCACATGACATGCTTTTGCTGAGCTGGAATGTAAATTCCAAACTCTGGAGATTCCTGTAACCTTTCTGCACTGCCTCTATGCCCCTTACCAGCTGCCATAACGAGATTTCTGGGTCACAGCACTTAACTCAGAAGAGAACTGGATGATTTTACACGTCAGCAGTCAAGGGAAGCCATAAGATTCTTGTAAAGATAAAACCTGCAAAAAAGTGGGTGGGCTGCTATTATGCACATTTTTAAGATGGGAACAGGATACACATGAAGTGAGGATATGAGTCCAGGAGTTTGTCTCTTGAAATTAAATGTTATTGTAATATCCCTGATCAGTGATAGACTTTGATCCACCAGTAGGAGTGGTGGTGCATATAATGCCTTGTCCTAGAACTTCTCACGATGCCATATATTTGAATTATATTAAGCAAACTGTAATGTATACTGACAAAGGTTCTGCTAAATTAAGGGAACTTCAGATCACTCACTCTAAATAGTTGAGAATTTTTAGGTGACACATGAATCTGTTTTTCTCTAGAGAAACCTCAGTTAAATTTCAATTTATTCCCCTTCACTCCCATTTCCCCCTTTGTTCACTGCAAATTTTGATACATAACAAAATGACAAATACTTTTATGATGCTGTCATGATTCAAAAATAGCTCAGCTGCTTTGCATAAAATGTGACTCATTTATTCTTTTATCCCGTTTAATATATTGCTACAATACCAAATCAGGCAAAAATGACAAGATCTCTTCTTCCAACAAATACTTGCTACAAAGACATGGATATTTTTTACTCCACTTTATGACACCTGCCAATCACCATCACTAAGCATATATAATTATCTTGTTATAAAGACTGTGTAAATATCTCTAATGATACAATTGGAGAAATCCTGCCTGCTCACCCAAGTACCACTGTTGCCATAAATGCCAAAGCACAAAGACTCCCCAGCAAAACAATTCAGATTAAAAGAAATGAAACTCTGACTTAAATTCCCACCTCAAGCTGCCCCCTCAGGCAAAAATCTGAGTAATCAGAGAGACCTTGCCATGGTGCTCCTAAAAGATAAACTACATTTTCAAGGTCAATTTCCTATGTCCTTCAGTGCTCATCATTTTCTGTCCAGCTTCATAGATTATCATTTGAAATGGATTTCGACCTTCCCTTTGTGGCATTACTCTGCTCTTCATTTAAAAGTGTGGATTTGGAATTGTTTCTCTGTTCCTGCACACAAGCTATAACAAGACCACCAGGCTCAGCTGGGTTTCAATTGACTAAAATGACAATTCAGTAACGCAGCATGTTATAAACTCTAAACCAAATCAAGAGGAGTCGAGCATATCATTTTTCTCTCTCTTCCCCACTGTTAGTGATATTGTTTTGTGCGCAATATCTTGTCTTTTTTAATGGTGCGGAGCTTTGATTTTAAAGCAAATGTTTTAATAGCCGTGAATAGAAAACAAAAAAGTTGTATTTAGTGCTTTTTCCAGGATTTGAGCTTCCTCTTGCAGACCGGTAGCACGCTCACTATAGATAAGATTAAAGCTGACAGAGATGAAACTGTGCTGGCCCACATCCTTGGGCTTGCTCCAGGGCCTCTAATCTGCATTTCATCACGATGTGAGCACATGTTCCCATTATTGGTACACTCATCTGCATCACTCTGAATGTTAATCACACGCTAACCCAATTTCCTCAACGAATTTATTACTTACTGTTCATTAAAGTTCATGAAACCTAATGTGAGCCCGAAATAAGGAGAACAACCTTCACAAGTGGTTCTTAGCTACAAAAGAACTCAGTTGTGTTAATATAAGCCCAAGGGTCTAATGCTTAATATGTATATACCAAAATCTTTCCTATATTCCTTGTGTGCACGCATGTGTGTGGGAGATATGGGGGTTGAAAGACTGTACAATTTTACAGTTGGCATTCTTGATAGGCATTCAGCTGGCATTCTGATTAGCTAATCAAAAGTCCTTGGTTTACCTTTTGAACTTTTTGTTTCAGTGGACTGTCAGGGAGCATACTGAGGGATGAAGCCAGAAAGGCTGTTTTATCCTGCTTTCCCTCAGCAAGTATTTATTCCTTGTGGCCCTGATCCTGTGACTACTTACACTTGTGCTTAATGATAACATGTAAGTCATTCCATTGATTTCAGTGAGCGGCTATTGCGCTTAGGAATTAAGCATAGGCATGAGTGTCTGTCTGCATGCTTGGTTTCAGAGGGGCAGCCAAGTTAGTCTTTAAAGTGCTACCAGTCTATTTGTTGTTTAAGTTTTTCCTGTTACAGAATAACAAAACATGCAGATGGTATCGTGAGCTTTCGTGGGCACAGCCCACTTCTTCAGATGACAGTGTGACTGTGTCTGCTGAATAAGAAAACAATACAAAACAAAACTAAAGAAAAAAAGTTTTTAGAGACAATCAAACTTACATTGATTATATTGTATTTTGGGTCACATTAGCCATGTTCTGTTCTCTGACTAAATATATAGATGCTTGGCAACTAATCAAGTGGAACCACGTTTTTGGAAAGATAAGATGCAGGCAATTGGTCTCATAATGGGAACTCACCTGCCTTGATTACTAGAATGTGCCTGTTGCACAGTCTCAATAAACAACAAGGGTTCTAGTAACAACAGTCCTTGAGTGTGTAAGAACAATAATTGAAAAGCTACACGAAACAACATTACATTACAAGGAAACCACCAACACAAAAATAGATCTGCAAAAAGCATTTCAGGCAGGGAAAACTGTGACTGACAAGTTTTTTGTGCCTAAGAGGATGCAAAGTATTCAGTGAGGCAGTTAAACACATGCTTGCACAGTCTCAATAAACAGCAATGGCTTTAGTAACAACAGTCCTTGAGTGGTATCTCTGTCAAGTCTGGCTGATAAGAACATGCTCTGGAACATATATGCTTATTGATGCAACAATCACCATGGAAGGTGTCCTAACTCTCTTGTCACTGTGTAAGAACAATCATTGAAAAGCTACATGAAACAACATTACATTACAAGGAAAGCACCAACACAAAAATAGATCTGCAAAAAGCATTTCAGGCAGGGAAAACTGTGACTGACAAGTTTTTTGTGCCTAAGAGGATGCAAAGTATTCACTGAGGCAGTTAAACACATGCTTGATTTTAATTGCTTAAGTAGCCCCACTGGAGTCAAGGGTGATATTCACATACTAAAAATTAAGTTCATGCTTAAAATGTACTGCTGGATCGGGTCCCTAAGCAGATGCATTTGATTATCTCTGGAAGGAGGCAGGTAGTGTAATTTATTCTTAACCAATAGTAACAATAATTATTGGTAGCTACATCTCTAATGAACTTTGTGCATTTAAAATCATCTGAATTTCTTACCACAATACCTCAAAGTCTTGTGAGCACACCTCTACAGCCTTGTTGAGTCCCCCGTGTAAAGTGCTAAAACACTCCAAAAAACTTACGGTTGAAATATTCAGTCAGATAATGGTAGTGTCTGGTTAATGAACCCTTTGGAGGATTTGTTTCAGAAAGTATAAAATAATTTAAAAATAAGTTTTAAAGGAAGAAAACTTATCTGGGGGGAGGGGAATTATACCCGCTTTTTGCCAAAAAGGATAATTTCCACAAACCAGAAAATGACACCTGTTGGCAGTTTAATGCTAATGTGAAGTCTATTTCTAGGCTAAAAATCATACATCAAGAAAAATATAAATATAATTTTTGTTCCCAGCTGTGTAAATGAAAACACATCTGTTAAGAAAAGGAGTTACAGATGTCTATTATCCATTATTCAAAATTTCCACAGACACTGAATTAATCTATGTTGAAATTAGAAATTTACTATTTTTTAACTAAATCAATTTGCATTTTTTGGATAAACAACTCAAACCATCGAGAGGGAGTATGGTTTTGTGATTAAGGCAGTGGAGTAGGATGCAAGAGATCATAACTCAATTCTTGATTCTGCAATAGGCTTCCTGTGTGATTCTGGGCTTATTTCCTCTAGGCCTTCGCCCGCCATCTGTAACAAGGGTATAGTAATGCCTTCGCCTGCCCATGCTGTCTTGTCTATTAGACTGCAAGCTCTTCAGGAAAGTGATTCTCTATTACTATGTGAACATTCAATGCCTGCCACAATGGAGCTTTGATCTGAGATGGAGTTTGTTGCTACTGTTCTAGTATAAATTTATGACAACCCACCACTCATGACCTTTAGCATAAAACATTAATACTACATATTGTTGGAGCACTGCCATCACTATGTGTGGTACAGAGTATTGGGCAAGGAGTCAGAGGTGAAAGTAAGTGGTTGCGCCCTGGTGCACAGCTCCAGCAAGAGCTGGGTGAGCTGCGGCGAAAGCCAGCAGGGAGCTATTTAAAGAACCGGTAGGGACCTGGGTTGCAATAGGACAGTACCTATAAGACATTTTAAGTTACTTTCACTGCTGCAAGGAGTGTAAACAAACTTGGTGGCTCTTTGTGAAAAGAGGAAGAGAGACAGAGAGAGGAGTCTCTACCATGCATAATGTCTGTCTTTTAGGGTACAGGCAGTCCCCGACTTACGCAGATCTGACTTATGTCGGATCCGCACTTACGAACGGGGCTTTTCTCGCCCCGGAGCTCACGGGCGGCGGGTCGCCACCCGTGTCCTCTGGGGCGAGAAAAGCTTCTCCCGGTCTCCCTGGTCTGCTTGGGGGGGTCCAACAAAGCCACTGGACCCCCCCCCCCAGCAGACCAGGGGGACAGGAGCAAAGTCGCGGAGCACGCCTGGGCTGTCCCACTGCGGGCGTGCTCCAAGGCTTTGCTCCCCATCTCCCTGGTCTGACCAGCAGACCAGGGAGATGGGGAGCAAAGCCTCGGAGCACGCCCGCAGTGGGACAGCCGCGGCGCGCCTGGACTGTCCCGCTGCCCGCGTGCTCTGCGGCTTTGCTCCGCGTCTCCCAGGTCAGCAGACCAGGGAGACGGAGCAAAGCCATGGAGGACTTGGGCGGTCCCGCCACCCCCGTCTCCCTGGTCTGCTGGGGGGGGGGTGCAGCTAGTGCCACCCCCATCAGACCAGGCTTTTCTTGCCTACCCCTGGGGTAGAGCAGCTGGGGGCTGCCGGGTTGGTCCCGCAGCGCTGCTCCGGACCAACCCGGCAGCACCCCAGCTGCTCTGCCCCAGGTGTCCTGATTCAGCTGCTGCTGGTCAGTTTCAGCAGCGGCTGAATCAGGACGCCTGGGGCAGAGCAGCTGGGGTGCTGCTGGGTTGCTCCAGTAACACCGAGGAGCCGCGCTACTGGAGCAACCCAGCAGCACCCCAGCTGCTCTGCCCCAGGCGTCCCCAAGTCAGCCACTGCTGAAACTGACCAGCGCTGACTACAGGAAGCCCGAGGCAGAGTTGCTCTGCCCCAGGCTTCCTGGAATCAGCCGCTGACCAGTTTCAGCAGCAGCTGACTTGGGGACGCCTGGGTTTCTTACGTTGAATCTGTATGTAAGTCAGAACTGGCATCCAGATTCAGCCGCGGTTGAAACTGATCAGTTTCAGCAGCGGCTGACGCCAGTTCCGACTTACATACAGATTCAACTTAAGAACAAAACTACAGTCCCTATCTTGTATGTAACCCGGGGACTGCCTGTATATCTACACAGCAGGGCTAAAGTTGAAATTAAGCTACTATAGCCAGACACAAACCCCATCTTGTTTTTCCACAAACCCCATCTTGTTTCCCCCCCGCCAGAGAGCAAGAGAAAGGCAGTCAGCCTTTGATGCTCTGGGAACGCAGGTGTGGTGCCTGTCCCTGACTCTACCATAAACAGAAACCAGACAGTAAATGGGCTAGCTGACAACTGGGAGGCCTCCCGTCGCCGTGATGGCTAGTATCAGTAATTGACACGCCTGCACTGTCTCAGGAGAGGAATCTTCACCCATCACATACCAGAGGTGCCCATTGTCTGCATCTTCCCAGGTGTGAATTATGCTTTGCACCCTTCATGGGAAACTTGGCATTCAAAGCCATTTTTCCTAATTGGCCACTTGAGATGAGGAAGAAGCCCATGTGACCCAAGGGGTATAAAGAGGGTTTAGTTGCCCACCCCATTTGAGCTCCAATCACCTACACCTGCTGGCAGGTATTGATTGTCTCCCGAGGTCCGTGGGACGCCCAACCTCGCCCTACTTCTTCCCAAGGGATTGAGAGAAAGATGCTGGCGACGCCAAGTCTGGAACGCAGGGGTGAGAATTGTACCTGCAATGTGTTTTCTTTATGTGTACACTCTAATTGTCTCTCTGTTGTAAGTTTAGTTACTTTATTATAGTTTTCTTAAGTCAAACTGCTTCATTTCTATTGTAAACTGCCTTTGGTAAGGTGATTTAGCTACAAACTTTGGGAATAAGTGGGGTGCCCTCATTCACTTATAAAATATATATATACACTGAACCAAGTTTCTTTATTTCTTTTCTCTTTCTTTCTCCTATAAATAAGCCAGTGCGTGTCAAGCTTCTGACTTGAACCCGTGCTGCTGTACCCGAACCGAACACAAACAAAAGAACTTCAGCCGGTCAAAAGGGACAGGTATAGGAAGAGCTTGGGCCTTTTGGATCGTGTCACTTCCAGGGGACAGATCCATTGGGGCACCTCTCAGCCGCCCCAGGCTGCCTGCTGTGAAGGGATTTCTGTATCCTAGCAGCTAAAATCTGAGGTGTTATAAGCTCTCCCTATAAACTCATTGGGGCACCCGTCAACCTCCTCCAGGTTGCCCGCTGCAAGGGACCCCAGTCTCAGCAGTTGAAGTCTCGGGTGTATAGCGCACACACACACACCGGGGCGTCTGAGAGCCTGTTGACTGCCCTCTGCGACAGGACCCCAGTCCTAGCAGTAAAGTCACAGATGTTAAACTATTTTTCGGGGTGCCCTCCAGCCTCCTAGGCTGCCCACTGCAACGAGACTTTGCGTCTCAGCAGTTGAAGACTTGGGTGTAACACACACGCACACACTGCCCTGACCATTTCGGCTGACAGCTACTCAACTTCAGCTACGTTAATTGTGTAGATCAAGTCAAAATAGCTTAACTGGGCTTTTGGCATTGTCTATACAGCAGGAAGTTGAAGGGAGAACACTCTTCCTTTGACTTCCCTTATTCCCTGTGAAATGAGGGTTACCAGGAGTTGGAGTAAGTCATCCTCCAGCTCAACATTATTTCCAAATAAAGGTTTGTCATGTAGACGTGCACAGTTATTCCAAAATAACACTGCTGTGTAGACATAGCCTTAGGGAATGAGGAAAATCTTTCAGTTGATCGGATTCAAATCTTTTTCTCCCTGAAAAATGTTCTCTGTTTGCATGGAAAATCCTAATGCTTAAATTTTAGTCTCAGCTCCAAATTACTGTACTGTATACAGGGGCGGTCCGTGGATGTAGGCATCCTCGGCAATTGCCGAGGGTGCCGCGTTTAACGTTTAACGTGGCGCCCAATGATGACATCACACCATTGAGGGCAATGGAGGTGGGGGTGCCAATTGCGCATTCCGCCTAGGGTGCTAGTTGCCAGCAGCTCTACTCGAGCAGCTCCTGTCTGTATACCAGCATTGCCCACTGTACACTATCCCTTGAGTTCTGTACAAGACATGATTAGACACAAAAGGCTCAGCTTTCATCATGTTTTCACCATATTTTATAGAAGTAATAAAGTGTTTTAGGGCATAAGCAGAATCAAGAAGTAATTTAGTACCTCCCCATGTACAGTGCTGCACAACTGCAAGATGCATGATAGGAGATTTTTACATTCCTCTGAAGCATCAGTAGTTGCCCATTGTCAAAGGCAACTTTACAGGACTTGATGGGACAATATTTTCTTGCTGTATGGCAAACCTTATGTTCTGCTTCTCCTTTAGCTCTAATATCGTTCAGACATATTGCCTACACTGGATATGCTCCCTGTTCAATGTCTTAATGTTCATCAAGAGCTCTCCTGGTCTCTGCATCTCTTCATACATTTACTCAGATGTGTACTACATCAGTTCACTCGGTCACATTTTCAGAAAGTTGAAGTATATTTTTATTACCTATTTTCCATTAAATAAATAAGAACGGTAATGATTACTGGTAGATACAACAACACAACTTTTCCTATAGTAATTATCCAATCCTGTACTGAGATCTGAAGCTGTAAACTACTTTGAATGTTCAGTATTATTATTTGGTACATCCTGCATAAAACACTCAATAACACTATGAATGCTACACACAAAACAAGTTGTTATTCTGTGCAAGATGAATTATATTAACCACATTTTCCTCATAGAACCTTCACTTTGGCACAACATAGGTTTAACATTTAATATTCGTTTCAGGAAATTGCCTGAAATCTGAAGCCCCAGGAAAGACTCATAAATGGACAGCAAAATAAACATGGGCTAAAGAAAGATCAGCCATTTGATTGACACCCTTTTGTTGGGCAGTTGTTAGTCTGTTAAGAAGCTTCTCTCAAATCAAAAACATCAGAGGATAGAAAATAGAATCTGAGAAGTAAGATGGAATAAATACAGGAAATGGAAGGAAAATATAGGAATGGAAACAAAAACATGGGAATCTACTATATATTTGAGAGAGTTTGTGTATTTGTCTGTTCGTTGAGCTAGGACCACCAAATTTAGTATGCAGTTTCTTCTTATAACTAGGGATGTTAAATTTAGATTAATTGACTAATAGAATAATCAATGGGATTTCCATTGACTATTCGATTAGTGGATGAGGGTGCCTCCGCCTTTTAACTGTAGCAAGAGCTCTTGTACATTTCAAAGGCTCAGGCAGTGCAGGACCCATGGGAAGTGGTGGCCCTGTACTCCCTGTGGTGCCTGAGCCTTTGAAATGTAAGGCTGTCTCTAGACTGCGTTCCTCTGTCAACAGAGGGATGCAAATGAAGCCCATCGAAATTGCTAATGAAGCCAGGATTTAAATATCCCATGCTTCATTAGAATAAACATGGCCACCACTTTTTTGACATGGAGTTTTGTCGACAAAAAACGGCAGTCTAGATGAAGCTCTGTCGACAATAAGCCCTTTTTCGACAGATCCTGTAAACCTCATTTTTGAGGAATACAGGATCTGTCGAAAAAGTGTTAATTGTAGACAGATCCATGTCTAGACTGTCATTTTTTGTCGACAAAACTCCATGTCAAAAAAAAGCGTCGGCCATGCTTATGCTAATGAAGGGTGGGATATTTAAATCCCAGCTTCATTAGCAATTTTGATGGACTTCATTTGCATCCCTCTGTTGACAGAGGGATGCAGTCTAGACATAGCCTAAAAGAACCCTGGCGGGTCTCTTGTACATTTCAAAAGCAAAAGACCCATGGGGAGAGCAGAGCCACCACTCCCCTTCTTGCCCCTCACTCCCTGCAGCACCTCAGACTTTGAAATGTACAAGAGCCCTGCCGGGGGCAGAATCATAGCAGAACCGGTGTGAGTGAACACTGCTTCAATCCCTGCTCGTTCCATTTCCCACTGTGCCTTTACCTTCCTGCCCCTCACAGAGACAGTGCTTTTAAGCCAGCTCCACCCAGCATCAGCTTCTGCTTTCAGCCCCGCTGCCTCTCTCTGATAGAGGCAGCTGTGGCGGGGGGGCGGGGGAGGAGCGAATAGTCACATCACAAGTCAACTATCTGATAAGCTTATGCATTAGTTTATTGGATAGTTGACTAGTTGCTTACATCCCTAATCATACCTTAAAGCAAGGTCAATTATCTTGGTTTTGCCAGGATAATGGGATGTGCCTGGAATGAGATTGTTTCACATCAAACAGAAAGGGAGGCATGTGAAAGAACTGTGGTTTGTAACCTATCTTCTGTACCTAATGACTGGAAGATAGCTAATGTGACATCAATCTTTAAAAAGGGCTCTAGAGGTGATCCTGGTAATTACAGACTGGTAAGTCAGAACCAGGCAAATTAGTTGAAACTATAGTAAAGAACAGAATTGTCAGACACATAGATGAACATAAATAGTTGGGGAAAAGTCAGTGTGGTTTCTGTAAATTTAAATCATGCCTTACCAATCTATTAGATTGATTTGAGAGATCTAGTGGATATAGTGTCCTTAGATTTCCAGAAAGCATTTGACAGGGTCTCTCACCAAAAGCTCTTACGTAAAGTAAGTTGTCATGGGATAAGAGGGAAGGTCCTCTAATGGACTGATAACTGGTTAAAAGATAGGAAACAAATGGTGGGAATAAATTATTACTTTTCAGAATGGAGAGCGGTAACTAGTGGTGTCCCACAGGGGCCCATACTGGGACCAATCCTATTCAACATATTCATAAATGATGTAGAAAAAGGGGTAAACAGTGGTGGCGGCAACATTTGCTGATGATACTAAACTGCTCAAGATAGTTAAGACCAAAGCATACTGTGAAGAGCTCCAAAAGGACCTCACAAAACAGGGTGACTGGACAACAAAATGGCAAATGAATTTTAGTATTGATAAATGCAAAGTAATGCATATTGGAAAACATAATCCCAAAAATACATACAAAATTATAGGGACTAAATTAGCTATTACCTCTCAAGAGAGAGATTTTGGAGTCACTGTGGATGGTTCTCTGAGAACTTCCACTCAATGTGCAACAGCAGCCAAAAAAAAGCAAACAATGTTAGAAATCATTAAAAAGAGATTGAGAATAAGGCAGAGACTCTTATTGCCTCTATATAAATACATGGTATGTCCACATCCGGAATACCATGTACAAATGTTGTTGCCTCATCTCAAAAAAGGTATTTTATCACTGGAAAAAAAGTTCAAAAAAGGACAAAAATGATTAGGGGTTTGGAATGGCTGCCATATGAAGAAAGCTTAAAAAGATTGGGACTTTTTAGCTTAGACTAAGAGGGGATATGATAGACGTCTATAAAATCATGACTGGTGTGGAGAAAGTGACTCAAGGTAAGTTATTTACTTTTTCCCATAACATAAGAAGTAGGAGTCACCAAATGAAATTAATAGGTAGCAGATTTAAAACAAACAAAAGGAGGTATTTCTTCACGCGATGCACAGTCAACTTGTGGATCTCCTTGCAAGAGGATGTTGTGAAGATCAGGACATTAACAGGGTTCAAAAAAGAACTAGATAAATCCATGGAGGATAAATCCATCAATTCTTATTAGCCAAGATGAGTAGAAATGGTGTCTCTAGCGTCTGTTTATTAGAGAATAGGAATAGGTGACGGGCTGAGATTACTTGATCACTACCCGTTCTGTTCATTCTCTCCGGGGCACCTGGTATTGGCCGCTGTTCTTTACCTTGCCATGCAGAGTGAAAATGAACCACCCGGAAACCCCATATAGTCTTTTCCTTCATTCTAGACTGAAATGGCTGATGATATGGCCTAGGTCTTCACAAAGTTCATGGCTGGAGATAAGCATACCCAGGACTGCAAATCCAAAGGCTACACCTATACTATAAGCTGGGGCATGACTCCAAAGGTTGCAACCTGCCCGGTTTTTGCCAGCATCATCGCTTTTTTTGAGGTAGCTGTTCTGGAAAATCATGGTGCTCTGCACACACAGTCAACTGTTCAGTTTTGTGGGCTCAGGATCATGCCAGAGCTACTGTTTTTTTGGTACCGCAAACAAGGCAGCCCTAGTAGGTAGCTAAGGTAACATGGGAAGCAGTGACACAGGCTAGCCATGCTATGTACCCAAGGGTTCAGGTGGGTTTGTACTCGCCACAGCTAGCTCATGCTGCCTTTGTACTGTGTGTACCACAGCAGGTACATAACTGTGTTTTGTGTGCCAGCCCACTGAGAGCTTGTATGAGTCTGTCTGCATGAGTTGGGAATCACACCCAGAGCTCCACAGCATACACAAAATGACAGAAAGAATCTAAAAAATGTATGTGCAAAATACATTAAAGAAATGAGGAGTGTGGGTGTGACAAAACCAATTACATAGGTAAATAAAGACAGCTGGGATTGCCACGAAGGAGCTGCTGGTAAGGCCCAGCATTTGAAAATGGAAATTGTTTATGTTATAGAAACCACCCAAAATTGGAATGCAATCTCAGCCAGGTCATTATACAGACTACGAATGGTTCCTGGCAGCCTAGATGTAAAAACTCTGGGGTCTGTGGTGGCTCCCCCAGCCCAAGCCACTTGAAGGAAGACAAGTGAGGAACAGGACTGCCAGACGGGAGAATATTCTGAAAAGTTCTGTGAACTGTGGAGTAAACACTGTGAAGGTGGCATCTGGGGAATTTGAGACAATGACAGAGATAAATATAACTGTCCAAAACATAGTGTAACAGAATTGAAATCATGCTTTCTGCTTTTCTTTGGGAAAGAATCTCCATTGTGACGCTCAGCATGGCGTTTATTTACTTATTCAGTCCGAAGGAGCCAGCCTGGCATTTTCATATTGATAACACACCCCAGAGAAGAAAACAGTTAACTGCAGGCTTTTTCTTGAAAGGTCACACAAGCTCTGTTGAGAGATGCTAACGAGATTTTGTCCAAATAAAATCAAAAGACTGACACAGTTTACAGGGGATGGAAATTTTTTTTTAAAAGGATCATAGTGAACGTACAGATCATTGTACACAGTCTCTTTGATGGCTTCACTCTAATCCCTGAGGGGCACTTTCTATATCCAAACAGCTCTGTTCAGCTCAATACAAGTAGGTCTCTCTTTGTCCGAGAGACATTGAAACAGACTGGCAGCGATGTTGCAGAGTAGGACTGAGGTGAATTCCCAGAGCTGCATGGGAAAGCTTCCACAGTAGTTGTTCCTACTATGAGCGGCTCTGCCTTTCGCTGTTATTTATTTAGACTGAGTACAGTAGCTTGCAAAGGCCCCAGTTCAGGACTGAGACCCCCGTGTATTCTCTCAAGTTTATGGATGAACTTCCCATAAAACATTGGATAAAAAACGTTCTTGCCTTGAGAAGTTTACAGTCAGGGCAGGCAGTGAGCAGCCTGGGCACCACATCTGCTCAATAGATCATTTTATTTGACATGCCCATTTTTGGCTGGTGAAAATATTCTGGGGGAGAGGGGACTGTAGCCACAGGTAGCTGGGTCAACAGCCTCACCCAGCCCCTGCTCTGCTCTGCTCCTGGAAGGAACGGGGCCTCCAGAGGAAAGGGGGGGCTGCGCCACACTGCCCTTGCCCCCTGTAGCCCTGAGTGCCACTCGGAGAATGGCGGGGCCCCCCCAGTCCTCACAGCTGTGCTCCAGCAGCAGTTTAAAGGGCCCAGGGCTCCGGTCGCCATGACTACTATGATGGTGGCTCAAGGGCAATTGTCCCCTTCACTCCCTCTGATAGTGGATTTCACCCCCCTGCAGGGGGTATGGCCTAATTGATTAGTACTTGGGTCTGTCTGCCTCTCAGCACCAGATATAGAGTTGAAAGTGAAGGCAGCTCTAGGGAGGTACACGGTGGAACACGACCAGGATCTGGGAACAGGAGTCCAGGATCCAGCCTGCAATACCATTTACCCAACCATCTTTCCATCACGTATGGGAGGGGCTCTGGCCCCTGCTACTCTGCTCTGGTTCAAGCCTTCCCATTGACTCTCAGCTCGCACTGGCAATCTGATTGTAGCCAGCCCCAGGGACAATCAGGGCATAGTTCTGCCATGGGAAGGTGTTAGTCACTCTGGTGGTAGAGTTGAAGCCTGTGCTAGATGAGGAAGAAGAGCTGAGATGAGGCAGCAGCCACTTTACTGAGTCAGTCATTAGTCCATAGCCACTTACCCTGGACATCATGGCAGAAGTAAGTATTAAGGAAAGGTTTGAAGGTGGATTGAATAACAGCTATACAAAATGATTTGGGGAGGGCATTTGAGGAACTGTGAGGAGGAAGGTGCTTTTGGGAGAAGTGGCTGAAAGTTGACAGCTGCCATCATTACAGAAGTACAAGGGGTACATTGTCACAGTGGTCTAAGCCTGGATAAATGGAGGGATTTAAATTACAAAGGGCCTAGAGGCTAAGGACCAGAAATGTGTGTCTGATATGGTGAAGAATGATGGTTGTTATGAGATCAAAGTGATGAGATAGGAAGGTGATTCTGGTAGCAGTATTTTAAATGGACTTAAGAAGATAAGATGGCAATGGTCAAGGTGTGTTAGCCCCTTTCTTTCATTTACATCAAATGCACATAAAATACAATACAATATTGTAAGAATAAAGATAGCAGCATTAACATTTTAGACTGTAAACAGTCTTTTTATGGTGACTCTGCTCTTTTCCCATAGTTATTGAAGATACAGAAATGTTGCTTGCAAGAGTTGTGAAATAGGCTCGGCTGCACTATAGCAGCCTAAATAGCTTTATGCCATTCCATCAAGTTTCCTGCTGCACTTCTTTTTCATTAATCCGTGGCAGAAGGTTTACTGGAGTCTCTCCCCCCCCTCCCCACACACACACTTGCTGAACACATCATGTGCACAAAAAAGGCATCTGCTTACAAATTAAATAGGTAGCCTCTGACCAGAGAAACTGTCCAGGTAGTCCAAAGAGATGATACAAGCAGAAATCATTAGAGGGTAGACTATTAAAAGGACAATACATATTTTAAAATCTTTACAGAATTTTATAAGCTTTCGTCGATGTCCCAGAAGAGTAATAGGCTGTAACCATATACATGATAGAAAGAGAAATTGCACATTTCATACTTCTTTAAATCTTACTATGCTATGGAGCCCGTAATCTAGCACAATCCCCAGTAGAAGCGATGTGATATTGATAAATTATATTCTGTCCACATAGCTCAGGTGCCTGTAATGCATTAGAAGGCCTGGAGGATCAATGAGCTACTCTTATAATGTATAGGGAGAAATCTTGTTGTGTCTGTCTAGAGACAATTTCTCTTCTGATGGAGTGTGCTTGGAGGGTCTCTGCTTAATTCATGTATTTAACTCTTGATCTCCATCACTTCACAGTGTTTCTGTGCTAACTGCAATATATAGAGGTCATTAAGCACTAGGACTAAGACAAACTTTTGTTTCTTCAAGAATTACTTAGAAGGAATAGGAATAAGTCAGGCTCATTAGTTTATGTGAAAGGGTTTTCATGGCTGGCAGTCACAAAAGAGTGTCCAACAACCAGCACAGAGGTTTGATTTTATACCTTAGGTAAAGACAACAAATGGGATAGCCATTTTTCACACTGTGGCATCTTTGAGTGTCCAACAGGTGGAGTACAGTCCTGTACATTTAATAAACATTAATGAATTTTTATTATTATTGGTCATGCTTATAACAGTAGTGCCTAAAAAGCTACCAGAATGAAGTAGGGATGTAATAGTGTAGTTGATTAATAGACTGATAAGCAAAAGCATATAGGTTAATGCTATAGACTACACACATTCTCCCACCACCACCAGCAAATGCCCCCCTCCCATTCCCTGCCAGCAGCCTGGCTCTGTCCTGGCTTGCAACGGGTCTGGGACCTATCCCTGCTGTGGCTCTGCATTTAAAGTGTATTAGGCACTGGGCGGGTGGGCAGGCAGCCCGGCTTAGTTCTGGCTCACGCTGTATCAGGGGCAGCAGTATGGGGCAAGAGGCAGCCGGTCCGCGAGGGGAGCTGGTTTTTAAACTGCCTCCCCTTGCAGATTAGCTCCCGCCTGGCACCTCGCGCTCCTCCTCGAGCGTGGTACCGGGAGCACTCTGGCTACTAGCCCCGTCTCCGGAGACTATAGATAAGAATTCCTGAGGTTACTGGACTATTCAATTAACCAATATTTAACCGATCTCTAGAATGAAGCCCACTGTGCTAGGCGCTGCACAAACAAGAGTTGTAGATTATAATATAATGATGTTAATGTGTTACTGCCCTCTGTTCAACTGTGTACCATAAGCCCCATGGTTGTTCTACTTCAGCACCAGGAATAGGGCATTATGCTTATCCTGCACATTGGTACTTTATCCCTAGCTGTGCCACACAGCAACAACCATGCTGTCACCTAGATATCCAGGGATAATATTACCATATAGTCTAGATTGTCACATAAGGTAGGACTTGCAATTGAAACTATCAGCACTGAATAGCAAACACTCACACCCACAGAAATCAAACTGGTGAGTTAAAATATAAAATGCCAATAATAAGCTTACAAGCCCTCCCTTCCCCGATTCTTTGAGCCATCCCAGACTGAGCCTTTGAGGTTGCCCTGGAATGTATGAGGAGGGGCCTGCACAGGGGAAACTAGACCCTATAACTAGGAGGGAGAAGTGAAGGTAAAGGATGATAGGTTTGACTGTGATGATTTATTAATCCGGAAGAGTAAAGGCCCTAATGAGATGCAGGTCTCCCCTTTTCAGCCAGACTCCTCATCTGTCCTTAACTTCACAAGACCCCCTCACTCTCACCAGCACACTCCTCGTCAGCCAGAGATCCCCACCGCCTAACCTTTCTGCACCCTAAACAAAAAGCTCTCAATATTCTCCTGCCTCCGCACACTTTCCATCCTCTCACATGCCAGGTTCTCTGGTAATGCTCCATCTTGGCTTCCCTCGTCCTCCAAAACAATCCATTGCTCCCATACCAGCCCAGCCCCCTGGCTCCTCTCACTGCCCTGCCAATACTCCATCTCCTCCAGGCCCAGGCCCATGGGGGAGAAGGAGAGTGAACTCTCGAAGGGGTGAGCTGGGAGCAATGAGTGAGCCCACATTAATTGCTCAGGAGATGATGCAGCCATGCTGTGCCACTTACCCAAGGAAAACCGTAAAGTTACAATCCAGGCCTGAACAATGAGAAACACCAGCACCTTCCACTCTTCCCCTTTTCCTCTCTTCCTGAAACTCCCAGTAACAACTAGAGACCAGAGCAAATCCTTAAGAGAGCAAAGTGGGGCATGTGAGAGGTCAAGTGCTGGAGGAGGAGCACTAAGACCACTAGCACTTTCTTGGGTTCTCCAGCAAACAGACATGAAATGCCACAGTCAACCTGTGGAACTCCTTGCCAGAAGAAGTTGTGAAAGCTACGACTTTAACAGGGTTCAAAAAAGAACTGGATCAATTCAAGGATGGATAGGAATGATTTCCCTTGCCTCTGTTTCTCAGAAGCTGGGAATGGGTGACGAAGCGGATCACTTGATAATTACCTGTTTTGTTCATTCCCTCTGGGGCATATAGTATTGG
This sequence comes from Pelodiscus sinensis, assembly GCF_049634645.1. Classification (NCBI taxonomy): domain Eukaryota; kingdom Metazoa; phylum Chordata; order Testudines; family Trionychidae; genus Pelodiscus; species Pelodiscus sinensis. The sequence goes on from NC_134719.1 coordinate 13,655,773, forward strand.
CTACTGTTGGAAGAAAGGGTTAGGTGCTAGATGGACCTGTGGTCTGACCTGGTATGGCCGTTCTTATGTTCTCACTGGAGTTGGGGATCTAATGCTAGCAGTCATAGCATATGCAGTGCAGTTGGGGATCTCTTCTGGCAGATTATTAGTTCTCAGCTCAAGAGTGGGAATCTGGAGAGACAATTTAATGAGGGAGGATTCATGATTTGATTCTTACGTGATGCCTTCTGCTTAATATATAATTGAAAGGAAAGGTAAATAATGCATCTCTTCTATTTAAACGCCAGAAAATTAGCATTCTGCTATTGCAAAAATATTTTACGCACATTTTGGTTAACCCTGACATTATGCAAAGTCTGGGTGGGCTCACCGCAGAATCACAGGGAGGGGAGCAAAAGAAGTATAATAGGCATACAAGGTTATGTTAAGACTATTCTCTTTAGCTAGAAACTTTGAAAAATGTCAAATATTAAGGAACATATGTTAGTACTGCCCTGAATAGTCACAGAACACTACATTTACAGAGAAAAACAATTTTAAAAATTGCTCAGTGTATTTGCATGCAGTGTCTGTAAAATGTCTTAAAATCAAGATTAATATGCACATTTTAACATCAGGTCTCAGATGATAGTAAGAAGGAGGGAAAGCTACACATCCAATGAGCTGTTAGATCAGCAACAAATGGATGCTGGATGGATTCACGTAAGCAGTAAAGCCTTGAAAATTACATACAGTCTCCCTAGTAAAAAAGAACATGATGTTAGTGTTGTGCTAGGTAGGCAAACTTTTCTACACTTACTGCTCTTCACAGCAAGGTTGGACAAAGCCAGCTGAAATTAGTTCCAAATCTTGCACCTCCACAACTGCCAAAAATAATAAGTGCTTGTCACATTAACAGCCCACCCCACCACAAAAAAAGTATTGCCTAGACTCTCAAACCCCACAAGGATTACAGCCCTTGAACCTTTGGGATTCTTTGGATTTTGTTGGCAAAAAAGCCAAGTTCAGAGGCTGAAACAGGAAAAACAGAGAGCCCTAGATAGCTTTTCAGTTGCCATTATATGGTTGTTTCCATGATGAAGAATATTTAGAAGCAAATATTATAACAGTCAAAGGCTTAGTTGATGTCTTTTCACTGACTCAAAACACATTATTCAGTCTCAGTAAAAGGTATCTGTAGAGACAGAACTGTGGCTTTTGAAGCTTAATACTTCAGTTTATCAGGTGAATGGACCTGTACTGTGATCAGACAGACACTCTCCAAAAACCCTTCGGTATTCCAATTATACATGCCGCAAATTTTTGCAGATTTCCTAACCTTTTTAACAAGAGAAAAGGTCTCAGTTGCAGAAACATGCAGTGTCCTCTATTGCCATCTGCTAGTTTAAAATATATATTATACATAAATAAGTGCATTAAAAAATCCAATAGCTTTCTCTGTGGCTAACCTGTTATCTGGTCAGTGCAAGAGGGTGAGATCAGTATACCATGGTAAGACATATTCTGCATTTAGCCCACTGTAATTCAATCTCTGTAAAGAATGAAAACTCAGGATGCTATTATGCAGCAAATATACTACTAAGAAATGCTAATATTTCCCCATTTCACACCATTCAGCTGAAGGGTGGGTGGAAAGATAAGAGCTACAATGTTTCTAGTGTTAAAAAGGAAAAGTATTTTATTCCTATTTTTTCTACCAGTGTATTTCCTCCAGTGAACATCATCCTGAAAGCATTATGTAGATCAATGGATAAAGACCTTGAATGCGACCCTGTGACAAAACTCCCTGTGTATTCAAGGTCAGACACCTAGCATCTTACAAAACAAAGGTGTGTTTTTTTTAAACTTTACTAGAGTGGGTGAAATGTATCTAGTAAACTTTGAAGTTTATAACAGTCAGAAATCTCTTGCTAGGACTGGCCAAATTTTTTTTTATCAAAACCTTTTTTTTAATGGAAAATTAAGTTTTCAACTATGTGAGTTCACAGAGAGTATCAGATTTCCAAAGAAAAAAGTCCCCCGGCCAAAAAAATCTGGCTTTTCAATCAAAATATCTCAATGAAATTATCTTGGGTGGACGTCTCATGAATATTAGAATTCAATTGCATCATATCCTCTTTCTCCAGTCTGTGCTAGGCTACCCAGCCAGATTAAATCTCCTGTGATACAATGGCTTACTCTTCCTTTGAGTATATAAGACCTTTATATAAGACCACAATATATCAGGAGAGATGTAGCTGGAAGCAGGAAACCGAGTATGTAGAGGCATGACAGCAGTGTTTCTGAAACAAAATAATTTGGCTTTCATTTGAAATATTGATTTTTTTGGGGTGAAAAGCTGGAATTTTCTGTAGGAAAAGAAATCCATTTTCCAATCAGCTCTACTTCTCCATCTAATATTCTGAGTACTCCATGTATCAGACCTGTCCTTTCCTTCTAACAAATACAGTGACAGACTTCCAGAACGCCAACATTTTCTCCATCACATAAATTAATTAAAAGGCTTCCAATGCCAAACCAGAATAGCATTACAGTGCAATCAAGTCTCTTGCTATTATAGAGAACATTTTTATGAAAAACGACTCGTTTCCAAATATCGCTTAGTAAATAGCACAAGTGTCTCAAATAAAGGGAATTGTTATTGATCTCTAGTTATCCCAAACTCGGTAAAATATTCCAAGAGAATTGTTTTCTAATGAAACAGTCATTTAAATGCCATTCATTGTATATCTGTCATTCCCATTTTGCTTCACTTTATCCCTAAAATTGAAGACTTTACTGCCTTGTATGCCATTTTGGGATTTTGATTCCGACTAGTGCATTTATGTTAGGAGAGGCAGTGGCTACAGGTTGCAAATATTGTATTACGTATATAAAGAGGGAGGAAATCTTAATATTTGTCATCCATGCAAACACAAGCACAATGTTTCTTCCTGCTCCCAATATTATTTCAAAAGTATTTACAGTTGTCAGATTTAGTGCCAATATGCAAGCAGCTGCACTGACAGAGATATATAACTGTTATATGTTTCACGACCTGAAATGCATTTCAAGATAGGATTTCTAATATTTTTTGTAAAACTGACTATAAAAATAAACTTTATTCAGTCATGTATATATTTTAGCGTGTGTCTGTCTGTGAGTTCATTTGTTCCACAACTCCTCCAAAATAGTAAGAGCTAGGGTCACCAAATTTGGTAGGCAGCTTCCTCGTCTCTTAACTTAAAGCAAGGTCAGGGTTGTGCCTGGAGAACTGGAAGCCCCAGGAAAAGGACAGTTTTCCATAACATGCAAAGGGAGGGGCTGTTGTTCTGAGGGCCATGATATGAAAGTGGCCACCAGGGCAGCCGTACCTCCAAGGGGGTGGCCAGCAGGGGTGAGGCTCTGCCATCTTGCCTCCCAGCACACTGGTAAATAACTTCCTGCCCCAAACTCTTTCTTCCACTCCTCACAGCCTTTGGCCATAATACCTGAGGGGAGGTAGAGAACAGGCCCCTGATTGGTGATGGGGGAAAGAACAGGTCCTGGTTGCTGTAGGGGCTAGCTTGGGTAGGGGAGAGAAGAGGCCCTGGGTGGGTGGGTGCTGGGTGTGTGTGTAGGGGGAGAGAGAACAAGCCCCTGGCCCCCAGCCTACTTCCCCCTAAACCTAAAGGACAGGGGCGACACTGGGTAAGTCTGCTAGTTAAGTATCAGAGGGGCAGCCGTGTTAGTCTGAATCTGCAAAAGCGGCGAGGAGTCCTGTGGCACCTTATAGACTAACCGAAGTGTTGGAGCATAAGCTTTCGTGGGCAAAAACCCACTTCGTCACATGCATGTACCTGCACGTGCATCTGAAGAAGTGGGTCTTTGCCCACGAAAGCTTATGCTCCAACACTTTGGTTAGTTTATAAGGTGCCACAGGACTCCTCGTCGCTTCTGCTAGTTAAGTCATAAAAAACAACCACAAGCTTCATGTTAAAGAATTAGGTTTTGACAAAAGCGAGGTTTATTAAGTACAGATGCCCTGCTCCATTTGCAGAATTCTGTATTGCGGAACTAATAGCATAATATTTCACAAGTTTCTTCTCTTTGAGGGATTACTTGGAAAGATGGTATAATAGGGCCATTGCTACTAATAGCGAATGGACATTTCCCCTCTGCTTTTACTGGCGATCCTGATGCTTCGACAATTCAAGAGTGTGTTCAAATTGCAACCAAAAAAAAAAAAAAATTTTATGTCACCCCCTCAGAATGGTGTACATTACAGGGTAAAAACCTAAATGTGTGCCACCAATCAAAGGCACTGACTGATAGGAATAGTCAATTTAAGTCGTTCAAACTTGGGGCCTAAACCTACATTTTTTGGGAGATTTAAACTTCCCAAGAAATCCATCCTAAATGTGTTACATTATCAAGGCAGTACAGAGTGATTTAAAAAAATGGAGTGTTAGTCTTGTATATGAATTACATGGCTTGTGTTATAACCTTAACATACTAAAGTGCAGTTTATTTTTCACATACAAGAATCTCCCCCCTCCCTTGTCTATATACAGAAGTTAAATAGCTCATCTGCAGCTGACATTCATTTAAATGGTTTGTGTCTTTATTGGATAATCTCTTACATGTGCTTCATTATATCAATAACAGTAGGAAATTATTGATTTTTCTAAAGCCATTAAGTTCAATTAGCTTTACAATTCAAATGGAAAAAAATGGTAAATTACCTTCACTTGATAAAAACCTTACGAAAAAAGGCTAATACCCTAATTTGTGAAGTATGTGAGTTAAGTGGTAAAGGTAAAACAAACAAATGCATATTAGCATAAGAGCTCTAATCAGCGCCATCCGGCATTTAAAACTGGCATCATTATGTTTAGTGGACTGTGTAGTAATAAGTAGTTGTGATGTTGTTTACCCACTTAATCTTGTGAATATATTAAAGCAGAATAAATAATAAGCAATATGAAGAAAGGGTAGAAAAACATTTGTGACAAAGTAAGCTGACACTCATCATAGGCATCAAAAACAGACTCTGTAGGTCTGTCCAAAAAGAATTAGCTCTAGATTTCAATCTGAGACACAGAGAACTAGCTAAAATCTATGCTAACTTTGTTAGTTTGCCTGTCCTCTCACAGGCACCACTGCCCTCTACTGGACTGGATGTCAGATTTGACAAGTACATATGATTATATTGCCTAGTATTGACTTTAATCTCCAGAGGTATTAATATCAATAGAATTACATTAGTAATAGTTTCATTCTGTGTAATATCACATGTTGTTGCCATTACAATATAAGACTGTGGTTGGCAACCTGTGGCCCATAGCCCACATATAGCCCGTTAGGGTTCTACGTGTGGCCCACAAGACATTTTGTTTACCGTTACCCATGCACAGAGTTGCCAGATTCCAATGCTTTCTGTCCACTTAGGTTTTTTCCTACTGGTATTATTAAAGTGACACACATGTAAATCAAGGGCACATGACATGGTGGCTGTGTCTACACTGGCATGAATTTCCGGAAATGCTTAAAACAGAATAGTTTTCGTTATAAGTATTTCCGGAAAAAGAGCATCTACATTGGCAGGCTGCTTTTCCAGAAAAGCCCTTTTTCCGGAAAAGCATCTGTGGCCAATGTAGACGCGCTTTTCCGGAAAAGAGCCCAGATCGTCATTTTCGCGATCGGGGCTTTTTTCCGGAAAAGACTACTGGGCTGTTTACACTGGCCCTTTTCCAGAACAGTGTTCCGGAATAAGGACTTATGCCTGAGCGGGAGCAGTGTAGCTTTTCCGGAATAGTGGCTGATTTTGTACAGTAGAGCGTCGTTGCTTTTCCGGAAATTCAAGGGCCAGTGTAGACAGCTCGCAGCTTATTCCGGAAAAGCGGCTGATTTTCCGGAATAAGTGGCCCAGTGTAGACACAGCCGAAGTGCATGCTGATTGCACAGAACACTGACTGTGAGAACCGTGTGCTCCCGCTGCATCCAAAGTGCTGCTACAGTTCAACTGGCATGTGTTGCAAAATCTAGGTTTACATGTACAGTTAGCACAACTACCCTATCCTGGGAGACTGTTTCGGTTACAATTACCTTGAGGGCCACTCACTAGCCTAGGTTGTCCACCACTGATATAAGGGGAGATGGAATATTTTCCTATAACAAAACGTGTACAAAAATCAGTAACCATCTCTTCCCTGCTTCAAAATCCACTCCACAAACCACCATTAGCTATTTCTGCAGGGGCAAAAGCAGGAGTTGCTTTTAACACCAATGCCACTCCACTGATGGTATTAGTAATGAAAGCTGTGGTATAGACTGTGCTCAGGAATTAATAAAAATGCATGAACCTAGCACTAATCAAGACCTCAATTCAGCAAAGCTCTTTGGCATGTTTACCTTTAGGCACAGCTAATCCCAATGAAATCATTTAGGGTTCAGGTGCATATATGGAGGTGGAGAATATCCACATACTAATTTTCACAAACTAATTCTGCCATTAAAAAGAGTAAATTTGACATCAATGCATCCCCAAAAATGTTGGTCTTTATGAACAGAGGAAGTAGATAATCAGCAAAACAGTATTTACATTCAAAATACTATGCACTATTCTAAATGTAAAAATGTCACCTCCTCCCTGGAAGGTTGAAATGGACTCACCATAAGGGATAGTATCTTATGCAGTTTTCTTTTAACATGCCAGAAAAATAACCATGTGTTAATAGCCAATTGCTAAATCTAACTCTTGCATTGTAGGAAAGCACGCCTTAGTGGTGAACAGAAGTGCTGGCCTGGAGTTGCAAGAGATACCAGCAAGTTTCTTGAAACAAATGCATCAGTGAAGTTTCTATAAGACAGATGCTTATAAAATTAATGCCATTTGAATGAAATCCCCGGGGTTAAGAAGCAAGTCTGATTTGTTAAAAATCTATTAAAACAGAGGCTAGTGTATAATCATTCATAGGTAAAGCATCCCCACCCAATAAAGTGGATTTTACTCCATTTATAAAACTTTTTTTTCTGTATTTCACAAATACCACATAAAATCTCAAACTAGAGATTTGATTGATGACAAATACAACTGAGAATGCTGTGAACAAAATAAGCTCTTCTTCAATAAGATCTGTGGTTGCACAGGGCAAGGATTAATTTTACATTTAAAGACGTTTACTGGGGGGAAAAAGAACTTAATGTTTAATATCAATTACTACTCCTAGAAGATGACAGAAGTGGCAAATCTCACACTGAAGCATTTAACTATTTTTCCCTATTAGAAATACAGTTTCTCCTTTTTAGTTTTACCAACTAAAAACTGTATTTACCAACTCCTTTTTAGTTTTCGCGATCGGGGCTTTTTTCCGGAAAAGACTACTGGGCTGTCTACACTGGCCCTTTTCCAGAACAGTGTTCCGGAATAAGGACTTATGCCTGAGCGGGAGCAGCGTAGCTTTTCCGGACTAAGCTGCGAGCTGTCTACACTGGCCCTTGAATTTCCGGAAAAGCAACGACGCTCTACTGTACAAAATCAGCCGCTTTTCCGGAAAAGCTACGCTGCTCCCGCTCAGGCATAAGTCCTTATTCCGGAACACTGTTCCGGAAAAGGGCCAGTGTAGACAGCCCAGTAGTCTTTTCCGGAAAAAAGCCCTGATCACGAAAACTAAAAAGAAGTTGGTAAGTACAGATTTTAGTTGGTAAAACTAAAAAGGAGAAACTGTATTTCTAATAGGGAAATACAGTTTCTCCTTTTTAGTTTTACCAACTGGGGGAGGGAGGGGCGCACTAAAAAGAATTCTGTAACAAGCTCCTCTTTGTTAACTCTGATGCATCAGTGATCTTTTTAAATTTTGACGTGTGACACTCATACCACCAAGTGTACAATACCAATGGGGTCTATAAATCCCATTATGAAGTTTATGAAATTGCAGCTATGGATGTGACATTAGAAAACATGAGGAAATGTGTTGCTTAATCAATCCTGCAAGACTTCAACATCTATGTTGAAGTTACTAAGTGCCTCACAAGAGTCATTCGGTAGCTAGCAGGATTGGGATAATGATTTGTAAGTCCCCAGGAAAGCTCTTACGCTATGAAGTCCTCGTGCTGAATGCTATTCTAGTTCCCGACTGTGGACATAGTATTGATTTCTTTAGTGACAGCAATCAGTACATAATGAGAGAACAACAAAGCAACCGTCCATCCAGATACAAACCCACAATCAGATATAATCTGGAGGTTCAGTGCTGATTTAATTTCTACTGACCCAGCTATTTGGTTTAGCTTAGTGTTTTGTTTAGGGATTAGAGTTCAGTTGAGGTTCAACAGTAATACTTAGCATTATTATTGTGTTCATCTTCAAGGCATTTTGAAAACAGCAAGAAAACCACTCTCCCCCACCCCCTCATCAAAGAACTATGACTTCCCAAACTGCAGGGTTTTTTTCATAGCAGAAAGACTCCTACTCACTTACCTTGTCCAATGTCATCCTCACTCAATTACCTACATCCAGAATAACCCAGAACCATTTTCTTCACTCTATCCCTCACCTTTCAGGCTTTTTCTTCTAATCAGTCTCCCCCTGTAACTATATATCCAGCCTCAAAACACATGGCTTAACATGGAAAAAAGATGCCCTGGTTGTCCAACAGGAGAGTGTGAAGTGTGAACTAGGGATGTAAATAGGTAGCCAATTAGCCGGCGCCCAGTCCAGCCAGAGCAGCCCCCACCCATGGCATGGCGGGCCCAGCCCAGCCTGACTGGAGCAGAACTACACCCAGAGTGTCCTGTACAGGGGCCTTCTCCAGCCTTGCTGGGCCCACCACGTTGCACCTTGGGCAGGGCCCACTCTAGCTGGCAAGTCCTGTGGCATGCTTTAGCAGGTGGTAAACTCGTTAAACTTATAGCTTAACCAGTTAATATTTGAATCAGGATTTTACATCGCTAGCGTGAACTGAGAAGGGATGTGTTCCATTGGGCTGTCAGGAGGCTTTTGAAGAAGTTGAAATGTGGTTAGCTTATTTTATGTGACAGTTTAGATGGACAGGAAGCCTCAGTCTCTAAGCCATCAACATTTACCATGTAGTCAGATGATTATTTAAGATTAATATGTGACAGTTCTGGCAATGCTCCGCAATATCCTGGACAAACTTCACTGAATTAAGTTAACGTTTATTGAATTAAGTTTAAGTAGTTTAGGAATTCACGGTATTTAAAATGCAGATATTTGTACATTATTATGGGAAGGGCTCGACAAATCAGTGTATCTACTCGTCTGTGGCGAGTAGATTTCAGCCGGTCGCCCTGTTCACCAGCGGTGCGTGCATGCGCAATGCGGGTCTGGCACATGTGCAGTGCGGGCTGGCAAGTGGATTTCGCCGTGGTTTGTGATCCCCTGATTATGGGATTGTATGGAACTTCTTTAACAGGAACGTATGAAATCTGAACGAAATCACTGGGATGCGGTATGAATGTCAAAGAATGGTTTGGGACAATATGTGTGACGTGGAGGTACTTAAGATGCCTTTGAAGCTGTGCTCTAGGGAGAAAAATCGAGTCTACTAATTATACATTTTGGGGTCTTCCCAGGAGCAGACATTTTCATAAATGTTCTTATTCTGAGCAAAGGGTGCTAGGAACTTGAAACCACAGGAAAATTCCTGTGTGGGGTCTGAAGTACTGCTCACCTGCCAGAGTCTAGGTTGAAGTGGGGATGAGTTTATGAGCACATGTGTAAGTACTTTTATTATTTTATTATTCTTTTATTTTGTAATATGTTTTCTTTGCTATGCTTTATACCTTAAAATAAATGTGCTTGCTTAAGAAGAGCTGTGTGGTTAATTACAGCAGTTGGCACCCACTCCTGTTAGTCTCTGAAGTTAAACAAGAGTAGGGTGACCATCCGTCCCATTTTTACAGGGGCTGCCCATATCTAAGCTCTCTCTCAGGCATTCCAACTTTTTTTAAAAAGGGGGGCAAAATGTGCCATATTTGCACACACCCTTCTTGTCCTTGGGTTCCCCAGTTAGCGCAGCCTCAGCAGCCTCCTATCTGTGGCTGATGGTAAAGCACGCGGTGTGTGGAGTGAGAGGGAGAAATCAGGTAGGAGCGTCTTCCCTCCCTGTGCACTCTAAAGAAGGGAGGGAAGTCTGCCAGCCTTCCAGGAACATGGGGCTGAAGCCCCAACTGCCAATGCCCTCCCCAGTGCTGGAACCCCTCTCTCAAGTGCCCCCACTGCTGGCTGCAGCCCTGTTCCCAGGCAGCCCTTCCCACGGGGCTGAAACCTTTTGCCACCGCAGCGCTGAAGCCCCATTCCTGGGTGGCCCCCACCCACTATGGGGTTGAAGCCCTTTCCCCGCTGCGGGGCTCAAGCCTGGTTCTTGGGTAGCCTCCACTCGCTGTGGGGCTCAGGGCCTCTCAGCCACTGTGGGGCTCAAGCCCAGTTCCTGGGAGCCCCCGCCTGCCACAGGACTCAAGCCCCATTCCCAGGCAACCCCCCATGCACTGCAGGGCTCGAGCCCAATTCCTGGGCTGACACCCACCCCCTGTTCTCTGGCTGCCCGCTCCCCCCACAGCAATCAGCCCTGTTCTCTGGCTTCCCTCTCCATGACCATGGGGCAGAAGCTCCCTTCCTGGGCAGCCCTGGCTGCAGGGCTCAGCTTTCACCCCATCCCATTTGCTCCCCCTCCTCCATTGTCGGGCAGAAGTCCTGAGTGCCGGTAGTCCCCCAACCTTGGTGTCCTGTACTGGCCTTCGGGAAATACAGTCACCCTAAGCAAGTGCCCTGCCAGGTGAATTTGCAGTATAGTCAGAGAGCTGTGCAGCTTAGAAATATCCTGGTCACAAGGTAGTGGCTGGAGAGCAGAAGCCCAGAGTGCATGCCATGTCTAGACCACAGAGAGGTAATACAGGTGCAGTTACCCTCAACTGTGATATATATGGCACTAGTGGTGGGACATTGCACATCTGAGGAAGTGGGTTTTGCCCACGAAAGGTCATGATACTATTTATATATTGTTGTTAACTCTAACGTGCTACAGGACTAGTCATTGTTTCTTTAAAGATTTGAAAATGTGAAAGTCGTAAAACTAAATTAAAATAACTCAGCTAGTTGTGGACACATTCATTAATGTTGTGAGGTGTGCAGTCCAACAGAAAAATTTGTTCACAGATAATCATGTATGAAGATTGTTTTCCACATTATACAGATGGGGAAACAGGCACATAGTAGGGATGTTAAGGACTAGTCGACTTGCCGACTATCTGATAAGCAAATGCTTATCGGCTAGTTAGTCAACTAGTCGATCCCCCCACTCCCCACCTTGTTGACTTTATCTGATAGAGACAGCAAAGTGGGGGAGGAGGGGAGAGAGGAGGTATTTCAAAGCGGCAGCACTGCACAGCTGAGCCCGGGATCAGCTGTGCGGCGCTGCCATGTGTGCAGCCCGGGGTCAGCTGGGGACTCTGGGGAAATGCTGCGTGGAACCTGTGATCAGCTGTGGAGTCCCCAGCTGATCCCGGCTCTGCATGGCATTTCAAGTTGGCAGCGTAGCATAAAGCCCAGGGTCAGCAGGGGATTCTGAATCCCCAGCTGACTCCAGGTTCCATGCTGCACTGCCGCATTGAAATGTACAAGAGCTCCGCTGGGGACTCTTGTATATTTCAAAGCTGGCTGTCCGTGTGCAGTCCGGAAGAAGCAGGACTTCCCGCTGGTCCTGGGCTGCAAGTGGAGTTCCTCATTCCTCCTCTGAAATGGACAAGAGCCCCAGTGGGGGCTCTTGTCCATTTCAAAGGAGGAATGTGGAAGAGCCTATCAACTAGTCGAGTAATCGATGGAAATTCCATCAACTACTCGACTAGTAAATTACCGTTACTTAAGAACCTTAGCACAGTGAGGATAAGCACCTCCGAAAGGCTTACACCAGAAATGGAATTTGTGTCTTCTGAGTCAGTTGAACATGCTGCTACCTCACTGCTAGACCAGGTTCCAGTATAGGGCCCAATCCGAACTGTCTGGGTAAAGTGTGCGGCATTCCCAACCTAGGATTCTGGTTCAGGCCCATCTCTGGTTCAAACCATGCCTAATTTCTCCTTTCAACACAAACCTGATGAAACTCATAGGCTTTGTCTACACTACGGCTTTTGCCAGAAGAGACAATGCAAACGAAGCGCTGAGTAGCATTTTGTCGCGTTTCATTTGCATAATCTATTCCGAGCCGTTTTTGTGCAAGGGGTTTTTGCACAAAAACAAGCAGTATGTCCATGTCCGTTTTGTGCAAAAACCCCTGGGGAGGCATAAGGATCTTGTGCAAAAAGGGGTTTTTGCACAAAACAGCCACGGCCACACTGATTGTTTTTGCACATGCAAATGAAGCATGACAAAATGCTAATCAGCACTTCATTTGCATTGCCTCTTCTGGCAAAAACCATAGTGTAGACATAGCCATAGTGTTGACCAAGTTTGGAGAATTCCCTTTGAATCTGAAACACAATGGTAACTTTTAGGCATTGCTATCATAAACAGACTAAATCGGGTCGACATGAACCCCTGAAACTCCATGCCTATGAATTTTGCACAGCTCAGGGACAAATGAAATTTATACATTTCCTAAGAAAGGAGGTATAGTTAGTACAAAGAATTTTTGCAGCTCTTCTGCTAACTCTTTGCCTAATCATTTTATTCCATATCCCTACTCTGGTCACACTACTGATATCTTCAGTAACTGGAATCATGTAATGGGAAACCAGAAAAGTATCCACTCCAGGTTTTAAATTTCACAATCAAATATCTTTTGGAGTTCCATATTGATTTAATTTCTAGTAAAAGTCTTCAGTTTTAATGTTTCTTTAGATGTCAGAAATATATTTCCCATTTTAAAAAAGATTATGCATAAAAATGATTTCCTAGTGTTAAGTTGCAATGCCAATATCCAGTGTGTTTCTGCATGCAGCAAGTGTGAAATTCAGATGGACAATGATAAAAAATATATAATAAAACGGGTATTTCTCAGATACAAATGCATTAAAAATGCATGTGTTTTTTATTAGTTCTTGATTAACCTCTGATAGTTTTTTTTATATTATGGGCATATTTTTCAAGAATGATCCCTGTGCTTTAAGAGTCAACCTATCAGTGCAAAAGAAGTTATTGCACTTTCATAGATAAGTGGTGAAAGAGGAACTTGTGAAAACACTCGTGGTCCAGATTCAATTCCTATTGGTTCCACCAAATTTGTGCGCCTTTTTCTGCGCATCAATTCCTATCTGAAAAATGAAGAGAACAGTAACAACCCCTTCAAACATTACAGCTACATATTGGTGCATATATTAATGCCACTTTTTCCTCTATCTTGTCCATTTAGTTCCTGGCACTCCCATTTGTACTGATGGAGCAGAGAGCAGCTCCACTCAAGAATATTGTATGTTACAACAGAAATGTCTTAGATTGCAATATATTGGAGGGGAGGAGGGAAAGCAGAGAGTTTCTTACGATGTGTATACACATAATGCCTTGCACAATGTGGCCCCAGTTGTGGCCAATTTGCTATTGAATAAAAATAAAAGTAACAACAATTAAGAAAACCTTGTTACAAACAAGTATCTGCCTATTTAGCTGTGTCCATATATAAATTATTGGAGCTTGTGGCTTTGCTACTCAGCCAACACTTATCATCCTTTCTTAGCTTGTCTCAAATAAATGAAAGATGTCCACCACATTGTAAGAAGGATTTTATGTTGAATCAAATGTAACCGAAGGCAGTCAAGAACAGTTTAATATTATGACCAATGTAATTCCACTGAGATGTAGCTGAAGTTGCTCCCAACTCTGTTGCCCATGAGGAATGCAATTTATCTAGGCTTACTGCTATTGAATCCAGAAAGTAAGAGTGTAATATAATCCCGTCAGGAGCTTTAAGAAATATGGGGCTTTCCAGAATGGCCCAAGCAACAGATTCAAACTGACATTGTAAGACATGTTTTACTTCCAGAGACCGTCTCCTGAAATCATGCTTGTGTGTCCTCTAGGACCTCTAAGGATTCCAATGTATATGTTTGAAAGACATGCCTCTCTCCAAATGAGAGAGCTCTTGAAGGGTGCCCGGTGCATGACTAAACATTTTCAGAAGACTCATCAGTGGAAATGATCCTGGTACAATCTTTAATAGAAATGGAACTTGAACTCAGTTGGATGGAATTATATCCCTGTACACCTATCTGTAAATTTAAATTCCATGATGATATCGCAAACCCTTACACCTTCATACCCTATGCATATACTTAAAGCTCCCAGCAGGTATGGATTTGCTGCCTAGCATTCATCCCTCCTTAGCAATAATATCAATTTAGCTGTTAGTTTTTGTTTTGACTCACTGTTCAGGAATCAGCGGGGCGATAAAGCTATTTAAATGGAAATACTATTCAAATGCACAATCACCTGATTCGAACACGAACAGCTCCTGTTCCTTAACATTTTTCATATAATAGTTGCCTTTTTCCTCATTAAATGCAGAAATCTGATTAACATTTAGATCACACGTGCTTTCCTTATGGCAATTAGGACAAGATACTAGTGTTTTGTTAAACTATCGAGAATTTTTATGCTTAATCATAAAGGAAAGAACAAAGAACCTCCAAAACAGTGCATCTGGTCTTTTTTGCTGTCTTGATTATATTCATTCTCTCAAGGACAAATGTAACTTTAAAAAGAGAATTCTGCAGAGATAAACTTAGTGAGGAAAAAAAATGGACACTCACATGAGCCTAGCTTTGTAATCTAGTACAATGGTTAGGAAAAACAAACTGTAAAACTGTACATTGACTGGCAACATACAGTTTCATCTCTTAGACTGGCTACACAGTTACAGATTAGAAAACATCTGTTGTAAAATTTCAGTGGTAACAAGACGTTTTATTATGATGCAAAGAATGAATTAAAAAAAACCCTACAATTCACAAGGTTCAGTTCCTGTTACAAAGGACCAAACATCAGCTATTCTGAAAGGGTGACATATCTTTGCCATATTCAGTACAGGTTGGACCTCCCCTGGTCTAGCTCTCAGGACCTTACCGGTTTCCGACAAGGGAGTTTTCCAGACCAGGGAATGTCTGGGGGGAAAGCGGTGCCAGCCAGCCTCTCTGCTGGGCTCCTCTCCCCAGCTATGTGCCACTGCTGTCCCGGCCCCCTGCCTGTGGCAGACCTGCAACTCCATGGCACTGCAAGCTCCAGCAGCCCTGGAGGCAGCCCTGCAGATACTCGCAGCCCCCCCAACTGTGAGCTCTGCAGTCCCTCCCCTTTCCTAGCCCCACTGGCTATGAGCTCTGGTACCCCTCCTAGCTTTCCAGCCTGGCTGGCTGTGGGCTGTGGTGCCCCTTGGGCTCTGCTGCCCTGCTGACCCCACAAGCCAGCTCGGCTTCCAGCCACCAGCAGCCTCTGTGCTGGGGCTCTCTAGTCCACCAACATCCGTGGTCCTTTCAGACCATGGATGCTGCTGGGCCAGTCCTGGACCATGGAGGTTGAACCTGTAGCCCCAAAAGAAACTGGAGGTCATTTCAATGTTGGATTTTTCTAATTTGAATTCCACTGTAGTGAGGTGGTTAGAACTGTGCATTTCAGGCAGACAACATATACTGGCCCTATTGATTCCTGGTGACCTGCACGCAGTTTGCAGTTCTAATGTTTTGTTCTGTTAACTTGATCAGAACTGCACATGAGTTCTTTGCTCTACAGGAATATCCTCACAGTGCAGCAAAACTGAAGGCTGATAGAGAGGCTGCTGTGGGGCAGCTGGTGGCTGAAGTAATGGGTCACGTATGACATTCCTATTGCTTCCTACATGGTTCAGACACTTTCTTAGAGGTGATCAACAAAGTTAGTTGAGTTCACGTCACATTTGCTTCTTTTCAGCGGTCAATATGAAAGAGGCCCGGAGGGTTCTCTTTTCTGCTTCCTTTTAATGTGCACCATAACATCTCATTCATCCAGTAAGTCTGTCACCCAAATTGAGAAGGACAAGATTTTACATTGCAAATATTCATACATTAAAAAAATAAAAATAAAGTGAGGGGGAGAGAAGCCAAACCCCAGGCCTTCTTCACAAAGGACAAGATGGGGGAGGGGAGGGAAGGAAAAGGCACAAGCCCAGGGGCGGGCAAAAGGGCCTCCGCGGGCTGGATCCGGCCTGCCAAGTAGGTTGATCTGGCCCTGCAGAGGCCCTGCCACTCCCTCACCCCCAGGCAAATTTAAGCCCAAGGGCAGGAGGAAGCGCATGAAGTTTTCTCTGCCCATACAGGAGTGCACAGTGTTTAGAAGTGCCACACACTCCTGACAGGGCGGGAAAAGACTTCACATGCTGCCCTGGCACTAAGCCCTGATTAGCCAGGAGCAGAAGGCAGAGTGTGTGTAGTCTCCTCCCACCGCTAGAGGCATGAGCGCCTATGGAGACTTGGAGGAGGCAAAGATTTCACGTGCTCCCCCACCCCCAGACCAATCATGGTCTGCAAGTGGGGAAGCAGGGAAGTATCCTGGCCCCGCCCCTTCCAATGCAGCCCAGGGTCATTAAAAAAATTTCTGAAGTGGCCTCTGCCCCCTCCCCTCCCCCCCCCGCACAAGCCCATTTCCCCCATTTGCAGGTCTTAAAGGGTTTTTTTCAAGCTTTTGGCCCTTCCACAAGCAAAGGCTGAACTGATGTTTCTAGAGGACATGGTTGAGACCAAGTTTTAATTAAATGCAAACACAGGACTGCATACCAATCAACACACATTTAGTATCATCTCCTCAGTAGGCTGGCATTCTGTGAGGTTTGGCTTTCTGCAGCCTTCTAGGTCCAGGAGGTAAAGCAGAAAAGCCCATCTGGGGAATGTCTGCACTACAGAGTTTTTTCGACAAAACTTGAGTAACGTGCACACTGCAATTGCGTTCTTCCTCAAGAAAACTGAAAGAACAGAACGTTTTTTCTGGCATTGGTAATCCTCATTCTATAAGGAAGAAACCTTTTTGTGAAAGAGCTTAGTGTATGGGTGGGGAAGAGAGAGTTCTTTTGGAAGAAGAGGAAAGAGGGAAAAGCACAGGTGCCCTGGTGGCCATTCCATTCATAGTAATCATGGCTAACATGCAAGAAAGCATCCATACAGTCTGGGCACTATCTTTCAAAAAAGCAGATTGCTTTTTCTATGCACTGTTGCAGTGTGGACACTCTCTTTCGGAAAAAGTTTTTTTTGGAAGATCCGTGTTACTTATGTGACTGCTACACCTAACAGTAAGTTGCTGGATCGGGGGACACTAATTTTGAGAGACTGAACACTAATTGATAGTAAGTGCAGCAAGATTTAGTGGAGGTGATTCACTTTCTCAGGGACTGCTCTTGGTTCATGCTGCTGTCGGGTAATGAACAATCTTTAAAAAACAAAAGAAAAAAAAGAAACAAGAAGCAAACCACCACATGATGCAGATGTCCAGTGAGGAAGAGCTCTCCCTCAAACTGCTCCCACATGACTGCCTCCTTCCCACATACTCTGTATTCCTCAGACACTAATTAGTGTTACTTCAGGAGCTGTGAATCATGGCAGAGTCCTCTCTTTGCTCAAGAGAGGCTAGTGTGATAAATCAGGCGATGGGCCTGCAAATATTTACACACGATTAACTTTGTACCCACTGAATCTATTTTGAGGGTCTGAGAAGGATGTAAATGGTGGATTGTGCCGACTGTCTGCACTGGGCTGAATCTCAGCCTAAATGAATAAGGAGACGCAGGAAGAACTAAATAGGCTCAGAAGCATACAGCAGAACCACACTAATCTTCACACTTTATAATCTCTACTCAAAAACTGGCTGTTTCTCTTTTCTCCCCAGTACCAGATTTAATAGGATAGCGCCATGATGAGCTTTCATATTATTAACACCATGATTTATTTTTAGACAATATGGGGCTGTATAGTTACTCGTCCACTCCGCAGCAGTAACAAATAATAAAACTATGGAAATGTTAACATCAATGTGGCTGGAAACCCCTCAGTACAGTTCTATAAAGAGATGCATATTTCTGTGCCAGGTAAGAAGTAATGAGCAGAACAGTCAGTGCAAGGGAACATGATCATGAAATAGTAAAAGCTCATTGAGACACCTTGAAGTCACCTCTGTCTAGAAGCAAGAATAGGGCCTAGAGGGGCACACAAGGTTAAGTGTGCACTCAACAGCAGATTCTATTCACTTCACCAGCAAACCTGGGAAAGTCCATTCTATGATGTGATGTGTGTAGGTACCGGAACTGGTTCAATTTGTCCCTTGCTTTCTATTGACTTTAAAACCCTAGTCTGTCAAAACTAGTCACATTTTAGACAGAGAGAAGCAAAACATCCAAATTTAATTTAAAATAGTAAATAAATGGGGCATAATAACATTCACAAACCTTTCTACAGCATCACTTCAGCTGAATGCTGGCCTTTATCCGATGAACAACCTGCACTCCTCAGCCCTCACTGATAGGCCGTTTTCGCTCACCAACCCTTTTACATATGCTATTTCCTGTACCTCAGATATTCTTGTGATTAGTAGCTTAGAAATAACTCAGCTAGATTCTGCTGTCTGGCCTTCTGCCCCTATTTATGTTGCTTAGCAAAGAAGCATCACTGCGGACTGATGAATAAGGCGACCAGCCAATTGCTTAATGCTCACTTTCTATTAAAAAAAAAAATCCAGCACCCAAGAAATGATGAACTATTATTTATGAATCAAGCTCTGAACCAGTATCAAACAGTGCCTGAAAACAGCTGGATCCAGCTCCCATGAAGTGCTAGGTGACTCTGCAAAGTACAAAGTCCCCTCGACTTTCACTGACTGTCATGGACTCAGCATCTCTCAGGTCCAGCCTGAGCATACAACTGTGTGAAATCAACAGGCACTTACAGTAATTTTCTGTAACAGCAGCACATCACTTGGCAAACAAATCACTACTGCAGAGCTTCCTTGTTGTAATGAACAATCTACCACTCAGTCTTTCCTACAGTATGGATCCAAAACAAAGACGAGTGACAAGGAAGCATCTCACTATAAGTGAGAGAACAAAGAGAGCAACAAAAGATGGAGGCAAGGATGGCTGAGGTCTCTGACCCTTCCTGTTCCTCAAGGGCGGTTGGTGAACCTTCCATTTGGGGAGACAATAGCTTCCCAGCCCACACCCTGCCCCCTTTCCAGCCCAGACTCCGCCCACTTCCCACTGACTCCCTCCTCTCTTCCCTGTACATCCTGGCTACGTCTAGACTGGCATGATTTTCCGCAAATGCTTTTAACAGAAACGTTTTCTGTTAAAAGCATTTGTGGAAAAGAGCGTCTAGATTGGCACGGACGCTTTTCCGCAAAAGCACTTTTTGCAGAAAAGCGTCCATGCCAATCTAGACGTGGTTTTGCGAAAGAAAGCTCTGATCACCATTTTTGCGATCAGAGCTTTTTTGTGCAAAACAAATCTGAGCTGTCTACACTGGCCCTTTTGTGCAAAAGGACTTTTGCCCGAATGGGAGCAGCATAGTATTTCCGCAAGAAGCACTGATTTCTTACATGAGATCGTCAGTGTTCTTGCGGAAATTCAAGCGGCCAGTGTAAACAGCTGGCAAGTTTTTCCGCAAAAGCAGTTTTTCTGCTTTTGCGGAAAAACTTGCCAGTCTAGACACAGCCCCTGTGTCCCTGCTTACTGCATGCTTGTCTCCTTCCAGTCAAATCCCTGAACCCAAGAAAATTATTTTTGAAAAAGCCCTCCATTTTTCTGTAGTTTCTTTCTCAACAAAATAGAGCATGGTTTGTACAATGTGCCAGAGATACAAAAGGTACTTAACTAAAAGCACTATATTTGGGAGAAAGAATCGTCAATCACAGGTTTATTATGCACCCTCGTAGCTGACATGCTGGCAGCTTGCAAACCCCTCTCATTGATCCTCGGGAACACAGAATGGCAAGCACCAGGTAAAGCTAATTGAGAAATCTCAGTGCTTTCTTCACACACTCAAACAAGGTGTCAGGTCTTGCCGTCAGCTGACATTTAACCCCTGACAGGAAGAAAATGCCTAGAATCAGACTGTAAGAGTGGCCACCTCATTTTCACTTCTTCACACAAACAAGTTGAGGGCTTCCTATGTTGATTGTTTCAACAGGAGTAAGCATCTCAGACAATGAATAAGAATTGCCAAGGCACATGCCAGTAAAATAGTGCCAGTTTAACAACAGCGCCAGTTCAGCTCACAGAACCAAGAAAGTAAAATGTCCCATTGAGGCAGCATGATGGTGCCAGCTTTATGTATCAGACTGGCAGACACAATGTCCCCAGGGGTGTAGGAACCAAATCCCCAGCCTTGTTCTCACCAAGCAAACATGATCTCCCAACCACTGAAAAGAATTGAAATTGAAAAGAGTTGAGCTCTATCTACCAATCTCTCCTGAGGCTCTCACCACTCAAAATCACTGCCCTCCCCAACCAAACACTCCCCCTGCCCTGCCCATCACAGAATTTGGGGGGAAAAATTGCCTAAGCTCAGGCCACTGCTTACCTCTGGGAAAGCTCCTCTGGGCTCCTCTGGGCCAAGTGGAGGGGGATCCATTCCTCCTGGCCATTTATTGTTCTGCCCAGTCTCACTTAGCAGGACAGCACAGGGTACCTGTTATCACAAATGATCCAGCCCTCCCTGGCTGGCCTACCTGTGTCTTTGACTAGCCCTTTGAAGAGTGATGATGGGCGAGGCCCGGTGGAGCCCTGTTCTCACTACCCTGTCCTCTTCTGGCAAATTGCTCCAGCATCACATAATTGGAGAACGAGTCATTTAATAAAGTCACAAATTGAAATTTGTCTGTAATCTAGGAGCAGTGGCTACTGCAGGAATAAAGCAGAAAGATTTTAAAATTGTAAAAAAGCACTTCTCAGCACTTTCCATCTGGTGACATCAAAACACTTCACTAAAACCAATGAATTTAACACAAACTCCTGTGAGGCAGGCAAGTATTACTATTTTTCTAATGAGAAACTGAGGCAGGGGATAATTAAGTTATCTGATGTTTAAAAAAAAAAGTGGAAAAACTCCACCTTAAGACCAAGCCTTATATCAGAAGTGGGGACCTTTTTTGGGTCAAAGGCCACAGAAAAATTAGTTGGGGTCCACACACCAGTGAGAAGCGAAACAAAACAAAAAAAATCCTCAGAGGCGATCCCTGACTGAGAAGGACAAAGGCACTCCCCACATTCTCCTCATACACCAGAGCCTAGTGGGGCCCAGTCCTGTGAGCTCCCCAATGCTGAGCTTTGAGGGCTGGATCCAGGCAAGCTGGGGGCTGCATCTGGCCCCTGGGCCTTAGGTTCCCCAATCCTGCCTTAAATGATGAGCCCAAAGCTATACTGGAAGTCTGAGATAGGAAGGCCATTAAGACAAGCCCAGATTTTCACATTTCTAGCAGAAGGGAGCACTGACTGCACTGAGGTAGGAAGGTCACCCTGAAACCCCAGCTTCCTCCAGTACAGGTGAGGCTCGGCAGGCTCAGCTCTGCATGATCCAAGTATGAAGGGGTTATTGTGGGGGAATCCGGGTGTGGTGCAATCCTGGTGTGGGCAGATCTGGACGCACAGGGCCTCGGTAGGGGAATCTGATGTAGGGGCAATGGGACTCTGAGCTCAGTGGAGGAGATGGGGCTTGTTGTGGGGGCCAGGTGCTGGGGAAGTAGGACTTCATAGGATAGGTGGTCCAGGTACAACTTGCTGGGGCTCAGTGGGGTGGAGGGTGGAGGGAACTTGTTGGATGAGTTCTGGTGTAAGGGAGCAGGGCTTGTCAGGGTAAGGGTTAAATGGGCCTGCTTAACCAGGGCGCCCCAGCTGCTGCTGAAGGGACACTGCATGCAGGACTTCTGTCTCCCCCTCCCCCTGATTCCTCATCCCCTTTTCTTCTTTATCCCTCTCCCCTCACTCCCAATTTCTTCCCCACTGCCTCTTCCCCCATTTCCTCACCCCCTTCCTTCATTTCCCCCATGCCCCTACCACCAAATCCAATGCAGGGCACAGAAAACAGGAAGCATGTTGGGAAGAGGACAAGAAGGGGAAGGGACCAAGCAGCTCTCGCTGTAGGGCTTGTTGGGCTAGGCAAACCAAGCCTACCACCACCACCCGTGTTTCCTCTAACATTTTCTGTTCTTGGGTGGGTTGTATTTTCTTAGGTGCTACATTAATTTTGAGGAAGTGTGTGGAAGTGCACCACCAAACCAGACTAAACACACACATTTATATAAGGGCTGTCAATTGATGTGCGTTAATGCCTGCGATTAACGCAGGGATGGATTAACACGTTACTTTTTTTTAAACACATTAATCGCAGGTGCTAATGCTGCACTGCCCCGTTAAAGCACATGCAGCATGGGGCCGGGAATCAGCTGGGCACTCCAGCAGATTCCTGGCTCCTAATGTGTTGCCCCTTTGAGGCGCCTGGACACTGCCCCTTGGAAACACTGGGGCGGCCTTTCCAAAGGGCAGAGATGCACCGAGCAGGGTCAGCTAGGGACTCCACCAGATCTCGGGCTCCTGCAGTGCTGCTCCTTGGAAATGACAGGGCGGCTTTTCCAAGGGGCAGCTGCACTGAGCCTGGGGTCAGCTGAGGACTCCAGCTGATCCTGGGTTTCTGCACCGCTGCCCCATGGAAAGGAGAAAGAAAACTGTTCTTAACACAAGGTAGGCCAAATTATGACACAGCCTCCTCCAACAGTCTTTAACTCAACCTGCTAAAGCCTGTAAAAACTACCAGCTGCATTGTCTGCACTCAGATTTTGCCTGGTGTTGGGTAACTCAAGTTAAGAACCTTTTATCCCTAGTGAAGACCTCAGGGACACGTGGCCCTCACAGGTGCTCTCTCTATGGCCACTGGATCCTTGTTCCTTTGGAAGTCTGAAGCTAGAGTAGCAGGTAGGGAGAGGCACACCGAGAAGCGTGAAAGACATCATGAAGTCCATCAGGAACTTCTTTATTGCAGCTGTTTCTTAGGGGAGGTGCTCAGATATAGGCAACAGTATTAAACCTTAAAACAGATAGAAACCATTTTTACTATGTTTGCACAGTGCCTAGAACAATGGGCCCCAAACCTGCTTAGGACTTTTAAGCACTCTTGTCATGGGCACAATGAAGAATACAAATAATGTTCGAAAGCACGGTATACAGTAGGTCAGATACTCAGCTAGTGTAAACTCCACTGAAGTTGATGGAGTTATGTGATTTACACAAACTAATGATATGGCCAATCTAGACTAGACTTTTAATAACTGCATTGTGAGCATCTCTAAGCCAGTCCAAGTAGTGTAAATTCTGCTATTTTAGGGGAAAGCAATGTAGCTTTATTTGGGCATCTTTATTTTCTCAGGCAAAGCTTTCAGCAGGAACACAGCTATCCCATGTCTCCAGAGATCACTGCATTACACAGCAAGCTTGGATCAGTGGCCTTACTCTCAAAGCATTCCTTTTACAATGAAACATTTAGAGACTTGCTCAATTTAACAATGAAAATTAAGGTCAATGAAAGGGTCACATGTACTAAGCTCATCACGGAAGCTTCGTCTCCCTCTATATGCAAATATACCCGGGCTGAGACACTGCCGGGAAAGTTTAAAAACATTCAAAAGGACAAGGGGCACTATAAATTAATTACAGTTGCCAGTGATGTGAGTGGGATGTCAGCTCTTAATTTTCTCATCTAATGCCAAGTTTCTCTCCCATTGACGCCAATAGTAAATCTCTACAGGCTTCAATGGGAATCAGATCAGTCCTTTTGTCTGCAAAGCGCCAACTTGGTTTCTCCAGTATTATATTTACACTAAGAAAAGTGCAGACTCCAGGATCCTGGGCACAGGCTCTCTAGCAGAATTACATATGTTCACAAGGAAGCAGCATATGTGTAAACTACCTAAGGATGCAGAGACTCGGGCTATAGTCTCATTACTAGGGCTTTACCAAATTCAGGGCCCATTTTGGTCAAATTCACTCTCACGGGATTTAAAAAAAATTGTAATTTTCATGACTTCAGCTATTTAAATCTGAGATTTCCCAGTGTAATTGTAGGGGTCCTGACCCAAATGTGGTAGAAGGGATCGCAAAGTGTTTGGGGGGAAGAAACTGTACTGCTACCCTACTTCTGCACTGCTGCTACTATCTTCAGAGCTGGGTGGCCAGAAAGTGGAAGATGTTGGCCAGGCACCTAGCTCTGAAGGCACTGCCCCACCAGTAGCAGCATAGAAGTAAGGGTGGCTATGCCATGGCATGCCACACTTGCTTCTGCACTGCTGCCTGCAGAGCTGTGCTCCTATTCAGCAGCCACCACTATGGCCACCCAGCTATGACGGCAGCAGCACAGAAATAAGTGTCATGGTATGGTATTGCCACCCTTACTTCTGTGCTGCTGTTCACTGCAAACGCCCTTCAGAGCTGGGTGCCTGGCCAACATCCACCACTTTCTAAGTGTCCAGCTCAGAAGACAATGCACAAGTAAGGTTGGCAATACTGTGATGATTTGTATCAGGAAGCACTGGTAGTGCACTGGTAATTCATGGAGTATAGAAATAGTTAACACATGAGCAATAAGCTTCCCAGTTTTGCAGAAAGGTTAATCTAGACTTGGAATACATGTAACTTCTTTATTTCAGTTCCCACTGGAAGAGCTGATCAAATTTAGCAGGAAAGAGCAGGAAATTTAGGAGTATTCCAAAGACAGCCAATTTTCTTAGTGCATACAGATCTGAAAGTCAGCTTCTCCGTGGATGTACGATGATGACTGACTGTCAGCAATCGGACTGGCAGAAGAGACAGGCACTAGACATGAACTGTAATTTTAGCCAATTATCTGGACAAGAAAATGCAAAGGTATTTTTGGCCCCATGCTGTACTAAAATCCAGCAATAATTGTTGTATTAAAACAAAATAGCATTTTTAGTGAAATTTACTAATTTTAATCATGTACCAAGTGGTTTCGATCCATGAAAGCTAATGCTCAAATAAACGTTTGTCTTAAAGGTCCACGGGATTACTTGTTGTTTTTACAGATTTTAATCAGCCATTAAAAAATGAATGCACTTAAAAGTGCTTATGAAAGTGCTGGATTGACAGGCCTAGATACTGAAGTCTCTGGCTTGGCCTACACTTAAAAGTGAGATCAACATAGTTGCATCAGTCTAAGCGTGTTGCTTTTTTACAATCCTGGACATCCTAGCCCAAGCATAGATGAGGCAATATCAAAGGAAGAATGCTTCCACTGATATAGTTACTGTCATGGGGCAAGTGGGTGTTCCCACACTGATGGAAAAATTCCTTCCATTCGCACAGGCTGTGACTATGCTATTATGGCTACACAAGCATAGTAACGTTGATGTAGTTATGATGTACTGAAGTTCCTGTAGTGTTGATGGATCCTCTTAATTCACAGAATGGTTGCATGGCAAAACCATGAGCTACAACATGCACAGTGCAAGTTTTAAGTCTTATCCTGACCTGGAGAGGCCAGTTCTAGAGGTGAGAGCTTTATGGTAGTGCTCTGGCCCCATTCAGTCCTTTTGTTGCAGCAATAGTGCCAGTTGTGGCAGTGATTTTGCCAGTAAACATCAGTCTGCTAGGAGGTGGACTAAGACCATAAATTAATGTAACAAAGGACCACAAAATGCAGGCTATAAAGTCATTACAGTCAGTTTCCTTTTTTAAGGACAACTACTCAGACACGGTGAGGACAAAGAATTTTCATTTTATTTCCAGCTGGATAATCTTCCAGTGACATCGATAGTTCCTAAAACATTTAAAACAATTTATATACTCTTTATACACGCTAAAAAGGAAGCAGCCTTTAAAAGCTGAGTTACAAACTATAATTACACTAATTCTCTGCATCTGGCATTCTAAAGAACCCAAATTAAACACCACAGAGCACCTCAAGTGCATCCGTAGTGCAATGAAGGTGGAATTAGCTCCAAATTAAATGGGATATCTTCCAAGAACATTGAACAACTATTCAGAACGTTTCTAGATTATTGCACAGATTATTCCTGCTAGGAAAATGCATATATTTGAGAGATCAGTTTAACACTCCTTAACCCCATTTTGACTAGAAATGAGCTTGATTACAAAATCCTATATTCAAATCCCTGAGACACACCAGACATTCTGGTCTGAATCACAAGCCAAACTTTGTCATTCGCATCCCTAATTTTAGAATAATCTTTTATTTCACAGTAAATACAAGATACTATTTCCTCAGTACAGCCGCAAACGCAGCAGCAACTTCTTCAGGCTGCAGATCAGTCGCCATTCTAACCCCTTTGAAAATTGCCTGTGGACAGTGGACAATCGAACTTGCACAGATTTTTTCTCTGAGCTCCAAGTGCACAGCTAAAGGGAGGCTGTGGAAAACATGGCCCTACCCCTACCTCAAGAGGTCCTTCCAGTTCGAGTATTCTATGATTCTATGTGCTTACCATTGAGCAAGTTTCTGTTTGAGTATGCAGTGGTATTCTCAGTTTATAGGCGTAAACTCTACTCTCTGGCCCTTTTGAAACCACTTCACAGACTACATCTGGACCAGACACAATTTCAGCTCCTTCATTCAGGGGACTAAACAGGGTCCTTCCATGCTCCCTAAGGAGTGTAAAACACCGTATAGGCAGTGTGCAGAGGATGCGGGTCTGTGAAGGGGGATTGAGACACAAGGGAGGAGGGGATGTAGGGAGCTCATAAAAGGCAGTAACAGCAGGCATTCCCCTGTGTATGCTGGGGAGGTTGGGAGGAGTACTGCCTCTCTACAAGCCCCCTGTGCACTATTGCAAGGGCAGGACTGTGTTCAATCTGGCCCAGAAAGATACATAGCAAACGTGATTCAGAAGACAACAAAACCAAAGTGCTCACCTTTGCAGCCAGAGATTGTATTGATGTCATGCTGAATTGAATTAAGGTATATGGGAGCATAGCAGTGTTGGTAAAACACTGACAGCATGTATCAAATACTATGTATAAAAAGCAATGTAAAACTAACTATTTTGTTATTTTTACAGTGCTTTCTATACACAGTCTCCCTATTACAGTACTTGCACAAAAATAACAATAGCCAATAGAGTTGAAGAGGATATATAGCGGCTGGAAACAAACGGGAAGAAGAAAGCATTAGTGCTGCTCTTTCAGTTTACTGGGAAAGAAGCCAGATGCTGAAGATTGTGAGTGCACACTGCAGTACTACCGCAAGGTATTTGTTTGCAAGACTGTGGCACAAGTCTTTACAATACAGAGATTCATTTTAATGAACATGGACAATACAATGTTCAGCCTTATAGTACATATAAGCATACGACAGGAAACATGAATAGTCCAGGAGCATAGAAAAAAATTGGCTGCGCTCCACTGCATCAGCATCTTTAATTCTCTCTCACACAGATAACAAAAGCTATATATGTTATTGCAGTGTTTTGGTCCTTTGTATGGTTTTAGGATAATTTTCTATGATTTCTATTTCATTCTCCTATGTTTGCTTTAACGTATTGATAGTAACATTTGTGATGAAGGCGTCAATCTTTCTCATTTGCTTTTCTGTGTTGGATATAATACAGTCATGGAGGTGATTTGCCTACATCTCTTATTTCTCTGGCTTTGTCTGTCCAAAGGCTTATCTTACTTTACCATGAATTGTTCAGCTTGCTTATCTGTCTGTGCTCTTAGCTCAGAGTTAGCGCATGTCTGTCTAGCGAAGCTGGAAATCATGCATCAACTGTAGTGCAGATGTACTCTTAGTGTATGTAACTCATTCAGAATTACAGCATTTTGCTTACCTCCTTCACTAATTCCTTGTTTGCCAGTTCTGCAACACCAATTTGTGTATTTAAAAAAAAAATCTTACCGTATATTCCCTGGCCTAAGATTTATATGCAGAAAGTGCATACAACAATTCCTTGGGTTGTTTCAATACTCACCACTAAAAGTTACTTCCAGTCTTTCTATTGAAATTCTGTTCTCTGCAGTGTATCACCTGGTATACTTGCTAAACAGTAGCAGATTATTCTTCTTGTGCACTAGTGTATCTCAAGAAACTTCTTCCAAACCCACAGTTTATTATATTCCTGTTTCTGGTAACTGAACACTTCTAAAATGAGAGTAGGATTAATTAGATATTTATAAATCGCTGCTGAGAGTTCTCATTCAAAATAAATTTCTACATGCCCCTATCTTAAGTCCGTGAGGCGTATTTTGGTATGTGTACTATGAATTCAAATTTACAAACCAACACTTTACTTAATCCTTTACCAAGAACAGGCTCAATATTTGAACTCCATTCATATCTCTCCTGTTTTGAAATAATCATATGCAGTTTTCCACAATCTCAATTATATTTCTTCAACTTTCTCAGATGGAATGAGCCAGTTTCTGGAGTTCTGTCATTGTTTATATTCTTTAATTTCTCAACCACCTTTCAGGCATGATGCTTCTGATTTCCTTCAGCATTTTCCTTTCAACTCCTAGGAAATGAATATCAGTTTTCTTCCAGCACTTCTCTCATCTTTCTTTTTTTTTTTAAACTATAACTGAGACTAAGAATTACTAAGAATTTTATTTTGTTTTTAAACACATCTTTAGGCCCTAATTAATCAATTCATCCTTATTCAGCAAGTCACCAAAGCACATGCATAAGTGTTTTGCTGAAATTAGGTCCTTAGTAAATTATCTTTGCCAGGCCTTAAAGACCCCATGCCTTGTTCCCAACATTTTGAAAAGTGCCTTATTATTTATATCTGTCTCTTGTGCAAGCTTCCTTTCATGCTTTACATTTGTTTTTCTTTCTATACTTATTTCCCAGCTTTGTAATTTCTCTCACCACCAGATGATTTATTCTTCCAGATTTTGATTATTTTTTATTCTTCCATGTTCATCTATAT